>NC_137467.1:199794046-200136546 GCF_964235325.1 Thermobia domestica
GAGGTAGTCATGCAAAATTTTGAAGGCACTGCCATGAGATATGCGTAGTGCGGCTGCCAGATCGTCGATACTGATGCGGCGATCTTCTCTAACAATGACTGCTGCCGTGTTAATGTTCACCTCAGTAACAGCTGACGCTGATACACCTGGTCCACCAGCTTTCGTGATTGTCATTCGGCCCTCTTTAAACTCTTTGAACCACCAGAACACGGTACTTCGTGGCAGAGCGTCATCTTTGTAGGCTGCTCTCAACATTCCTAGAGTTTCTGTTGCACTTTTCCCCAGGCGATAGCAGAACCGTATAGCTGCAAATTGTTCATCTCGTAATGACTCCATTTCTTCTACAGGCGACTTGTAGAGGCGGCGCAGAACATCACCTGCAATAAAAAGTCGTGGTTACCAAACATGCAATGATTCCTTAACAACATTTTATATATATGCACAGCAAGACCCACCCTACTTGTATGCCAAACTATGAAGCTCCAGCGTTAACACAACTGCCGGGAAAAAAATCAGTCCAAGTCTTTCTTGACTTGCCCTCGTATATTTTCTTCGGTCAGTATAGTCAGAATTTTTCTTCTGTCTATTAGTAATAACAGTATTGATTTTTTATTAGTTTGTTTCATCAAAATTCCTTTATATATTTACCCTGTTTCTTCTGTGTCCTCCGGGAAACAGAAAATATGACTGTCCACCCGGGAGATTAAAAATGTCAAAATCTATTATTGAGTCATCATCTATTTAACAAGGACGTAGAGTAGGCATATACATGTTGGAACAGACGGTAGGCCAATTACAAAGGCCTTACTAGTATCGAAGGCCTTACGAGACAATGTATAATATTTTCACAAGATTTGAATAGCCAACATGGAGAAACTTGTTCATAGTACAGCTACACCACAGGAACAGGTAAACTACTATAACGGTAACCAAAATATTTACTTTCTAAAGAAACGTATTACTTACTGTTTTAGTGGGAAACTTGCTCTTTTACGTTTTGAATTAGTCTCTCAAATGTTCGGTAGTAAATTGGATGTTTCAAGGCGAATGATATTTTTAAAGTGGGCATCAGTTATCCAGGAAAAATAATATAGTTCAGGCTAAGAGGTTATGTAACGGATCAGGCGGGCCGGTAAATTAATTCACCCTCATTAATTTACCCTACCCCGGCTGATATAGAGAGTGAAAAGTATGGAATCGAATTAGTTCGTGAAAATGGTCCATCCGTCAAAATTGGTAAAAATCAACACTTTTGGTTCTGTACTCCATTAATCACCCCAAGAATACATTTCACTTCCATTTCTAACTTTATACTAAAGTCAAATGATAGAAGTCCAATACAGCTTCAGATTTCAATATTAATCTACACAGACTAAAACTATAAGAGATAGCTAGAAGCGGATTTTATGGAATCGATGTAGGTTCTAAAAATTGGTACCGTCCCCTCTTTTAACCCTTTATTCAAACAGAGTGGTAGAAATCAGCTATTTCCTATTTTACCGTTGATCGTTGTAAAATACTATATTCAATATGTCCGTAAGAATAGGCACTTTTCCGGACATATGGAAAAAAAAGTGTGTAGTGTGTCCATTTCCAAAGTCTGGAAATAAAAGCAAAATAGAAAACTTCAGAGCTATAGCTATATTATCTCCTTTTGCTAAAAATTCTTGAGACTATTTTATGTACACGAATTCTGAATCACGTAAAGCCAGTTATATCTATACATCAACATGGTTTCTTACACAATAGATCTACTGCAACAAACCTAGCAGTTGTAACAAATTTTATAGCAACGAAGTTAGACAAAGGCGACCAGATAGACGTTATTTATACCGACTTCAGTAAGGCATTCGATGTCGTGGATCATGATGTTCTAGTGGCGAAATTAGCAAGCCTAAACGTTTCAAAGTCGGTAATAGAATATATTGTATCGTATTTGTGTAACCGGAAACAATCTATTCTATACAAGGGGCATCTCACTGAAAAGTTTGTTACTCTGTCTGGGGTTCCTCAAGGATCTCATGTGGGTCCTCTGTTATTTCTCCTACTTAACAATGATATTCTACTTTTTATTGAAAACTCTGAGATTCTCCTGTTCGCTGATGATCTCAAATTATATTCTAGAATTAATTCAACTGAAGACTGCATACAACTACAACAAGACTTACAGCGAGTTCAAACATGGTGCGATGACAACATGGTGCGATAATAAATGTATCCAAGTGTAAATCCCCATCTTTTACGAGAAAAAGAAATCCCATTACCTTTGAGTATACACTGAAAGAAACTAAATTGTCTAAATCAAAGTACTGTCAAAGATTTAGGCGTTATTTTTGATCCTGAACTAAATTTCAATCAACACATAGATATGATAACAAACAGCGCATATAGAAAATTAGGTTTAATTTACAGAATAAGGCAAGATTTCTTCAGTGAGACAACGTTTACAACACTTTATTTTACATATGTTAGATTAAAATTAGAATATTGTTCTACTATATGAACCCCCAATAATAAAAAAATACTCTCAAAAAATAGAAAACATCGAAACAAAATTCTTGAAAATGCTTACATACAAAAATTAATTATTATCCCAAATATTTTTCCTACAATGATCTAGTAAACAACTTTAATTTTCACACTTTAGAAAACAGACGATGGATGTTGGACTTGTAATTCTTATACAAGTTATTAAATAATAAGATTGATTGTATGGAGTTGGTCTCGAAAATATCACTGCGGATTCCCACTTGCAAAACCAGAGTAGAGAATACAGGGTCATTTTATTGTGCGAAAGCCAGGAGCAATATATTATTTAAATCCCCTATGTGGAGGCTGTGTAAATTATACAATGATATTTTAAATAAGCTTGATAAAGTGGATGTATTTAGTCTTTCAGAATACAAGTTCAGATCATATGTGAAACAAGAAATTTTCTGTAGAAATAATTAAGAAATTTATATATGTAACATTTACTGTATGTACACAATACTGTAGTTGGGCATTAATCCTGTCGTGTTGTATATTAAATAAATAAATAAATAAATAAAAATAAAATAAAATTTAACAGATACTAGGGTAGGCCGAAAAAAAATTGAAAATTGCTGTTTTAAGTCGTAATACCGCGGAAAAGTTCCGAATTGAGAAGACTAAAAACACGTAAAAACAAAAATAAAATCGGTTTATATCTTCCGGTTACGCATGTGTTCTAAAATTTGCCGAAAACTTACATTTTTTATTTTCTTTATTGAATACAAGCTTAAATGTTTAAAAACAAATTATTTTAGACAATTAGTAAGATTAAAAAAATATTAACGTAAAAATGTGAAGTTTTTCTTTATACTTCACACATTTCTTTATTATACAGTAAACTTAAAAGTATCCGGCTCGCGACTATCCCGCCTCTGTACTATCCAGTCTAATTTCCTTTTATCATAATTAAATTAAAAAGACAAACCGTTGTATTGGCAACACTGCCAAGGCATTGGAAGCGGGCATGTGCTACAATTAGTGCTCTCAACGGGTCGGGTCGGGTTGAAGACCGAACCGACCCGACCCGACCCGACTGACCCGAACCGTGA
The DNA here is from genome assembly GCF_964235325.1 of Thermobia domestica. Classification (NCBI taxonomy): domain Eukaryota; kingdom Metazoa; phylum Arthropoda; class Insecta; order Zygentoma; family Lepismatidae; genus Thermobia; species Thermobia domestica. The sequence goes on from NC_137467.1 coordinate 199,797,628, forward strand.
TCCGATCTGATTGACCTGACCCGATAACCCGACCCGAGCTGACCTGGTTGACCCGACCCGAGCTGACCCAACCTGACAACCCGACCCGAACTGACCCGATCCGAGTCGGGTCAACCCGACCCGTTTGAGAGCACTATGGTCACGACACTGGGTGAACGCCAAAATGCACTCACATTGGGAAACTAGTTTTAAAAGCATAATTTTAGAAAATAAAGCATAAAGCATAATTTAAAATATATAGCACAATTCTTGGAAAATTCTCTTTAACTGAAAGTTTAACATACTGTGTTAATAATTTTTTAAAGCCAATATTTACAATGCAAAATCATTGAGAACATAACAATGCAACAATGAAAAGCTTATTTTCATTTCTGTAAACTTTTCGGTGTAATCCTTTGATGTGGAGAAAAGAAAGTAAAAGAAGAAATTTTTCCGCCAACAATGAATAGTATGCAAGAACTCCATACTATATTGTTATAGTGACGACGCCAGCTTTAAGTTCTTAGGGGGGCAAAGGAGGGGCAGATACATTTTCGGGGGGCGGCTATTTGCCATACCAAAAATGACATATTTATTACGTTTGACTTATTTTACATTACATTGTGTATTTCCTTGCTGTTTTTATGTTAGATCTATATGATTATAAATTAAACTTATTTCAAATAAAATTTGTAACTAACAAATAAGTAACGTCTGCATATGAAATATTTTTCAATAAAACTTTTGAAGCCTAAACATAAATTGAATCACTTTCGCGTATGCTACAAGTAACACATTCGTCTATATGCTACGTATCTCTCGCTCTCTCCCTCTCTCTCTCTCTCTCTCTCTCTCTCTCTCTATATATATATATATATATATATATATATATATATATATAGAGAGAGAGAGAGAGAGAGAGAGAGAGAGAGAGCCAGAGAGAGAATGTACGAGGAGCTGCTGAAAATGTCGTAGTCCAATCCAGAAGGAGTGTAGGTACTAGGTAGAAAAATGAAACCGTAGTTTAGAAAAACATATCTCTGTATGTACAAATATAAATTTTCATATTAATAATGAAATTCTTATTGTTTCTCAGGCCTCTGAAGTGATTATGTGTGCCCAAACAGATAATTTCACGAACATCCAGATCCTTACAGTTATAACATTTTTGTTCCACCAAGGAAAGTCACCGAAGTAAATTAATTAGGAAATCAGTAAAACACCACGGGACTCTCCTCCGTTATATATAGTGGTGAAGAAGTAAGTGGCTTAGTATAAACGTAGCAATTTCTCAACAAATTATGCTTTACATCCAGGATGATTAAAAGCAATGACTCTTCCTGGAATCATGGATGCAACTTGTGACATTATTCTTGAAAATTGCAGCATTTCAGCCAGTGGTAGATATAGCCCGGGGCCGGAGGGCCTAGGCCACCCCAGTTTTTGTGTGACAAAAATAATTTAAGCTATTTATATTTATTATAGTCTGAGGTCTGCACCCCGCTTTCTCAGTTTTTACCTTCTCAGCAAAACTTGTGTCAGGGATTCTGGGCATTTCTTTGGAACTCGTCGGTAGCATAATTCAGAATGGCTTGGGTAAGCGCAAGTTCTCGGCATAATGGGTTCCCAAAATATATGTCAGGGGAATAAAAGGGTAACGGCATTAAGAGAAGTATTCTTCCAATTTGACCGTAATGCTGATCAATTTCGCTGACGAATAGTAACCATAGATGAAATATTGTTGTACCACTATGATCCTGAATCGGAACAACAGTCAATGGAGTAGTAGCACTCATTTCTCCATCGCCCCAAGAAGTTCAAGACACAGAAGTAGGTTGAGAAACTGTTTGGAACATTCTTCTGGTATAAGTATGGAGTGGTAGACTACCTCCTCAATGGTCAGATATTTAATCCAGAATCTCTACATTACTTACAAAACTGAAAGAAAAATTCAAAGTTCAACGCTGCAGAAAATGAAAAGAAAGGAATTATGTTCCTTCAGGAGAATACACCTGTCCACCAAGCCCCTGCGAACACAACTGACATTGCATAATCTAGGATTTCAATGTCTAGATCATTATTCTTATTCCGCAGATTTAGCTCCGTCTAACTATTACGTGTACTTATTTCCCAAACTTAAATAACACTTGAAAGACGCCATTTTAGATCTGATAGGGGAAGTGCTAAGAACAGTGGTGCGAGGAAATCTAGATTTTTTTAACTTTTCTGCAAAAGCTGGAGCACTGTACAAGGTAGTATATTGACTCTCGGGGGAAGAGAAGAAGAAGTAAAACTTCACCAATCCACGTGCACTCCTTCTGGGTTGGGCTACGAATTTTTCAGCAGTTCCTAGTCAATATGGTAGACGTCACGTCAGTACTTTGAAACAAAATAAGTAAAGGAGCACTAGTATAAACCAATTACTAACTAAAGATCAGCACTCTGACAATACATTTTATTGGGAATCAATTTCATTCCATAATTTTATTATTATCATTTGCAGGAAGGGAAAACACAACTCTTTTTATCTCCTTCAAAAAATTAAGCCCTGGTAGTTGCAAACTAAGCTGTTATAAGCACATCCTCTGAATATTGGAAGCCGAGAATAATGTTCCAGAAAAAAGAAGTTTTAAATAAAACAAAATATGAAACTGAAAACTTCAAACCTGGACAAATACAAACAAGTTAGGTAACTGGTTTTACCTTTCTTTTGTTTCCAATCGAAGTTGATCCAATGAGAAGAAAACAAGTCGACCAAATCTACTATTGTTTGCTAGGCACAATTATTAAAAATCATAAGAAAGAAGTATAACTAAAATTTACCTCAAAAGGGGCTAAATTAGAAAACAGAAATATGCGTGCATACCCAGACGCTCAAAGAAGAAAGCTTGAGGATTAATCTGCCACATAGTAAATTCATGGAAAGTAGACTACAATTTGACAATGAGATTGGTTATGATACTGATATATAACACTACATGAAGAATGTTTAAAGATTGTACGAGTCTGGGGGGGCAGTCTAGGTGGCAGTCAGGGGGGCAGAAGTAGCTACTAGGGGGGCGCTCGCCCCTTTGCCCCCTCTGGCGTCATCACTGTATTGTTATGTTTACTTTTTGTACTTAAGCACTTTCTGTACTTTTTGGTGGTATCTTTTACTTTCCCTTTCTGTATATATGTACCTGTAAAGCGCACACAAATGATAGAAAAATTTTTCCGAGCAAAGCACATCTCTTTACAATGAATTAAGTAGAAAGTTCATTAAATATGAGAGAAACTAGTTGCAAAAAAATATCAATAAATAGATCAAGATATTTAGAATATTTGATGTATAATAAATATACATTATACACGATTAATGTAAAATAATCATTGAAATTAACAATAAAGCATAATTTTAAAAAAGCATAATTAAACAAGAAATAAAGCATAATGTGGGTTGCTCTAACAATTAAGTTGTATGAAGACGAGAAGAAAACGAAAGCTGATTCCTTAACGAATTTCGTTGATCTTCTTTGTGTCTACAAAAACGCATTCCTAGAAACCTACAAGCTAGGTATCATCTCTGTGATTATATCAGTTTCTAGTGCTACATGTGAAAGGTTATTCTCTTCTTTGAAAAGATTAAAGACTTGTATACGCAAGTCAATGACTCATGATAGGTTGAAAAACTTAGTGTTACTTTATATTGAGAAGAAAATTGCTAAATCGTTAGATCTTTAACAAGTTGTGGATATGTTTGCTGCTGCCCACACGAATAAAAGATCCTCTTCAAGTAGAGGCATGAACCTATAAGTTATTTTCTTTACCTGTAAAAGTGTATTTGCTTCCACTTAAGTTAACCAGCTACACATATTTTAAACGCCATGATTAAATAACTATTTACTTATATTAGAAATCAATTGCATTAATGAATTCTAGTTGTTTGAGGTACTAAATTCTTATATTTTCACTGTTTTCCAAAGAGTAAAATCATGAACAATAAAGATGGAAACATTCACCTTGAATACACACACACACACACACACACACACACACATATATATATATATATATATATATATATATATATATATATATATATATATATATATATATATATATTGGAGATGTCCCCCTCAAAATCCTCTTGGGCCCTTCATTGGCCCCCCTGAAAAAAACTCTAGCTACGCTACTGGACACCATGCACCAGAGATGAATTCTCTACCACTGAGCCACCGCGGCCCTGCTTGGGCTTGGTCGTCCATATCCAATCTCTCTTTTGGCGTTGCTTAAACAACTTCTAGTTTTGTTCTAAATCCAGACTCCATATTGGCGTAGATATTAATATTACAGTCGATTGGTAAAATCAATCTTCCACATTTAAAAATTAAAGTACACACAAGTAGAAAAATAAGCATTTATCATAAAAACACTAGCTGCAAGTGTTCAAAATAGATTTATGGTTTCTATAAAATCAATTGAAAATTGCTATTTTTAATTAGGCAGCTAATGAAAAAAAGCAGCTTTCGACTCCAGCCGAGTTTAAACTCAACCTAAACTCAGTTGACCAAAGTGAACTGACCCGACAACCCGACTGACCCGACCCGACAACCCGACTGACCCCACCCGACAACCCGACCCGAGCTGACCCGATTGACCCGACCTGACAACCCGACCCGAGCTGACCCGATTGACCCGACCCGAATAACCCGACCCGACAACCCGACCCGAGTTGACCCGATTGACCCGACCGACAACCCGACCCGAGCTGACCCGACTGACCCGACCCGACAACCCGACCCGATTAGCCTGACCCGACAACCCGACCTGAGCTGACCCGACTGACCCGACCCGATAACCCGACCCGAGTTGACCTGACCCGACTCGGGTCGGGTCGGGTCAACCCGACCCATTTGAGAGCACTAGCTACAATCCTTCTACGTGTCATATCCAAAATACAATTTGTGACAGGAAAAGAGTAGCGTTCTGCTCCTTGTTTATTGTTTCGTTAGTGTGTAACGGAACTCTGACTGGCACTGTAGACTTGGCACTTGGCACTGTTACTAATTATAACTGTACAGTACGTAAAGTACTACATTGGTAAATTGTTCTTGGGATATGCTTAATGTTCATAAAGAAATGAGTTCATAGAACTCCGGCCTACCCGCTTTTTTTGCTATCCGGCTTACCCTTTCCCCACGTTAGACCGGATACTCGTGAGTCTACTGTATTTCTTTATTTATTTCTTTTTAGTCTGCCAAATTCGCAACTATTCTGCGGTATTACGTCTTGATACAACAATTTTCATTTTTTCTGCCCACCCCTAATAGATAGCGAGGAGCTTTTTCTGCAACTAATTAATCGCTCCAAGAATATATTTCACCTCCATTTTTAACTCTCTAGTACAGGGTTTCTCAACCTGGGAGTCTCGACTCACCAGAGGGGTCGTGAAGATAAGCGGAAGACATAAATATAATTAGAATCTAATACCAGAAAATATTTTTAAATATTAATTTGAATGTTTTCTGATAGGCACATATTTTATTTTTATACATACTGTTAAGAACAACAAAAAATAGATCTACTAAACATTTTCAACAGGTGAAGAGTTGTTTAAAAATCAATTTAAATGAAAGAGGTACGATATAAAACTAATGAGAACTGTATATTGAAATACCAGAAAACTACAAATCCAACAAAACCACCACAATAAAATACAATTAAAATTGAAAGCTAATAAGATACCTGATCATGGTGTGATTTCACAAGTGCGTCAATGTCCGATTCAATCTTCGTGACGCACATTATCAAATCACTTAAAATACTCAAAAACTTTTTTAAAACATATTTTCAAGTTTTTTTTAACCAAAATTAGAAATCATTTTATTTTTTATTATATGATCCAAAGTTGAGGTAGTTATGAAGTTTTAAAATTTTCAAACGACCTCCATTTTGAAACAGTATGAAGAATCGGATTCGATATTTGTAATATGAATGAATTGACTAAATTTGGTTTCAATTCATTCACTTTTAGGAAAGTTACTATATCCACTATATACCAGAAATGGATTCTACTATTATAGAAATAGATGGATATCGTGAGATCTCCGCAAGAAGTATATTAAACATCCCACACAAGCTTATTACAAACCAGAAATTATCAGGGGTGTCGCTGGCAAGAAGATGTGATAAAATGAGGGTCGTGATAGAAAGTAGGTTGAGAACCACTCAATTACAAGTTATTGTGTAAATACCAGTGCCATTCGGAAAGTAACCTCCGATTGGTTAAATGAAGAAACACCAAAGTAAATAAGAATTTATTCTAAACATCTGAAAATTATTCTTTTGCTCTATTTTTCAAAATAATTTCCATAAACATGTAAGTACTTATCATATCTCTGCACTAGCTTGGAAATTCCATCAGCATAAAAAAATTTCCCGCCTGTGTCTTGAGCCAGCCCGTGACCGCATTTTTCAGCTCCTCGTCATCATCTCATGTCACTACGTAATATAACAGTCTTGGAAATTTGTGGAAATACATTGGAAAGATCTGAGATTCTGAAACGTCGATTTTCACGAACTTTTCCATCAATTTTCTGAACAAATTCATCAGTGACCACTGATGGCCTGCCACTCGTCTCTTCGTCATGAATGTTTGTTCGTCCACTTTTAAATGAATGAACAACTCCTTCACTCATCACACTTGGTCCATGCACGACAAACCTTGCACTTCACAGGGTTTTTCTATTCCAGCACACATTTTGAGACGCTACAAAAAGTGGAACTTGTAATCAAACAACATTCACTCTACCATGCCAGGATACAGACTGATCTACTGTGCACGTCTGTGTAGAAATGGTAGTGCTGCCCCCTCTAGTTCACACACAGTGGCCAATCTCAGGTTACTTCCGGAACCTATTATTATTATTATTATTATTATTATTATTATTATTATTATTATTATTATTATTATTAATTGTTCTGCCTTTTGGCAGGTCCTGGGACTAGTAAGGTTATTTCTTCTTTTTCTTCTTAACTTTCAGTTTGGACCTGGAAATGTTTCTTCCACATTTCTTGATTTTCAGCTTCCTCTTTTAACTCGCAATATTTTCTTTTGTTTTTCAAATCATCGTACACTTGTGTTCTTCTTCCTATTCCTCGCTTTCTTTCCATCTTTTCTTCTATGGCGGTACGAAGAAGGCAATTTCTTCGCAAGATGTGACAAATCCAATTGTTTTTTCTACGAAGGATGGTGGCTAGAAGCGTCCTCTTCTCTCCTATCCTAACGTCTTTGTTACTCTTTCTGTCCATTTTATCTTCTCCATCTTCCTCCAACACCACATTTCGAAGCTCTTTATTTCCTCTCTAACTTCTGTAACGTCCAAGTGTCTGAAGCATAAAATCCAATATTCCAAATATAGCATTTGACCAATTTCTTCTTTAGTCCAATAATTAAGGCTGCTAGTTAAGAGTGTCCTTTTCTTGTTGAATGCTTGTTTGGTTATGGTATTCTCGACATGCTCTCTTTGGTGCAGTACGCGTCTTTTGTCAAAATACATCCTAGATATTTGAAATGGTCAACCTCCTCAAGTACTCTTTGTTCTACTCTGACCTGTAAGGACGCATTTCCACGCGATATTTTCATGACTTTCGATTTTTCGATGTTGATTTACATTCCATATAGCTTCCCAGCGTCAACTATTTTGTCAATCATCTCCTGTAGTCCTTCCTCGGTTCTAGCTATAATAACAGTATGATCTGCATACCTGATCTTGTTAATGATCTGCCCTCCAATCTTGAAATCTCCAATTCCCATTAATGCTTCTTCATTAACCATTCACTGTAAATGTAGAATAATTTGGGCGACATACTACATCCTTGTCTGACTCATCTTTCAATCTCCACACTATACGTTTCTGCTTCATTCAAGCGCAACTTAACTCGTTGTCCTAAGAACAGGTTGCGAATGAGCCGTCGGTCTCTCCACTTGGCCGCAATTTCCTTAAGTATTTGTAAAAGTTTCGTCCAATTGACCATGTCGAAAGCTTTTTGGCAGTCTATGAAGCACAAAGACAACTCTTTCTTTACGTCCAGAACTCGTTCTGAGATAATTCTCATCAACCCAATGTCATCTCTGGTGCCTTTTCCTTTCCGGAATCCGAACTGATCGTCGTCTAGCATCTCTTCTATCTTGTTTTCCAGCCGTCTGTTCAGTATGCGCGCAATAATCTTTCCAGTGTGTGAAATAAGGCTTATAGTTCTGTGATCGCTGCACTTCTTTGCTTCCTTTTTCTTGGGTAATGCTATCACTGTAACATCAAGAAAATCCTTTGGTCATTCTCCACTCAGGTAGATCTTGTTAATAAGTCAAGCCATACTTTCATTGCATTGTCTCCTAATCCCTTGAGCAGATCTGCTGGTATGTCGTCATCTCCAGTGGCCTTCCGTCTTCGCATGTCCTTGATGGCTTGTACTACTTCACTTTTCAATATATTGGGTTCTTTTTCTTCATCTTCCACCCCTTCCTCTGCTTCGATCGGAATATCTTTGGTGCGGTTCTTCTGGTCATACAGATCTTTTATGTACTCTTCCTAAACTCTAAGAATTCTTTGATGGTCAGTGACTACATGACCTTGTTGATCTTCGATTCCAAATGTACATATGCATTTTTTAGTTTTTCCTCCTAATCTTGTGCTTTTTGATACATCAGATCATATTTGGCACGCCGTTCAAGTTCCATTATTTCTTCACATATTTGTTCCATGTACTTTTCTTTGGCTTTGTCTGTTTCTCTTCTCAACTCATTATTCAGCCTTCTGTATTCTTTCATGTTCGAGCTTTTCGCCCTTCTGCGTTCTTCCATCTACTTAGGCATCGCTTCAGTTACCCACGGTTTTCTCGGTGCTTTCTCCATCTTGCCAATGTTGTTGTGGAGTGTGTCAAGTACAATCTGTTTAACTTTTTCCCAACTATTTTCTACATTGTCTACCAATAACACAGAATTTTTCTTCAATCTCTTCTTTCACACCACTATCCATACTTCTTAGTAGCTCTAAGTTCCATTTTCGATTTTTCCTCCCGTTTTTCTTGATTGTCTTTAACAAGGTTTGCACTTCCGCCATTAGAAGGTTGTGATCCGAATCGATATCCGCTCCCGGTAGTGTCTTCACGACTCGTACACTATTCCTGAAACGCTGCTTCACAAGAATGTAATCGACATGGTAGCGTTTCTTATTTCCTGGACTTTTCCATGTGTACAGCTTCGTTTTTCGTTTCTTAAACCACGCGTTAGTCATCACCCTATCTATACTCTCACTATTAATAGTTGGTCAAATTACTTTACACAGTCCACAATAAGGTGGTGGGACCAGATCATGGTGACTACAGAAATCGATAAGCATTTGACCTCGTTCGTTTCTTCTATCTGGTTCAAACGGTCCCACTACCTTATTCGCAGCTCCTTATCATACTACGCTGTTGAAGTCTCCCATTATTATGGCGTTGACCTTACCTCTTCCCTCTTTGTGCGATAGGTCGATAATCTCATCATCAGCACTTCTACTTCATTGTCATTATGGTTGCTTGTTGGCATATACAATTGTATTATCATCATGTCCACTGGTTTTGCACTTAGTTTTACAAACAACAAGCAGTCATTGCAGCATTCCACTTTGGTTACACTTCTTGCTACTTCGTTCTTCATTGCTATCGCAACACCATTCTCGGCCTTAACGCCACCCGAATAGAATATTATGTAATTTCCCTATACTGCCTTTTCTATTCGTGGCCATCTCACTTCACTTAAGCCCACTAAGTTCACTTTACATTTGTCCATTTCCACTTTTAAATTTACAAGTTAATCCACACGTGGTAAAGTCCATACGTTTCAGATTCCTATGCTGAAATGAAAGTTATTATTATTTTCTCTTCTGATGATTCTTCCCGGAGTAGTCCCCACCTGGAGAACCGAAAAGGGGACTATTTTACCTCCGGATTTTTTTTTTTTTATTTTACCTCAGGAAGAACCATCATATTTATTTATTCAGTTCCTTCGTCCATCCTACCTCGTACTAATTGAGGAAATATCACTCCATACGAACGGTAATCCTCGTCATGGTTTGTACATCATATTGCTTCTAATTTTAAAATGATGTCAGTATCACTTCTGGTTTGTATTTCACCTTTGCATTAAAAATTCAATTTTGAAAACGGACTTTTGGATCACCCGATACTTGTTAAAGTACAATTTTATGTATGTATGTATGTGTGGTTGTTTAAAACAATAAAAAACATGAAACATTATGTAAATGACTTATATGTTGAAAGATCCATTTCTTTCATAGCCCTCTAAATGCTAATGTAAGTCGTAAAACTAACATTAACCACATGCCACACAGAGTTTAAGATATTCTTTTTTTGTCATCTGAAAAGGGAGAAACATGGAACGTAATTTGAATTTGTAGGTTGCTTGCCAAAATGATGACGTCACATTCCAGATGATATATATGTTTTATAGGTGTATGCATATCTACTATTTTTTGTGTGATTATTGTTAGAGTTTTAAATATTGATTATACCACATATTGACAATGAAATATGAATCATTTAATTGAAAACCTTGTGGAATTACAAAGTACAATTAATATAATATAAACTGTTGTTTTTGTACAAACATAAACACACTATGTACAGTTTTAATTAAACATGTTGATTTATATTATATTTTATTAAATTAATTTGTGGAGAAAAATACTTGATGGCTGCAGAAATATTAAATCAATTATGCTGTTAATTCAGTTACATTTTTCTCCCTTAAAAAAGTACTCTCGATTTTATACATAGTGCGGCAATTTGAAAATAAGAAGGCCTATAATGAATAAATAAGTGAGAAGTGTAACCAACCTACCTCTGTTCATTCAAAGTAGGAGTTTCCTTGGTCTACACTAGTTATTCTTAACCTAATTTCTATCACGACCCTCATTTATCACATACTACTGCCAGCGGTCCCCTTATAATTTCTGGTTTGTAATTAGCTTGTGTGGGACTTTTAATATACCTATTGCGGAGGTCTTACAACACTCATCTTTTTCTGTAATAGAAGAATCCAGTAACAGTAACAGTAATATATTCCTTATGATGAAAGTGTGAGTTCAAGATGAGTGTTAAAACCCCTTTATTGAAGAGGCAAAATGAAATAAAACCTTTAAGTTTTACGTCCCACGGTTATGCCGGTTAGGCTAAAGCAGACGGTGATTATGAGAAATGAATGCAATGGTGGAATGAAGAAAGTGAGATGAAACGGAAGAACCCCGAGGAAACCCACGAGCACGGTGTTTGTCCACCACAAAGTCCACACGGCGCGAGCTGGGATCGAACCAGGGACCCCAAACACCAGAGATGAACGCTCTAACATTGAGCCACCGCGCCCCCTATTGAAGAAGCCATCAAAGTAGCTTATCTAAACCCACAACTTCTTGATCAACTAATAGAATTATCGTGCGACAAGTCCTTGCAACTGGCTTTCTGTAACAAAGACTTAAACAAGTTCTGGCTGAAAAGTAGAGAAGATTATCCCGGTTTGGTATCTGCTGCTTAAAAGTAATAATCCCATTTGCTACATCGTACCTGTGTGAAAGTTGTTTTTCTTCCATGGCAAGCATTAAAACGAGGACAAGAAATCGCTTATCAGTTAAAAATGACTTGATAATGTACGTCACAAAGATTGAACTGGACATTGCCGCACTAGTGAAATCACACCATGCTCAGGTATCTCATTAGCTTTCAATTTTAATTATATTTCAGTATGCAGGTTTTGTCGGATTCGTATTTTTCTGGTATTTCACTATACAGTTCTCATTAGTTTCATATCGTACCTCTTTCATTTAAATTGATTTTTAAACAACATTGCACCTGCTGAAAATGTTTAGTAGATATATTTTTTTTGTTCTTAACAGCATGTATAAAAATAAAAATATGCCTATCAGAACAAAATTCAAAATAATATTTAAAAATATTTTCCGGTATTAGACTCTAATTGAGGACCTTGCCGGACAAAGGGCACATAGAGTAAAAGTGTACTTTCGGGAATGAGCTCTCAAAGTTAAGAGTTGTAATTTATATTTAGTTATAATTAAAGAAACACCTGTGATGAATATTTTTTGGTGGGACATTTCATTCTTTATATGTTAGTGATATTACTATGGTGATTACTGAAAAGTACTTTTAGTAAAAAATAAAAGTTGTAAGACATGTTATGTGCCCTTTTTCCAGCAACCAGTTATCATGTTTGGAAACAAAACACAAGTTTTAAAAGAACAAACTTTATTACAAAATTACATACCTAAATCATAGAAAGGATGTTTTGTTAGGTCTAGTTAGGCCTCAGCGTTCTCTTCAAGCAAACTTTCCAGCCAGTTTTGGTCCTCAGCGGTCAAGTACTTCATCAGACTTCTAACATCAACCATTTTAGCTTGTGACACTTGAGGAAATAGCACTGTTGTTGGTTGAACTTGTGCTAATGTTGCTTTATTAACATTTTTCATGAACTTGAAAGGCGAGTAGGTAGGGATGAAATTGGGAGAACACAATACAGTTCCATCACATTTGTATTTGATCATTACATATTTCATGATAGTGAACTTCAGATGTTTTGAAGTCTTTTGAATGTTTAAAAAAAAAGGTTCAAGGCTCTCGTCCCAACTTTTGATCAGATTTCGATCCATTATTACAGTAAAGGGGCTGGGTTTCTGCCGAGCTTGAACCATAGCTTGAAGCCATGGTTTTGCAGTTCCAATGACCTCTTTCTTTTTTATATGAGACCGAACGAGCCCAAAGTTCCGATCACACTGTGTGAAAGAATGTCCCCTAACTGGAAACAACTGAATTAGTTCAACATTAAACACTTTGCTGAACCAAGAGCAAAACTTAATCATTGTAGCATTGCGGTTCTGTCCTCCCGCAGAGTCTGATAACAAAACAATAGTTTTTACTTGTGATGTTTCTACATATTTTTTAAGGCAATCATACAAAAATGAAGCCACACTGTTCGAGTTCTTACATGCTTGTGATTCCATGAAACAGTAAAAGTAAGACTCGTCATCATTAAAAACATGTACATTGAATGCATATAGCCATAAAAGCCTTTTATAGAATTGGCTGTTAACATTCAGCCTTGGCACCGCGTAGTTTTGTGCATAATCAAATTCACATACCAAAAAAGATGGATCATTTTTTGCTTTTTCAATGTACTCATTTCTTAAAGCTTGTCTTCTCTTATACTTCCTCTGATGAACCTGATACGGTACTTTGATTGGGTCATTAGGATTTCTTGCCAGTTTTTCTTTGCACTCTGTGCAATAATCACATACATCACTTTTAGGTGCTCTTATACCAAATTCATTACTAAACTTAGACTTAAAACACTTAAAATAGTGGGGGTAGCCCATTTTCAAGTTTTCATTAGTTTCAGCCCTATAAAACTCTTGAAACATAGTGTACAACGTTTTAATGTTGAGCTCTGGGTTGTCAAAGTATTTGAGAGAGGTTTTATTACCACTATAATGGCTTAGGCTGTGTGGAATTGATTCAAGGTGCGTCTTCATCAAATGCAAAACGTTCGGTTTCAATTTGTGGGGCCGGTTGGTGTGATGACCTCTCCGTTCTGTAAAGTCTTGTGAATTCAACATTTTTTGTTGGATTACCCTTATTCTTTTAGGACTAACTTGTAGTAGTTTCCTTAAGAAACCCTGACAAACTGATACATTCAAACCACCAACGTTTAGGCTATAGGTCCATGTATTGATTCGGGCCTTTTTGGGATGAATGGCGTGAGTTTTAAGTTCTGTTTTTGTTATACAATTAGAAATAAATGAGTCTTGGAGCTCTTTACCTTGATTATAAAAGAACGAAAATAATTCTTCCTGATGTTCTTTAGTAAAACGAATACAACACTTCTCACTACAACAATCAGGAACATAACCAAACTGTTTGCCACTTACAGTCTTCCCACATCTGTTTACATACATTTCACCTTTAAGTCGATTCACTTTAGCATTTTCACGTTTAAGATTTATATTGTTACTGTATGATTTACGTTTACGTTTAGCTTTTGACTGCTCCATTGCTTTAAATATCTGTTATTTAATAATAAACTTCCTTTATAAATGTAACCTCAAAACAACAGGCAAAATACGTAAACACCACTGTTGTCTGCTGCCGACTATTTCTTTGTTCTTTCCAGCTGCACAGATTCAAAAAAAGTTTTGCCACAGACTAACGAATAGAGATTTTTGTTTGAAACTTTCTGGGCACAATCACAACAACATGGCGGATCGTTTAAAACGATTGCCGGAAAAAGGGCACATAGACCTATGTTCCCTTTGTCCGGCAAGGCCCACAATTATACTTATCTCTTCCATTTATTTTTGTGACCTCCATGAAATCCTTCGCCACCTCTCCTAGGGATCGCGAACCCCAGGTTCAGAAGCTCTTATCTACTCAGATTTACATGGTCCAGTAAGTCATGGAATGAATTTTGGAATTCCTAGACTGTAATGATGTTGAAGGTCAACGTCACTGCTTTGTGAATGGTGGAAACGTTCTTTTAATTTGGAGAAAAGAAAGTAATCATAGATCTTGTGAGTATGTGGGATGTTAAGATAAACTCTTTCACGGGACAAAACAAATCGCTGCTTCCTTCGTTAAGGAATTGGACGAAGATCATACACACAGCTTCTGTTTGTTTAAATCATCCATTATTATTTGGCGAATTGCTTTCTTAAACAACTTCTATGTTGTCTGATATTACCCTGAGACTTGCATTTCGACCATTCATAGCGATTTCCTGTATCTTGTCCATCATTTCAGTTATTATGATACATTTGCTTGGACCCAGGCACGTAGCCAGGGTGGGTCCGAAACCCCTCCCCTTCGAGACCAGAAATGAAAAAAAATTAAGGAAGGATTAAACAAAATGAAATGAGGAAAAGAAGGATCAGCGTTAAAAATAAAAATGAAATGAAATCTCTGAGTTTTACGTCCCACAGTTATGCCGGTTAGGCTAAAGGAGACGGTGATGATGAGAGATGAGTGAATTGGTGGAATGAATAGAGTGGGAGGAAACAGGAGAACCCCGAGAAAATCCACGAGCACGGTGTTTGTCCACCACAAAGTCCACACGGCGCGAGCTGGGATCGAACCAGGGACCCCAAGACCGGAAGTGAACGCTCTACCACTGAGCCATCGCGTCCCCCAAAAAGAAAAAAATAAAAAAGAAACTACAGGAAGCTTTTGGTTACTCTTTCTTATGAGGAAATTTGTATTACTTCCAATACATGGTGGCGAGATGAGCGAGATATCCTGGAAGAGTCAGGGAATTTGAAATTTCTAGAGAAGTTGCAGAATTCTCAGAATTTCTGCTACTAGTCAGGGAGAGTTCAAGCTTCCGAAAGCATAGCACCGTTGAGTAACAGCGTGGACATTTTTATCATAATTTTTCGTCATCACATGCTTGCAGAATAAAACATGTTATTTCAAAAACAATTTTCTACTGCTCCTTTAACCTGTCATTTGGAACCGACAGTAGTTGACGGAATAATAAAAACAAAAATTATATGGGAAAGGATTTCACTCAACAGAAAAAGGAACACAGATATTGTAAAATATTTTACAAGACATTATTGAGTATGTACTTTTTATAATAGTGAAGATCATAATGAAAGGAAAATTGTTATATTTGAATCAATAAAGAAAGGAACGTGAATATTGTAAAATCTTTTTCAATACTTTTTTTATTCTTTTATTACTCGAGTTTTCTTCATAGTTTGTTATTAAAATACTTACCAACATATTCTCATTTTATTGTCCTAACAAACCAATATATGTTGATGGTAAACTAGTTTAGATTGATCAAGCTCCTGGGCATTCAGAATTTCATGTCCCCCCTCCTCTCTCGTTACGAAATCCTGGCTAAACGAACTAATATATGTTTCAGTAAAATAGTTTAGAATGATCGAGCCCCTAGTGTGATGACCACAGTATTTCATGTAACGGTCCCCCCCCCTTCCCTCTTCACGAAATCCTGGCTACGTGTCTGTTGGACCTCGTCATCTTTTAGAAACTCATGCATTTCAAATGCATGGCGATGATAAAAAAAAAAATTATCATCATAAACCTTTATCAACAGCCAATCTAGAAATTTGTGTTGGGAGGAGTCCAATATTACAGGCCACTACGTTTATGTAGTATCTAGAAGGCATTATTCTGCACCCGAAAAGACTATAAGTAATTGCAATCAAGGATGTTATAAAATAGAGGATCTGGTCATACAACAAAATCGTGAAGCCATACGTCACAGTTTCGCCACACCTACTCTGCCCACTCCGAGCCACTAAGATCGCAATGTTTCGAGTCAACAATCAAGGCGGAAACGAGAGTAGCCAATCGGACGTGCCGGCTCGGACGATGCTCGGTTGTTTTTTGGCTTCATCGAATTCATATGATGAAGATACGTATGGGCAGATCCTCTATTTTATAACATCCTTGATTGCAATATACTTGAACTTGTATTTTCACAAAACAATGACAGTACTAGACTGTTTTTATAATAGAAAGAGTACAGATGAAGTGTAAGATTAAATTTTCATGCTACATCAATCATTTCCCTGTTAAACAAGTAGAGATTTATTGAGAAACTGTACAAATATGTTGAGTTAGGAAGTTTTGAGGGGGTCTACACCCGGTGAATTCTCCAAGTGGGTGCGTCCCTGTCAACAGCTCAGTGGCGGATCCAGGGGGCGATCGGGGCTATCGCCCCCCCAGAATAAGAAACTTTCTTATTTTATATATATAAATAAAACCTATCCCAGAGTTTGGAGCTCTTAAAAGTAGCTCTAAGTAGCAGTATTATAACCCACCGCCCCCTCCAGAAGTCCGTCCTGGATCCGCCTGTGCAACAGCTCCAATGTTTTCGTTGAAGTTTTCCGTAAGAGTCCACAGAACATAATTATCATTCTATTGTTGAAATGATGATAAGGTATCACAATACCAATCTACACTCAGTGTCCTCACGCACCATTCAGGCGACCGGCAGAGCTGAAAATAACTTTACACCAGGGATGCAAACAACCACTCGCTCGGGGCGAGTGGTTCATCGGTGCGGGCGAGTATTTAATATCACACCGAAAGTAAGTAAATGATTTCTATTGTGGGATATGAGCTAGTAGCTTTTTTTTCTCGGGTTAGCAAAAGTTTGTTGGTTATTTACATCCCTGCTTTACACGTTCCCATGATCACACGGATGATACACCACTATGAAAACTTCTGTGTAAAAATTAATTTCGCGGCAAAATGGAATCTCGTTTTCTGGTTGCTGTATTGTGTGTATTCAACGTAGCTTTTGCGGAAGTTTAGAGACTATTCTAGTTACATTTTTAGACTTCAAACTGCGTATAGTTTGCGTAGATGAGGGCTATCAATAGCTGTGTCTGCCAATATACGGGCAGGTACCAGAGCCAAAATGGTAATAGCAGTGAAGCGCGGTTTGTGACATGAATTTAGTATCTTAAGAATAGCCGGAAGTGGTAGAATGTTTCAGTATTGATCACCGTAGCGCAAAAATGTAAGATGTAACGAGGAACACTTCTTTCATATGAATTCGGAATCGCAAGAACATATTCATCTCCTTATTTTACTACCGTAAAAGCAAAAGTGGTAAAAATCTACTAAAACTTCTAGTTTCAGTATTAGACCTCTTAAAAATGGATGCTGATTTTTTTTATGTGTCTATGTATTGAATTAGGGCCCAAGAATGCTGTGAAATTAGTAAACTAGACACTACAGGACAATTGGCGCTGTAAATGCGTTGTCGTTAGTGTTAGGCACGAGACGAGTCGAGACAGGATTTTCCTGACAAAATTCGAGTCGAGACACGGCTCTTCCAATAGAAAAATATACATTTTTCGAGTCGAGACATCACTTTTACAGCATAGTTTCGAGACGAGACAGCCAGAAATTTTGTCTTGTGCGCAACCCTAGTTAGTGTGCGTATTTTGAAGGAACTTTCCCTAATCTAGGGAAATTTCGTAGGTAAATTTAGCAAAAAGTGGAAAAACGGAATTTTCTCGATAAAAAGTGAAATTCCAGGGAAATTATCGGGCTGTCTGATTGACCTTTATAAATGTTTATTTTTTCTTTGTTCTTCAGAAATAAATCAATAGAATAGAATAGTTTTGTGTGTGTGTCCAAAGTAGCACAATTTACATCCATTGTTGCCTCGGAGTATTTTTTTTTTTTTTTTTGCAAAATGAAAAAGCGAAGAAAAATAAACAAATTGAAGCAAATAACAAACGAATAAAATAAGTGTGAATATGAAATGAAATCTTTGAGTTTTACGTCCCACGATTATGCCGGTTAGGCTAAAGGAGACGGTGAAGATGAAAAATGAATGAAAAAAGTGGGAGAAAACGGGAGATCCCGAGAAAACCCACGAGCACGGTGTTTGTCCACCACAAAGACCACACGGCGCGAGCTGGGGTCGAACAAGGGACCCCAAGCACCGGAGGTGAACGCTCTACTACTGAGTCACCTTGCCCCCTATTAAAATAAATGCGGTTGGCTCTTACTTTAATATAGCAAATTGATTTTATTATAATATAACTTCTATCATAAGAACTGGACACTCAACAAACTGGGGAAATTTTGATTTTAAAAAAGGAAAACTTGAGTCAGTTGAGGGAAATTTTCTTAAGGACACCTTCGAACACTGGTTGTCCTTTCAACAACACTGCTGTATGGCAGAAGAGCGCTTGTATGGCATTGTGTGTTATGAATGACGTTCTTTTGGAGTAAGGAGATCTAAATTTCTTGTGTAAGGAGATCTAAATTGCTTATCGCTGTACATAGATATTATTATAATTATTCTGCCTTTTGGCAAGTTCTTGAAATAATGAGGTTTTTTTCAAATTTATTTATGTTTAGGCTTGGAAATGATTCCTCCACTTCTGATCTTCAACTTTCTCTTTTAACTCCAAATATTTTCTTCAAATCATTCATCACTTTTGTTCTTCTTTCTATTCCTGGCTTTCCTTCCATCTTTTCTTCTATATCCGTATAAAGAAGACAATTTATGGCCAATTCAATTGGCCTTGTTACGAAGGATGCTGGTTAAAAGTGTCCTCTTCTCTCCTATCTGTTTTAAAACATCTTCGTTTGTTACTCTCTCTCTCTCTCTGTTCATTTTATCTTCTCCATCTTCTTCCAACAACACATTTCGAAGCTCTCCAAATATTTCTTCTCTGACGTCCGTAATGTCCAAGTCTCTGAACCATACAGTCCAATGCTCCATATATCACACTTGACAGAGAGATATAAAAGAGAAAATAATATAGGCCTACTATTTCACCCTTAAGTTACACATATCATTAAGCGTCGAAAAATTATTTAGCTGTACAAGTATTTTAATATGTAATATGTAATTTTAATATGTGATTTTATGTGGTCACATAATCATTCGTCAACTGCAGAGACCTTGTTCAATTGCCTCAAAAGCTTAAGTTTGTATTATTTTAATCATATATAAGAGGAAGTTTATAATTCTCTAGTAAACTTCAAAGCAATTAATTACTTATTCACAGAAGATTAGCAAGAGAATCCATATTACGCTGACAGATTACCACAATAATTGTAGGGAAGGCCAAGGGCGCCGATTTATCTGTAAAGTTGAGGGGGCCCATTCAGATGCAGAAGGTATATATGAAGATTTTAAGATAAATTGCACTCAAATTATGCCAAATATTGTATATTCATAAATACAATAGGATGTTCACATGAGTTTTGGGGGGGGGGGCCTTGGGCCACCCATGATCGGCGCCCTTGGGGAAGGGCATAAGTTGAATGTATTGCTGCCGAGAGAAACAAATTTGTTTGATAAGAAAATCACTGCTTATTATTAATTAGAACATTTGCTGCATTTTTAATACGACACTAGCAGCGTTCACCCCGCTTCGCTGCGGTCACCCCGGAACGCAATAAACTTTGTTACTTAGATAATTTTTACTTTTTCGCTTTCAAGTGATATGATAAAAACCATAGAAGATTGCAGTAAATGTTAACATTATATCGCCTGTCATTTATGTTAACCCGCCCCGCTTCGCTGCGGTCACCCCCGAACGCAATAAACTTTGTTACTTAGATAATTTTTACTTTTTCGCTTTCAAGTGATATGATAAAAACCATTATAACGCCTGTCATTTATGTTAACCCGCCGAGTGACACGGTCATGCGGGTTGCATATAAATACGTTTATTTTTATACCTATGATGAACTAACAAAGGATTTGTACGTAATGGACACCTGAATGGTCAATTATCTCAAGACACTGGTAATTGAAAATTAAAGTGATATGATAAAAACCATCTAGGGTCCAAATCCTAATAACCCCCCAAAAATAAAAGAAATTGGTTCAGCCGTATTAGCGTGATGAGCGGACAAAGGATTTGTACGTTCTCTTTTATATATATAGATCACCATGTGAATGAAGCCATAATATGACGCATTGATGTGCTACAGTTTAAGCTTTTCTGTCATTTTCTATTTAACTTCACTTGATCCAGTTCACCAAAGTAATGTATGACTGCAATCAAAAATGATTTGTAGATTTGTTTGATATCTGCTAACCATAATGATGTCGACATAAATTTCCTTCAAGTGAAAACGTAACATTGGAATCTAACGTACAGCTACGAATCTTATTTATTCAAACTACATCGTGTAAAGGAATAATTGTAAACAGTGATCATTTCAGGGGGTGGCTCCGGGGGAAAATTTGCTACCAGAGTAAAAAAAATCCCCGGTGTATTTCTCAGTTCGGGCTGAATCAGGGTCACCAGTACTTTTGCAGTACTAGTTTCATAGCCTGTTTATTTCGAATCCCCATCGGGGCAACCTGAAATCATCTCTGACTATAAGCGCTAAAGGATAACCCTTCCTCGATCAAGAATTTGAACATTAAAATCCAAAATAATGCTTTAAGGAACATCATCAATTCCATTTTTGTATTCTAAATCATCGTCATCATCGTAATCAGTATCATTATCATTAATAATGCTTTTATTATTTATATGTTAAATTTATGTGTGATATACAATATTATAACAGTTCTTCTTATAAATTATTGAGCCATTAAAATGCCAACTCCGTTGAATAAATCCATTTATTTATTTCTGTTGTCCTGACAACGACATTCCAAAATCCTATTATTTAAAACATATGAATATCTTTCCATATCGATATTATAATTAATATATTTCTTTTTTTCTTTTTCTTCTTCGAATTATATAATCAGCCTAGTACATATTTTAAAACATTTTACGCCCTAATAAAATAATATAGAAGTAGTAAAAATATAGAACGTACTGTTGTAATATCTGCTTGAATTATTTTGATGTAGTACTTTTTAATTTATTTTGTTTTATTTTGCGTTTACTGTTATGCAATCCTCCAGTGAATATTGTTTGTTTATTATTGACCAATTTTAGCTTAAGCTGTGATCATTGTCATTAATAAATTCAAATTAAATTAAATTAAATTATTATTATCATCTCTTAGATTTGTTAGATATTCCAGTGTAAGCTGGCGTTCAGCTGTAGCTGGAATCACGTTTGTAAATAAATAAATAAATAAATAAATGACCATGCACATGACAATTTGTTTACTGAAGACCATGTATATCTATTAATCAAACTTAAAGAGAAAAAACCTGTTGGTCTCGAGCCTGGACCAAGGTACCCGTCATAAAAATTTGGTAACTCTCTGTCCATTCGTCTGGTCTCCAGGCCGCACACAGACAGAGACACAAACAAACTCTATTTTGTTTATGTTAGATAGTAGAATTATTATTACTAGTTAGAAAGAGACAAAACACCTCATACTCCAGGTAATTTGCCCATTAAGGTTAGCTTAGCAGTGACAGTTAAAGCATATGTTAAATTATTCTCTGTTAGTGAATATTTTATTTGCTTAATAGAAATGAATTTATAGATTAAAATATTTAGCATTGACACAAAACATTAACATATTTCGTTTAGACACAATTAAATGTATTATTTGTTTGTGTTTATCAAGAATCTGCACGACTTAAATCTGAATAGCTTATTTTAAGGTTGGTTTAAAGGGACAAGTTTTGCCGATAGATGTCACTACATTCTTCGTATCTCTCTCATGTATTTTTTTACCTTTCACAAAAATTCACGATTTCTCTTATAAATTTCAACCTAGAGACTTGACAATTTTAGAGAAGGAACTTTATAACCTATCGAAGGCAACAATCCGTGCCGATTTTTTATTTCGAATTTTCTTCATTGTTGAAATGACTTGATTGTTGAAATGGATATCGAAACCTTTAACAATATAACTGTTTCAACAATGAAGAAAATTCTAAATAAAAAATTGGCACGGATTGTTGCCTTCGATAGGTTATGAAGTTCCTTCTCTAAAAATTTGAAGTCTCTAGGCTGAAACTTGTAAGAGAAATCATGAATTTTCGTGAAAGGTAAAAAATACATCAGAGAGATACGAAGATTGTAGTGACATCTATCGGCAAAGCTTGTCCCTTTACACCAACCTTAAAAGCAACGCGAGGCTGAACTTCGAAAGAAGCCAGAAAAGGACTTTCGTCTGTGCCTTCTGCAATCGCAGAAGCGGTGGACCAAGTGTATGTGAATCCGACAGTGCGAGGCAATCAACTAAATATGTACTTTTATGATGGTAATAAAGACTACAACGAAATTCCGGAAACTTTTTGACGAAATTCCGAATTCCTGGCATTCTGATTTTTAAGTAAATTGATATGTTTTAAGTAAGTTCTTGTTAGAAATCATGTTTCGATCTTCACTTGATAACATACCGGTAGCTCACAAATTGAAAGAAATGGTAGGTAACTGCTTTTTAACACATAACTGCCAAACAAATGACTTTTTTAATTGGCAACGCGCTACTAAGTGGACTGGCGCCAATTGTGGCGCTAGTGGTTAGTTTAGTAGCTCCATAAAGTATATATTCTCTTTCAGCCCTTATCCTTCTGTTGAAATGGAAATTAATAGAAATTAACAACCATTTCCGGTTTTAATACTTTTTTTCTGATAAAGCAAAAATGTTAAGGGGTAGCTAAAGAAACGATTTTCCAACAAACACATTGAATGTTGATTCCTATAGAACAGGCAGTAGTGACATGTGTACATCGTGTAAAGGAGTTCGATTTCTATGGCGTAATATTTTCTTAACTAATATTGAAACCAGAAATGGTACTACATTTCTATCACTTCCGATTTTAGTAGGGAGATTAGCTTTCTTTGATTGGATTTTCAGTTTAACGCTCTTTTCAGCAGTGAGGCTATATAAGATGTGGACCTTCAGCTTAACGTGGGTTCCAAACCACATCAGCTTCCGCCTGGAATTGATTCCCTGTCAAAGACGCGCAGCAACTAGGAAGCTCTAGCAAAGATATTAGACAAGAGATGAAATATATTCTTGGGCTGCTTAATTGAATACAGAAAACTGATTTTCGCTATCTACAGTACGAGGGCGATTCAGAAAGTAATGACTCCAAGCCCACTACTTGCCCAATATTACTGCAAACATTCTGAACTGTTTATCATTAATGGACTGATGCTTAAGCTATAGGATGTCACTTGTTTGACCTTTTTATATCTTCTCGTTCCAGAGTAATAGAGCATTCCATTGGTGACGTCCGATTGAAACAGTAGGCTGTCATTGAATTTCTGACTGCGGAAGGTTGCGTGCCCATGAACATTCATCGGCGGTGTGTTCCCCGTAATGGGGACTCCACCATTTGTAGCTGACATTGCAAGGTCTCCACTGATACGTGTATTTGTGCTATCTGTCAAACACAAATAAAAGTTTCACCTTGGAGGCATTACTTTCTGAATCACCCTCGTATTACCGTTATTGGTCTATGCAGATCAATATTGAAAACTGCATTTGCAGTGAAACTCTATCGTTTCCTTTTCTAGTAGAGAGTTAAAGATGAAGATTAAATATATTCTTGACACATTTAATCGAAAAATACTGCTATTACGAGTAGCTGTCTGTTATCACTTTTGCTCCGTAGTAATCAACATTAAAAACGGAAATGATTGATTGCCTCCACTTCCGCTTTGTATGTAGCCTTCTTCAATGAACCCGGTTCTAACTTAAGATCTTCTGCATCTTGGCTAAAATTGATGGTGACACATCAAGTACTTCTTAAGATTTTTTTACTCCCAAACGGACAGACACACGGACAAAGTACATCAGAGACTATCTTTTAAGGGAGACTTTCGGAAATGTTTGAAGATATTTTTTACATTTCTCAGTTATCATATGATCAGTTAAGGGCTTGTGTCATTAAAGAATTTGGAAAATCCACTCTTTACCTAGGTATAGAAGACCAGTTAAGGGTACGTGTTCAACGTCCAGATGAATCGATGACTAATTTTGTTTACGATATGTTGCTGTTAATCAAACGTTTTGATGACACTTTAGCGGAAGAGAAGATCTGTTAATCAAACGTTTTGATTACACTTTAGCAGAAGAGAAGAGCTGTTAATCAAACGTTTTGATGACACTTTAGCAGAAGAGAAGAGCTGTTAATCAAACGTTTTGATTACACTTTAGCAGAAGAGAAGAGCTGTTAATCAAACGTTTTGATGACACTTTAGCAGAAGAGAAGAGCTGTTAATCAAACGTTTTGATTACACTTTAGCAGAAGAGAAGAGCTGTTAACCAAACGTTTTGATGACACTTTAGCAGAAGAGAAGAGCTGTTAATCAAACGTTTTGATGACACTTTAGCAGAGGAGAAGAGCTGTTAATCAAACGTTTTGATGACACTTTAGCAGAAGAGAAGAGCTGTTAATCAAACATTTTGATGACACTTTAGCAGAAGAGAAGAGCTGTTAATCAAACGTTTTGATGACACTTTAGCAGAAGAGAAGAGCTGTTAATCAAACGTTTTGATGACACTTTAGCGGAAGAGAAGAGCTGTTAATCAAATGTTTTGATGACACTTTAGCGGAAGAGAAGAGCTGTTAATCAAACGTTTTTATGACACTTTAGCAGAAGAGAAGGTTATTGTTCTTATTCTTTCCGCTTTACAGCCATATTTTTTAGAACGAGTAGGAACTCAAACATTTAAAACTGTTAATAAACTGCTTTTAGCTTTGGTAAAATTGAAAAAAAAAACTAAAACAAAAGTAAAACGACGAGAGCAGCGAGAACCGCGCGACTTGCAATCATGGAAATCTGTAATCCAAGAGTTTAGAAATAAACAAAGCGCTGAGTCTTCAGATTCCGATTCGATTGATGATACACATGAAAAAAAAAAAAAACACGCGTCAGCAAGCCAAGCATTCATCATTAAAAATAAAACAAGAATCAACACAAAGCACTAGTCAGCATGTTACAGGCACTAGTCACACAATTAAGATTGAACAAATACAACAACAAGTAGAAAAATTAACGTTGCAAATTGCTAAGGTTAACGAAACACAGCAATCGGGAAATAAGGATTATAACAACAAACACAAGCAAAACAAGTAAGCATTTTAGAAACTCAAAACACAATGGTAAATATTATGGTAACACGCAATATTATAATAATCAAAAGAGTGAAGAACGTGACCACAATCCTAAAACTTCTCACAACAAGAATTCAACCTCCAAAAATTGTAACTTTTATCCACAAACATCCTTCCTTCTGAATCAACAAGCAACATTCATTTCAGTAAATCAGCCTTAGCAATACCAATCACACCCGGCGCCTAAACAATGTCATTCTGTGAAGAATACTTAATATTGGGGCATAAACTGGGAAGCAAACCTTTGATCATAGGTTCTCAGTCTATCTAAATCTTAAGTTGATTTCTCAGAGAATATTGCGAGAGATAGAGACAAACATGAATTAAAGAGAATGGGAAACTGATAATTGAGTGATAAAGAGGTTTTAATTTCATTAATTGCTCTTATAATGTGCATAAAGGCTGTACGAAGCAAGGAATTCCTTCAGATACGAAGCAAGGAATCTGAAACTGTCAGATAAGGTAATATGATAAGACACTTACATTGTGATCCTTGTGGTAGCTAAAGTAACCTCCTCTGTAGCTTATGTAACTTCTAAGTGAATTTCAAGTCTAGAACTGAAGTGTTGTGTCAAGTGAATGTAGGTGGTCCTTTTATGTAAAATCGCGGAATACAACAGGCATGCCTTTCATATTTCCTTCTCTGGGAGTCACACGTGTATGTCTGATAGAATTAAATAAGTTTTGGCCTTATTGCAATAAAGCAGATTACATCCTGTAAGCAACCCTGAGTTAATTCATTCAATTCAGACAGTTGATATTTTGTACTCAAGCCATCTTTGAAATATTTACATAGATTTTACAAAAGTTTAAATATTTGCAATAATTTTGCGGTTTTTAAAATTTGGTATACTACAATATAAAAGTCTTTTGGTAAACCAAACTGTTTAAAAACTGTACCAAATATTAAGATAAGGCTTTTGGCATGGAATCACTGTATCAGGAATAAAGTTCTATCTCCGATTTTAAACCCCAAGTGATAGATGATAGATTTTCAACTTCCAGTTTCAATATTGAATCCAATAATGGTTTGAAATTCTACCGTAGTTAATGGTAAGAATGAAAAAGTGAAAACGAAATTAAATCTTCTAGTTTTACATTCCGCAGTTATGTCATGAAGGCTAAAGGAGACGGGATGATGAAACAAATGAAGTAGTGGAGTGAAGAAAGCTGGATAAAACAGGTGAGCCCCAGGAAATCGCCGTGATTATCCATTACAAAGTCCACATGGGATCGAACCAGGGACCCCTGTACTAGAGATAAACAGATTTCCACCGAGGCACCTAGGCCCAAGAATAAATCAAAGAAACTTTGCGCCAATGTGTAACAATGGATATACATATATTCGACCAGTGGAAAATACTATTACATCTCGTTTAAAATATATCGCATTCCATACATTCTATGCAACCCACACAGTAACAAATAAGTGTTGGTTGCCTATAATGAAAGGATAAGCAGCTTTTCTTATTGAAATTATCTCAGTCTAGTTTTTAATAGAGTCAACCCGTTAACATCTTCACAGGTAACGGTGGTTATCCCTATCCCGTTTAAAATATATAACATACCCTAGATTCTATGCAACTCGCACAGCAGTAAATAAGTGTTGGTTGCCTATCAATCCGTTAACATCTTCACAGGTAACGGTGGTTATCTCTATCCCGTTTAAAATATATAACATACCCTAGCTTCTATGCAACCCACACAGTAGCATATAAGTGTCGGTTGCCTATAATGAAAGGATAAGCATCTTTTCTTATTGAAATTATCTCGGTCTAATTTGTTAATAGAGTCAACCAGTTAACATCTTCACAGGTAACGGTGGTTATCCCTATCCCGTTTAAAATATATAACATACCCTAGATTCTATGCAACTCGCACAGCAGTAAATAAGTGTTGGTTGCCTATCAATCCGTTAACATCTTCACAGGTAACGGTGGTTATCTCTATCCCGTTTAAAATATATAACATACCCTAGCTTCTATGCAACCCACACAGTAGTAAATAAGTGTCGGTTGCCTATAATGAAAGGATAAGCAGCTTTTCTTATTGAAATTATCTCGGTAGAGTTTTTTAATAAAGTTAATCTGTTAACATCTTCACAGGTAACGGTTGTTATCTCTATCCCGTTTAAAATATATAACATACCCTAGCTTCTATGCAACCCACACAGTAGTAAATAAGTGTCGGTTGCCTATAATGAAAGGATAAGCAGCTTTTCTTATTGAAATTATCTCGGTAGAGTTTTTTAATAAAGTTAATCTGTTAACATCTTCACAGGTAACGGTGGTTATCTCTATCCCGTTTAAAATATATAACATACCCTAGCTTCTATGCAACTCGCACAGTAGTAAATAAGTGTCGGTTGCCTATAATGAAAGGATAAGCAGCTTTTCTTATTGAAATTATCTCGGTAGAGTTTTTTAATAAAGTTAATCTGTTAACATCTTCACAGGTAACGGTGGTTATCCCTATCCCGTTTAAAATATATAACATACCCTAGATTCTATGCAACTCGCACAGTAGCAAATAAGTGTCGGTTGCCTATAATGAAAGGATAAGCAGCTTTTCTTATTGAAATTATCTCGGTAGAGTTTTTTAATAAAGTTAATCTGTTAACATCTTCACAGGTAACGGTGGTTATCTCTATCCCGTTTAAAATATATAACATACCCTAGCTTCTATGCAACCCACACAGTAGTAAATAAGTGTCGGTTGCCTATAATGAAAGGATAAGCAGCTTTTCTTATTGAAATTATCTCGGTAGAGTTTTTTAATAAAGTTAATCTGTTAACATCTTCACAGGTAACGGTGGTTATCCCTATCCCGTTTAAAATATATAACATACCCTAGATTCTATGCAACTCGCACAGTAGCAAATAAGTGTCGGTTGCCTATAATGAAAGGATAAGCAGCTTTTCTTATTGAAATTATCTCGGTAGAGTTTTTTAATAAAGTTAATCTGTTAACATCTTCACAGGTAACGGTGGTTATCTCTATCCCGTTTAAAATATATAACATACCCTAGCTTCTATGCAACCCACACAGTAGTAAATAAGTGTCGGTTGCCTATAATGAAAGGATAAGCAGCTTTTCTTATTGAAATTATCTCGGTAGAGTTTTTTAATAAAGTTAATCTGTTAACATCTTCACAGGTAACGGTGGTTATCTCTATCCCGTTTAAAATATATAACATACCCTAGCTTCTATGCAACCCACACAGTAGTAAATAAGTGTCGGTTGCCTATAATGAAAGGATAAGCAGCTTTTCTTATTGAAATTATCTCGGTAGAGTTTTTTAATAAAGTTAATCTGTTAACATCTTCACAGGTAACGGTGGTTATCTCTATCCCGTTTAAAATATATAACATACCCTAGCTTCTATGCAACCCACACAGTAGTAAATAAGTGTCGGTTGCCTATAATGAAAGGATAAGCAGCTTTTCTTATTGAAATTATCTCGGTAGAGTTTTTTAATAAAGTTAATCTGTTAACATCTTCACAGGTAACGGTGGTTATCCCTATCCCGTTTAAAATATATAACATACCCTAGATTCTATGCAACTCGCACAGTAGCAAATAAGTGTCGGTTGCCTATAATGAAAGGATAAGCAGCTTTTCTTATTGAAATTATCTCGGTAGAGTTTTTTAATAAAGTTAATCTGTTAACATCTTCACAGGTAACGGTGGTTATCTCTATCCCGTTTAAAATATATAACATACCCTAGCTTCTATGCAACCCACACAGTAGTAAATAAGTGTCGGTTGCCTATAATGAAAGGATAAGCAGCTTTTCTTATTGAAATTATCTCGGTAGAGTTTTTTAATAAAGTTAATCTGTTAACATCTTCACAGGTAACGGTGGTTATCTCTATCCCGTTTAAAATATATAACATACCCTAGATTCTATGCAACTCGCACAGTAGTAAATAAGTGTCAGTTGCCTATAATGAAAGGATAAGCAGCTTTTCTTATTGAAATTATCTCGGTAGAGTTTTTTAATAAAGTTAATCTGTTAACATCTTCACAGGTAACGGTGGTTATCTCTATCCCGTTTAAAATATATAACATACCCTAGCTTCTATGCAACCCACACAGTAGTAAATAAGTGTCGGTTGCCTATAATGAAAGGATAAGCAGCTTTTCTTATTGAAATTATCTCGGTCTAATTTGTTAATAGAGTCAACCAGTTAACATCTTCACAGGTAACGGTGGTTATCCCTATCCCGTTTAAAATATATAACATACCCTAGCTTCTATGCAACTCGCACAGTAGGAAATAAGTGTCGGTTGCCTATAATGAAAGGATAAGCAGCTTTTCTTATTGAAATTATCTCGGTAGAGTTTTTTAATAAAGTTAATCTGTTAACATCTTCACAGGTAACGGTGGTTATCCCTATCCCGTTTAAAATATATAACATACCCTAGATTCTATGCAACTCGCACAGTAGTAAATAAGTGTCGGTTGCCTATAATGAAAGGATAAGCAGCTTTTCTTATTGAAATTATCTCGGTAGAGTTTTTTAATAAAGTTAATCTGTTAACATCTTCACAGGTAACGGTGGTTATCTCTATCCCGTTTAAAATATATAACATACCCTAGCTTCTATGCAACCCACACAGTAGTAAATAAGTGTCGGTTGCCTATAATGAAAGGATAAGCAGCTTTTCTTATTGAAATTATCTCGGTAGAGTTTTTTAATAAAGTTAATCTGTTAACATCTTCACAGGTAACGGTGGTTATCTCTATCCCGTTTAAAATATATAACATACCCTAGCTTCTATGCAACTCGCACAGTAGTAAATAAGTGTCGGTTGCCTATAATGAAAGGATAAGCAGCTTTTCTTATTGAAATTATCTCGGTAGAGTTTTTTAATAAAGTTAATCTGTTAACATCTTCACAGGTAACGGTGGTTATCTCTATCCCGTTTAAAATATATAACATACCCTAGATTCTATGCAACTCGCACAGTAGTAAATAAGTGTCGGTTGCCTATAATGAAAGGATAAGCAGCTTTTCTTATTGAAATTATCTCGGTAGAGTTTTTTAATAAAGTTAATCTGTTAACATCTTCACAGGTAACGGTGGTTATCTCTATCCCGTTTAAAATATATAACATACCCTAGCTTCTATGCAACCCACACAGTAGTAAATAAGTGTCGGTTGCCTATAATGAAAGGATAAGCAGCTTTTCTTATTGAAATTATCTCGGTAGAGTTTTTTAATAAAGTTAATCTGTTAACATCTTCACAGGTAACGGTGGTTATCCCTATCCCGTTTAAAATATATAACATACCCTAGATTCTATGCAACTCGCACAGTAGTAAATAAGTGTCGGTTGCCTATAATGAAAGGATAAGCAGCTTTTCTTATTGAAATTATCTCGGTAGAGTTTTTTAATAAAGTTAATTTGTTAACATCTTCACAGGTAACGGTGGTTATCCCTATCCCGTTTAAAATATATAACATACCCTAGATTCTATGGAACTCGCACAGTAGTAAATAAGTGTCGGTTGCCTATAATGAAAGGATAAGCAGCTTTTCTTATTGAAATTATCTCGGTAGAGTTTTTTAATAGAGTCAACCCGTTAACATCTTCACAGGTAACGGTGGTTATCTCTATCCCGTTTAAAATATATAACATACCCTAGAATCTATGCAACTCGCACAGTAGTAAATAAGTGTAGGTTGTCTATAATGAAAGGATAAGCAGCTTTTCTTATTGAAATTATCTCGGTAGAGTTTTTTAATAAAGTTAATCTGTTAACATCTTCACAGGTAACGGTGGTTATCCCTATCCCGTTTAAAATATATAACATACCCCAGATTCTATGCAACTCGCACAGTAGTAAATAAGTGTCGGTTGCCTATAATGAAAGGATAAGCAGCTTTTCTTATTGAAATTATCTCGGTAGATTTTTTAATAAAGTTAATCTGTTAACATCTTCACAGGTAACGGTGGTTATCCCTATCCCGTTTAAAATATATAACATACCCTAGATTCTATGCAACTCGCACAGTAGTAAATAAGTGTCGGTTGCCTATAATGAAAGGATAAGCAGCTTTTCTTATTGAAATTATCTCGGTAGAGTTTTTTAATAAAGTTAATCTGTTAACATCTTCACAGGTAACGGTGGTTATCTCTATCCCGTTTAAAATATATAACATACCCTAGCTTCTATGCAACCCACACAGTAGTAAATAAGTGTCGGTTTCCTATAATGAAAGGATAAGCAGCTTTTCTTATTGAAATTATCTCGGTAGAGTTTTTTAATAAAGTTAATCTGTTAACATCTTCACAGGTAACGGTGGTTATCTCTATCCCGTTTAAAATATATAACATACCCTAGCTTCTATGCAACTCGCACAGTAGTAAATAAGTGTCGGTTGCCTATAATGAAAGGATAAGCAGCTTTTCTTATTGAAATTATCTCGGTAGAGTTTTTTAATAGAGTCAACCCGTTAACATCTTCACAGGTAACGGTGGTTATCTCTATCCCGTTTAAAATATATAACATACCCTAGCTTCTATGCAACCCACACAGTAGTAAATAAGTGTCGGTTGCCTACAATGAAAGGATAAGCATCTTTTCTTATTGAAATTATCTCGGTCTAATTTGTTAATAGAGTCAACCCGTTAACATCTTCACAGGTAACGGTGGTTATCTCTATCCCGTTTAAAATATATAACATACCCTAGCTTCTATGCAACCCACACAGTAGTAAATAAGTGTCGGTTGCCTACAATGAAAGGATAAGCACCTTTTCTTATTGAAATTATCTCGGTCTAATTTGTTAATAGAGTCAACCCGTTAACATCTTCACAGGTAACGGTGGTTATCTCTATCCCGTTTAAAATATATAACATACCCTAGCTTCTATGCAACCCGCACAGTAGTAAATAAGTGTCGGTTGCCTACAATGAAAGGATAAGCATCTTTTCTTATTGAAATTATCTCGGTCTAGTTTGTTAATAGAGTCAACCCGTTAACATCTTCACAGGTAACGGTGGTTATCTCTATCCCGTTTAAAATATATAACATACCCTAGCTTCTATGCAACCCGCACAGTAGTAAATAAGTGTCGGTTGCCTACAATGAAAGGATAAGCATCTTTTCTTATTGAAATTATCTCGGTCGAGTTTGTTAATAGAGTCAACCCGTTAACATCTTCACAGGTAACGGTGGTTATCTCTATCCCGTTTAAAATATATAACATACCCTAGCTTCTATGCAACCCGCACAGTAGTAAATAAGTGTAGGTTGCCTACAATGAAAGGATAAGCATCTTTTCTTATTGAAATTATCTCGGTCTAGTTTTTTAATAGAGTCAACCCGTTAACATCTTCACAGGTAACGGTGGTTATCTCTATCCCGTTTAAAATATATAACATACCCTAGCTTCTATGCAACCCGCACAGTAGTAAATAAGTGTCGGTTGCCTACAATGAAAGGATAAGCAGCTTTTCTTATTGAAATTATCTCGGTAGAGTTTTTTAATAAAGTTAATCTGTTAACATCTTCACAGGTAACGGTGGTTATCTCTATCCCGTTTAAAATATATAACATACCCTAGCTTCTATGCAACCCACACAGTAGTAAATAAGTGTCGGTTGCCTATAATGAAAGGATAAGCAGCTTTTCTTATTGAAATTATCTCGGTCTAATTTGTTAATAGAGTCAACCAGTTAACATCTTCACAGGTAACGGTGGTTATCCCTATCCCGTTTAAAATATATAACATACCCTAGCTTCTATGCAACTCGCACAGTAGGAAATAAGTGTCGGTTGCCTATAATGAAAGGATAAGCAGCTTTTCTTATTGAAATTATCTCGGTAGAGTTTTTTAATAAAGTTAATCTGTTAACATCTTCACAGGTAACGGTGGTTATCCCTATCCCGTTTAAAATATATAACATACCCTAGATTCTATGCAACTCGCACAGTAGTAAATAAGTGTCGGTTGCCTATAATGAAAGGATAAGCAGCTTTTCTTATTGAAATTATCTCGGTAGAGTTTTTTAATAAAGTTAATCTGTTAACATCTTCACAGGTAACGGTGGTTATCTCTATCCCGTTTAAAATATATAACATACCCTAGCTTCTATGCAACCCACACAGTAGTAAATAAGTGTCGGTTGCCTATAATGAAAGGATAAGCAGCTTTTCTTATTGAAATTATCTCGGTAGAGTTTTTTAATAAAGTTAATCTGTTAACATCTTCACAGGTAACGGTGGTTATCTCTATCCCGTTTAAAATATATAACATACCCTAGCTTCTATGCAACTCGCACAGTAGTAAATAAGTGTCGGTTGCCTATAATGAAAGGATAAGCAGCTTTTCTTATTGAAATTATCTCGGTAGAGTTTTTTAATAAAGTTAATCTGTTAACATCTTCACAGGTAACGGTGGTTATCTCTATCCCGTTTAAAATATATAACATACCCTAGATTCTATGCAACTCGCACAGTAGTAAATAAGTGTCGGTTGCCTATAATGAAAGGATAAGCAGCTTTTCTTATTGAAATTATCTCGGTAGAGTTTTTTAATAAAGTTAATCTGTTAACATCTTCACAGGTAACGGTGGTTATCTCTATCCCGTTTAAAATATATAACATACCCTAGCTTCTATGCAACCCACACAGTAGTAAATAAGTGTCGGTTGCCTATAATGAAAGGATAAGCAGCTTTTCTTATTGAAATTATCTCGGTAGAGTTTTTTAATAAAGTTAATTTGTTAACATCTTCACAGGTAACGGTGGTTATCCCTATCCCGTTTAAAATATATAACATACCCTAGATTCTATGGAACTCGCACAGTAGTAAATAAGTGTCGGTTGCCTATAATGAAAGGATAAGCAGCTTTTCTTATTGAAATTATCTCGGTAGAGTTTTTTAATAGAGTCAACCCGTTAACATCTTCACAGGTAACGGTGGTTATCTCTTTCCCGTTTAAAATATATAACATACCCTAGAATCTATGCAACTCGCACAGTAGTAAATAAGTGTAGGTTGTCTATAATGAAAGGATAAGCAGCTTTTCTTATTGAAATTATCTCGGTAGAGTTTTTTAATAAAGTTAATCTGTTAACATCTTCACAGGTAACGGTGGTTATCCCTATCCCGTTTAAAATATATAACATACCCCAGATTCTATGCAACTCGCACAGTAGTAAATAAGTGTCGGTTGCCTATAATGAAAGGATAAGCAGCTTTTCTTATTGAAATTATCTCGGTAGATTTTTTAATAAAGTTAATCTGTTAACATCTTCACAGGTAACGGTGGTTATCCCTATCCCGTTTAAAATATATAACATACCCCAGATTCTATGCAACTCGCACAGTAGTAAATAAGTGTCGGTTGCCTATAATGAAAGGATAAGCAGCTTTTCTTATTGAAATTATCTCGGTCGAGTTTGTTAATAGAGTCAACCCGTTAACATCTTCACAGGTAACGGTGGTTATCTCTATCCCGTTTAAAATATATAACATACCCTAGCTTCTATGCAACCCGCACAGTAGTAAATAAGTGTCGGTTGCCTATAATGAAAGGATAAGCAGCTTTTCTTATTGAAATTATCTCGGTAGAGTTTTTTAATAAAGTTAATCTGTTAACATCTTCACAGGTAACGGTGGTTATCTCTATCCCGTTTAAAATATATAACATACCCTAGATTCTATGCAACTCGCACAGTAGTAAATAAGTGTCGGTTGCCTATAATGAAAGGATAAGCAGCTTTTCTTATTGAAATTATCTCGGTAGAGTTTTTTAATAAAGTTAATCTGTTAACATCTTCACAGGTAACGGTGGTTATCTCTATCCCGTTTAAAATATATAACATACCCTAGCTTCTATGCAACCCACACAGTAGTAAATAAGTGTCGGTTGCCTATAATGAAAGGATAAGCAGCTTTTCTTATTGAAATTATCTCGGTCTAATTTGTTAATAGAGTCAACCAGTTAACATCTTCACAGGTAACGGTGGTTATCCCTATCCCGTTTAAAATATATAACATACCCTAGCTTCTATGCAACTCGCACAGTAGGAAATAAGTGTCGGTTGCCTATAATGAAAGGATAAGCAGCTTTTCTTATTGAAATTATCTCGGTAGAGTTTTTTAATAAAGTTAATCTGTTAACATCTTCACAGGTAACGGTGGTTATCCCTATCCCGTTTAAAATATATAACATACCCTAGATTCTATGCAACTCGCACAGTAGTAAATAAGTGTCGGTTGCCTATAATGAAAGGATAAGCAGCTTTTCTTATTGAAATTATCTCGGTAGAGTTTTTTAATAAAGTTAATCTGTTAACATCTTCACAGGTAACGGTGGTTATCTCTATCCCGTTTAAAATATATAACATACCCTAGCTTCTATGCAACCCACACAGTAGTAAATAAGTGTCGGTTGCCTATAATGAAAGGATAAGCAGCTTTTCTTATTGAAATTATCTCGGTAGAGTTTTTTAATAAAGTTAATCTGTTAACATCTTCACAGGTAACGGTGGTTATCTCTATCCCGTTTAAAATATATAACATACCCTAGCTTCTATGCAACTCGCACAGTAGTAAATAAGTGTCGGTTGCCTATAATGAAAGGATAAGCAGCTTTTCTTATTGAAATTATCTCGGTAGAGTTTTTTAATAAAGTTAATCTGTTAACATCTTCACAGGTAACGGTGGTTATCTCTATCCCGTTTAAAATATATAACATACCCTAGATTCTATGCAACTCGCACAGTAGTAAATAAGTGTCGGTTGCCTATAATGAAAGGATAAGCAGCTTTTCTTATTGAAATTATCTCGGTAGAGTTTTTTAATAAAGTTAATCTGTTAACATCTTCACAGGTAACGGTGGTTATCTCTATCCCGTTTAAAATATATAACATACCCTAGCTTCTATGCAACCCACACAGTAGTAAATAAGTGTCGGTTGCCTATAATGAAAGGATAAGCAGCTTTTCTTATTGAAATTATCTCGGTAGAGTTTTTTAATAAAGTTAATCTGTTAACATCTTCACAGGTAACGGTGGTTATCCCTATCCCGTTTAAAATATATAACATACCCTAGATTCTATGCAACTCGCACAGTAGTAAATAAGTGTCGGTTGCCTATAATGAAAGGATAAGCAGCTTTTCTTATTGAAATTATCTCGGTAGAGTTTTTTAATAAAGTTAATTTGTTAACATCTTCACAGGTAACGGTGGTTATCCCTATCCCGTTTAAAATATATAACATACCCTAGATTCTATGGAACTCGCACAGTAGTAAATAAGTGTCGGTTGCCTATAATGAAAGGATAAGCAGCTTTTCTTATTGAAATTATCTCGGTCTAGTTTTTTAATAGAGTCAACCCGTTAACATCTTCACAGGTAACGGTGGTTATCTCTATCCCGTTTAAAATATATAACATACCCTAGAATCTATGCAACTCGCACAGTAGTAAATAAGTGTAGGTTGTCTATAATGAAAGGATAAGCAGCTTTTCTTATTGAAATTATCTCGGTAGAGTTTTTTAATAAAGTTAATCTGTTAACATCTTCACAGGTAACGGTGGTTATCCCTATCCCGTTTAAAATATATAACATACCCCAGATTCTATGCAACTCGCACAGTAGTAAATAAGTGTCGGTTGCCTATAATGAAAGGATAAGCAGCTTTTCTTATTGAAATTATCTCGGTAGATTTTTTAATAAAGTTAATCTGTTAACATCTTCACAGGTAACGGTGGTTATCTCTATCCCGTTTAAAATATATAACATACCCTAGCTTCTATGCAACCCGCACAGTAGTAAATAAGTGTCGGTTGCCTACAATGAAAGGATAAGCATCTTTTCTTATTGAAATTATCTCGGTCTAATTTGTTAATAGAGTCAACCAGTTAACATCTTCACAGGTAACGGTGGTTATCCCTATCCCGTTTAAAATATATAACATACCCTAGATTCTATGCAACTCGCACAGTAGTAAATAAGTGTCGGTTGCCTATAATGAAAGGATAAGCAGCTTTTCTTATTGAAATTATCTCGGTAGATTTTTTAATAAAGTTAATCTGTTAACATCTTCACAGGTAACGGTGGTTATCCCTATCCCGTTTAAAATATATAACATACCCTAGATTCTATGCAACTCGCACAGTAGTAAATAAGTGTCGGTTGCCTATAATGAAAGGATAAGCAGCTTTTCTTATTGAAATTATCTCGGTAGAGTTTTTTAATAAAGTTAATCTGTTAACATCTTCACAGGTAACGGTGGTTATCTCTATCCCGTTTAAAATATATAACATACCCTAGCTTCTATGCAACCCACACAGTAGTAAATAAGTGTCGGTTTCCTATAATGAAAGGATAAGCAGCTTTTCTTATTGAAATTATCTCGGTAGAGTTTTTTAATAAAGTTAATCTGTTAACATCTTCACAGGTAACGGTGGTTATCTCTATCCCGTTTAAAATATATAACATACCCTAGCTTCTATGCAACTCGCACAGTAGTAAATAAGTGTCGGTTGCCTATAATGAAAGGATAAGCAGCTTTTCTTATTGAAATTATCTCGGTAGAGTTTTTTAATAGAGTCAACCCGTTAACATCTTCACAGGTAACGGTGGTTATCTCTATCCCGTTTAAAATATATAACATACCCTAGCTTCTATGCAACCCACACAGTAGTAAATAAGTGTCGGTTGCCTACAATGAAAGGATAAGCATCTTTTCTTATTGAAATTATCTCGGTCTAATTTGTTAATAGAGTCAACCCGTTAACATCTTCACAGGTAACGGTGGTTATCTCTATCCCGTTTAAAATATATAACATACCCTAGCTTCTATGCAACCCACACAGTAGTAAATAAGTGTCGGTTGCCTACAATGAAAGGATAAGCACCTTTTCTTATTGAAATTATCTCGGTCTAATTTGTTAATAGAGTCAACCCGTTAACATCTTCACAGGTAACGGTGGTTATCTCTATCCCGTTTAAAATATATAACATACCCTAGCTTCTATGCAACCCGCACAGTAGTAAATAAGTGTCGGTTGCCT
Source organism: Thermobia domestica (assembly GCF_964235325.1). Lineage (NCBI taxonomy): Eukaryota > Metazoa > Arthropoda > Insecta > Zygentoma > Lepismatidae > Thermobia > Thermobia domestica. Next base: position 199,836,258 of record NC_137467.1, read on the forward strand.
ACAATGAAAGGATAAGCATCTTTTCTTATTGAAATTATCTCGGTCTAGTTTGTTAATAGAGTCAACCCGTTAACATCTTCACAGGTAACGGTGGTTATCTCTATCCCGTTTAAAATATATAACATACCCTAGCTTCTATGCAACCCGCACAGTAGTAAATAAGTGTCGGTTGCCTACAATGAAAGGATAAGCATCTTTTCTTATTGAAATTATCTCGGTCGAGTTTGTTAATAGAGTCAACCCGTTAACATCTTCACAGGTAACGGTGGTTATCTCTATCCCGTTTAAAATATATAACATACCCTAGCTTCTATGCAACCCGCACAGTAGTAAATAAGTGTAGGTTGCCTACAATGAAAGGATAAGCATCTTTTCTTATTGAAATTATCTCGGTCTAGTTTTTTAATAGAGTCAACCCGTTAACATCTTCACAGGTAACGGTGGTTATCTCTATCCCGTTTAAAATATATAACATACCCTAGCTTCTATGCAACCCGCACAGTAGTAAATAAGTGTCGGTTGCCTACAATGAAAGGATAAGCATCTTTTCTTATTGAAATTATCTCGGTCTAATTTGTTAATAGAGTCAACCAGTTAACATCTTCACAGGTAACGGTGGTTATCCCTATCCCGTTTAAAATATATAACATACCCTAGATTCTATGCAACTCGCACAGTAGTAAATAAGTGTCGGTTGCCTATAATGAAAGGATAAGCAGCTTTTCTTATTGAAATTATCTCGGTAGAGTTTTTTAATAAAGTTAATCTGTTAACATCTTCACAGGTAACGGTGGTTATCCCTATCCCGTTTAAAATATATAACATACCCTAGATTCTATGCAACTCGCACAGTAGTAAATAAGTGTCGGTTGCCTATAATGAAAGGATAAGCAGCTTTTCTTATTGAAATTATCTCGGTAGAGTTTTTTAATAAAGTTAATCTGTTAACATCTTCACAGGTAACGGTGGTTATCCCTATCCCGTTTAAAATATATAACATACCCTAGATTCTATGCAACTCGCACAGTAGTAAATAAGTGTCGGTTGCCTATAATGAAAGGATAAGCAGCTTTTCTTATTGAAATTATCTCGGTAGAGTTTTTTAATAAAGTTAATCTGTTAACATCTTCACAGGTAACGGTGGTTATCTCTATCCCGTTTAAAATATATAACATACCCTAGCTTCTATGCAACCCACACAGTAGTAAATAAGTGTCGGTTGCCTACATGAAAGGATAAGCATCTTTTCTTATTGAAATTATCTCGGTCTAATTTGTTAATAGAGTCAACCCGTTAACATCTTCACAGGTAACCGTGGTTATCTCTATCCCGTTTAAAATATATAACATACCCTAGCTTCTATGCAACCCGCACAGTAGTAAATAAGTGTCGGTTGCCTACAATGAAAGGATAAGCATCTTTTCTTATTGAAATTATCTCGGTCTAGTTTTTTAATAGAGTCAACCCGTTAACATCTTCACAGGTAACGGTGGTTATCTCTATCCCGTTTAAAATATATAACATACCCTAGCTTCTATGCAACCAGCACAGTAGTAAATAAGTGTCGGTTGCCTACAATGAAAGGATAAGCATCTTTTCTTATTGAAATTATCTCGGTCTAGTTTTTTAATAGAGTCAACCCGTTAACATCTTCACAGGTAACGGTGGTTATCTCTATCCCGTTTAAAATATATAACATACCCTAGCTTCTATGCAACCCGCACAGTAGTAAATAAGTGTAGGTTGCCTACAATGAAAGGATAAGCATCTTTTCTTATTGAAATTATCTCGGTCTAGTTTTTTAATAGAGTCAACCCGTTAACATCTTCACAGGTAACGGTGGTTATCTCTATCCCGTTTAAAATATATAACATACCCTAGCTTCTATGCAACCCGCACAATAGTAAATAAGTGTCGGTTGCCTACAATGAAAGGATAAGCATCTTTTCTTATTGAAATTATCTCGGTCTAGTTTTTTAATAGAGTCAACCCGTTAACATCTTCACAGGTAACGGTGGTTATCTCTATCCCGTTTAAAATATATAACATACCCTAGCTTCTATGCAACCCACACAGTAGTAAATAAGTGTCGGTTGCCTACAATGAAAGGATAAGCATCTTTTCTTATTGAAATTATCTCGGTCTAGTTTTTTAATAGAGTCAACCCGTTAACATCTTCACAGGTAACGGTGGTTATCTCTATCCCGTTTAAAATATATAACATACCCTAGCTTCTATGCAACCCGCACAGTAGTAAATAAGTGTCGGTTGCCTACAATGAAAGGATAAGCATCTTTTCTTATTGAAATTATCTCGGTCTAGTTTTTTAATAGAGTCAACCCGTTAACATCTTCACAGGTAACGGTGGTTATCTCTATCCCCTTTAAAATATATAACATACCCTAGCTTCTATGCAACCCGCACAGTAGTAAATAAGTGTCGGTTGCCTACAATGAAAGGATAAGCAGCTTTTCTTATTGAAATTATCTCGGTCTAATTTGTTAATAGAGTCAACCCGTTAACATCTTCACAGGTAACGGTGGTTATCCCTATCCCGTTTAAAATATATAACATGCCCTAGCTTCTATGCAACCCACACAGTAGTAAATAAGTGTCGGTTGCCTACAATGAAAGGATAAGCATCCTTTCTTATTGAAATTATCTCGGTCTAGTTTTTTAATAGAGTCAACCCGTTAACATCTTCACAGGTAACGGTGGTTATCTCTATCCCGTTTAAAATATATAACATACCCTAGCTTCTATGCAACTCGCACAGCAGTAAATAAGTGTTGGTTGCCTATTAATCCGTTAACATCTTCACAGGTAACGGTGGTTATCTCTATCCCGTTTAAAATATATAACATACCCTAGCTTCTATGGAACCCGCACAGTAGTAAATAAGTGTCGGTTGCTTACAATGAAAGGATAAGCAGCTTTTCTTATTGAAATTATCTCGGTCTAATTTGTTAATAGAGTCAACCCGTTAACATCTTCACAGGTAACGGTGGTTATCCCTATCCCGTTTAAAATATATAACATACCCTAGCTTCTATGCAACCCGCACAGTAGTAAATAAGTGTCGGTTGCCTACAATGAAAGGATAAGCATCTTTTCTTATTGAAATTATCTCGGTCTAATTTGTTAATAGAGTCAACCCGTTAACATCTTCACAGGTAACGGTGGTTATCTCTATCCCGTTTAAAATATATAACATACCCTAGCTTCTATGCAACCCACACAGTAGTAAATAAGTGTCGGTTGCCTACAATGAAAGGATAAGCATCTTTTCTTATTGAAATTATCTCGGTCTAGTTTTTTAATAGAGTCAACCCGTTAACATCTTCACAGGTAACGGTGGTTATCTCTATCCCGTTTAAAATATATAACATACCCTAGCTTCTATGCAACCCACACAGTAGTAAATAAGTGTCGGTTGCCTACAATGAAAGGATAAGCATCTTTTCTTATTGAAATTATCTCGGTCTAGTTTTTTAATAGAGTCAACCAGTTAACATCTTCACAGGTAACGGTGGTTATCTCTATCCCGTTTAAAATATATAACATACCCTAGCTTCTATGCAACCCGCACAGTAGTAAATAAGTGTCGGTTGCCTACAATGAAAGGATAAGCAGCTTTTCTTATTGAAATTATCTCGGTCTAGTTTTTTAATAGAGTCAACCAGTTAACATCTTCACAGGTAACGGTGGTTATCTCTATCCCGTTTAAAATATATAACATACCCTAGCTTCTGTGCAACCCGCACAGTAGTAAATAAGTGTAGGTTGCCTACAATGAAAGGATAAGCATCTTTTCTTATTGAAATTATCTCGGTCTAATTTGTTAATAGAGTCAACCCGTTAACATCTTCACAGGTAACGGTGGTTATCTCTATCCCGTTTAAAATATATAACATACCCTAGCTTCTATGCAACCCACACAGCAGTAAATAAGTGTCGGTTGCCTACAATGAAAGAATAAGCATCTTTTCTTATTGAAATTATCTCGGTCTAGTTTTTTAATAGAGTCAACCCGTTAACATCTTCACAGGTAACGGTGGTTATCTCTATCCCGTTTAAAATATATAACATACCCTAGCTTCTATGCAACCCACACAGTAGTAAATAAGTGTCGGTTGCCTACAATGAAAGGATAAGCATCTTTTCTTATTGAAATTATCTCGGTCTAGTTTTTTAATAGAGTCAACCCGTTAACATCTTCACAGGTAACGGTGGTTATCTCTATCCCGTTTAAAATATATAACATACCCTAGCTTCTATGCAACCCACACAGTAGTAAATAAGTGTCGGTTGCCTACAATGAAAGGATAAGCATCTTTTCTTATTGAAATTATCTCGGTCTAATTTGTTAATAGAGTCAACCCGTTAACATCTTCACAGGTAACGGTGGTTATCTCTATCCCGTTTAAAATATATAACATACCCTAGCTTCTATGCAACCCACACAGTAGTAAATAAGTGTAGGTTGCCTACAATGAAAGGATAAGCATCTTTTCTTATTGAAATTATCTCGGTCTAGTTTTTTAATAGAGTCAACCCGTTAACATCTTCACAGGTAACGGTGGTTATCTCTATCCCGTTTAAAATATATAACATATTCTAGCTTCTATGCAACCCACACAGTAGTAAATAAGTGTCGGTTGCCTACAATTAAAGGATAAGCAGCTTTTCTTATTGAAATTATCTCGGTCTAGTTTTTTAATAGAGTCAACCCGTTAACATCTTCACAGGTAACGGTGGTTATCTCTATCCCGTTTAAAATATATAACATACCCTAGCTTCTATGCAACCCGCACAGTAGTAAATAAGTGTAGGTTGCCTACAATGAAAGGATAAGCATCTTTTCTTATTGAAATTATCTCGGTCTAATTTGTTAATAGAGTCAACCCGTTAACATCTTCACAGGTAACGGTGGTTATCTCTATCCCGTTTAAAATATATAACATACCCTAGCTTCTATGCAACCCGCACAGTAGTAAATAAGTGTCGGTTGCCTACAATGAAAGGATAAGCAGCTTTTCTTATTGAAATTATCTCGGTCTAGTTTTTTAATAGAGTCAACCCGTTAACATCTTCACAGGTAACGGTGGTTATCTCTATCCCGTTTAAAATATATAACATACCCTAGCTTCTATGCAACCAGCACAGTAGTAAATAAGTGTCGGTTGCCTACAATGAAAGGATAAGCATCTTTTCTTATTGAAATTATCTCGGTCTAGTTTTTTAATAGAGTCAACCCGTTAACATCTTCACAGGTAACGGTGGTTATCTCTATCCCGTTTAAAATATATAACATACCCTAGCTTCTATGCAACCCGCACAGTAGTAAATAAGTGTAGGTTGCCTACAATGAAAGGATAAGCATCTTTTCTTATTGAAATTATCTCGGTCTAGTTTTTTAATAGAGTCAACCCGTTAACATCTTCACAGGTAACGGTGGTTATCTCTATCCCGTTTAAAATATATAACATACCCTAGCTTCTATGCAACCCGCACAATAGTAAATAAGTGTCGGTTGCCTACAATGAAAGGATAAGCATCTTTTCTTATTGAAATTATCTCGGTCTAGTTTTTTAATAGAGTCAACCCGTTAACATCTTCACAGGTAACGGTGGTTATCTCTATCCCGTTTAAAATATATAACATACCCTAGCTTCTATGCAACCCACACAGTAGTAAATAAGTGTCGGTTGCCTACAATGAAAGGATAAGCATCTTTTCTTATTGAAATTATCTCGGTCTAGTTTTTTAATAGAGTCAACCCGTTAACATCTTCACAGGTAACGGTGGTTATCTCTATCCCGTTTAAAATATATAACATACCCTAGCTTCTATGCAACCCGCACAGTAGTAAATAAGTGTCGGTTGCCTACAATGAAAGGATAAGCATCTTTTCTTATTGAAATTATCTCGGTCTAGTTTTTTAATAGAGTCAACCCGTTAACATCTTCACAGGTAACGGTGGTTATCTCTATCCCCTTTAAAATATATAACATACCCTAGCTTCTATGCAACCCGCACAGTAGTAAATAAGTGTCGGTTGCCTACAATGAAAGGATAAGCAGCTTTTCTTATTGAAATTATCTCGGTCTAATTTGTTAATAGAGTCAACCCGTTAACATCTTCACAGGTAACGGTGGTTATCCCTATCCCGTTTAAAATATATAACATGCCCTAGCTTCTATGCAACCCACACAGTAGTAAATAAGTGTCGGTTGCCTACAATGAAAGGATAAGCATCCTTTCTTATTGAAATTATCTCGGTCTAGTTTTTTAATAGAGTCAACCCGTTAACATCTTCACAGGTAACGGTGGTTATCTCTATCCCGTTTAAAATATATAACATACCCTAGCTTCTATGCAACTCGCACAGCAGTAAATAAGTGTTGGTTGCCTATTAATCCGTTAACATCTTCACAGGTAACGGTGGTTATCTCTATCCCGTTTAAAATATATAACATACCCTAGCTTCTATGGAACCCGCACAGTAGTAAATAAGTGTCGGTTGCTTACAATGAAAGGATAAGCAGCTTTTCTTATTGAAATTATCTCGGTCTAATTTGTTAATAGAGTCAACCCGTTAACATCTTCACAGGTAACGGTGGTTATCCCTATCCCGTTTAAAATATATAACATACCCTAGCTTCTATGCAACCCGCACAGTAGTAAATAAGTGTCGGTTGCCTACAATGAAAGGATAAGCATCTTTTCTTATTGAAATTATCTCGGTCTAATTTGTTAATAGAGTCAACCCGTTAACATCTTCACAGGTAACGGTGGTTATCTCTATCCCGTTTAAAATATATAACATACCCTAGCTTCTATGCAACCCACACAGTAGTAAATAAGTGTCGGTTGCCTACAATGAAAGGATAAGCATCTTTTCTTATTGAAATTATCTCGGTCTAGTTTTTTAATAGAGTCAACCCGTTAACATCTTCACAGGTAACGGTGGTTATCTCTATCCCGTTTAAAATATATAACATACCCTAGCTTCTATGCAACCCACACAGTAGTAAATAAGTGTCGGTTGCCTACAATGAAAGGATAAGCATCTTTTCTTATTGAAATTATCTCGGTCTAGTTTTTTAATAGAGTCAACCAGTTAACATCTTCACAGGTAACGGTGGTTATCTCTATCCCGTTTAAAATATATAACATACCCTAGCTTCTATGCAACCCGCACAGTAGTAAATAAGTGTCGGTTGCCTACAATGAAAGGATAAGCAGCTTTTCTTATTGAAATTATCTCGGTCTAGTTTTTTAATAGAGTCAACCAGTTAACATCTTCACAGGTAACGGTGGTTATCTCTATCCCGTTTAAAATATATAACATACCCTAGCTTCTGTGCAACCCGCACAGTAGTAAATAAGTGTAGGTTGCCTACAATGAAAGGATAAGCATCTTTTCTTATTGAAATTATCTCGGTCTAATTTGTTAATAGAGTCAACCCGTTAACATCTTCACAGGTAACGGTGGTTATCTCTATCCCGTTTAAAATATATAACATACCCTAGCTTCTATGCAACCCACACAGCAGTAAATAAGTGTCGGTTGCCTACAATGAAAGAATAAGCATCTTTTCTTATTGAAATTATCTCGGTCTAGTTTTTTAATAGAGTCAACCCGTTAACATCTTCACAGGTAACGGTGGTTATCTCTATCCCGTTTAAAATATATAACATACCCTAGCTTCTATGCAACCCACACAGTAGTAAATAAGTGTCGGTTGCCTACAATGAAAGGATAAGCATCTTTTCTTATTGAAATTATCTCGGTCTAGTTTTTTAATAGAGTCAACCCGTTAACATCTTCACAGGTAACGGTGGTTATCTCTATCCCGTTTAAAATATATAACATACCCTAGCTTCTATGCAACCCACACAGTAGTAAATAAGTGTCGGTTGCCTACAATGAAAGGATAAGCATCTTTTCTTATTGAAATTATCTCGGTCTAATTTGTTAATAGAGTCAACCCGTTAACATCTTCACAGGTAACGGTGGTTATCTCTATCCCGTTTAAAATATATAACATACCCTAGCTTCTATGCAACCCACACAGTAGTAAATAAGTGTAGGTTGCCTACAATGAAAGGATAAGCATCTTTTCTTATTGAAATTATCTCGGTCTAGTTTTTTAATAGAGTCAACCCGTTAACATCTTCACAGGTAACGGTGGTTATCTCTATCCCGTTTAAAATATATAACATACCCTAGCTTCTATGCAACCCACACAGTAGTAAATAAGTGTCGGTTGCCTACAATTAAAGGATAAGCAGCTTTTCTTATTGAAATTATCTCGGTCTAGTTTTTTAATAGAGTCAACCCGTTAACATCTTCACAGGTAACGGTGGTTATCTCTATCCCGTTTAAAATATATAACATACCCTAGCTTCTATGCAACCCGCACAGTAGTAAATAAGTGTAGGTTGCCTACAATGAAAGGATAAGCATCTTTTCTTATTGAAATTATCTCGGTCGAGTTTGTTAATAGAGTCAACCCGTTAACATCTTCACAGGTAACGGTGGTTATCTCTATCCCGTTTAAAATATATAACATACCCTAGCTTCTATGCAACCCGCACAGTAGTAAATAAGTGTCGGTTGCCTACAATGAAAGGATAAGCAGCTTTTCTTATTGAAATTATCTCGGTCGAGTTTTTTAATAGAGTCAACCCGTTAACATCTTCACAGGTAACGGTGGTTATCTCTATCCCGTTTAAAATATATAACATACCCTAGCTTCTATGCAACCCGCACAGTAGTAAATAAGTGTCGGTTGCCTACAATGAAAGGATAAGCAGCTTTTCTTATTGAAATTATCTCGGTCGAGTTTTTTAATAGAGTCAACCCGTTAACATCTTCACAGGTAACGGTGGTTATCTCTATCCCGTTTAAAATATATAACATACCCTAGCTTCTATGCAACCCGCACAGTAGTAAATAAGTGTAGGTTGCCTACAATGAAAGGATAAGCATCTTTTCTTATTGAAATTATCTCGGTCGAGTTTGTTAATAGAGTCAACCCGTTAACATCTTCACAGGTAACGGTGGTTATCTCTATCCCGTTTAAAATATATAACATACCCTAGCTTCTATGCAACCCGCACAGTAGTAAATAAGTGTCGGTTGCCTACAATGAAAGGATAAGCAGCTTTTCTTATTGAAATTATCTCGGTCGAGTTTTTTAATAGAGTCAACCCGTTAACATCTTCACAGGTAACGGTGGTTATCTCTATCCCGTTTAAAATATATAACATACCCTAGCTTCTATGCAACCCGCACAGTAGTAAATAAGTGTCGGTTGCCTACAATGAAAGGATAAGCAGCTTTTCTTATTGAAATTATCTCGGTCGAGTTTTTTAATAGAGTCAACCCGTTAACATCTTCACAGGTAACGGTGGTTATCTCTATCCCGTTTAAAATATATAACATACCCTAGCTTCTATGCAACCCGCACAGTAGTAAATAAGTGTAGGTTGCCTACAATGAAAGGATAAGCATCTTTTCTTATTGAAATTATCTCGGTCGAGTTTGTTAATAGAGTCAACCCGTTAACATCTTCACAGGTAACGGTGGTTATCTCTATCCCGTTTAAAATATATAACATACCCTAGCTTCTATGCAACCCGCACAGTAGTAAATAAGTGTAGGTTGCCTACAATGAAAGGATAAGCATCTTTTCTTATTGAAATTATCTCGGTCGTTGGTTTGTTAATAGAGTCAACCCGTTAACATCTTCACAGGTAACGGTGGTTATCTCTATCCCGTTTAAAATATATAACATACCCTAGCTTCTATGCAACCCACACAGTAGTAAATAAGTGTCGGTTGCCTATAATGAAAGCTCGGTCGAGTTTTTTAATAAAGTTAATCTGTTAACATCGGCGTGCGTGTGTAAAGTCGGATAAGTCAGAAAAACACTAATTGAGAAAAAGAAATTTGAAAGTTTGAAAAATCGCTGTAAATCCCTAAATGAGGCCATAGTAATTTTATCTATTTTTATTGTTATTTTAATACAAGAATAACGATTTTACATGTACATCTCAGCAACTTGAAAGTTATTTTGGATTTTAGACAATACTTGAAAAATATACTTCAGTTCAAGCTTGGACTTGTCCGACTTTACACGAAAAATAATATGACTTGTCGTACTTTACACAAGACTTGAGGCAAGCTTTGCGGAATATAATTTATGATTTTGTTTGTTTTTATCGCTTTACTTAAGTATATTTCAATGACATTAAGGACATAGCTGTATGTGTTTCATACAAATTTACTTCAAACAACACTCAAAAGAATACTAAAACTAAAAAGAAATAAAAACACTTTATAATACTTGACTGACTGAATTCTTTGCAATCAGTTTTATTATGGGTTCATCTTTTAAAATATGAATTGTCGATCTATATGTTGCTGCAAACTTGTTTCTATTTTGACATCTGTAAAATATGTTCTTAAATGATTAAATTACCATTCTGCATTCCTCTATTCCTTGCAAAATCCGGAACTTCTTTGGTAATATAACACAAACTTGAAAAAAAAATAATAATAATGCACTAAAGCTTTATCGTCCCTGAACACATGAATAATATCAACAAACACTATGCTTTACGAAAAAGCTGCACATCATGTTTAAGACTTATCACAATATTTCTAAAATGACACTTGTAGGCTCCTAGTCTTCTAATATGAAAAATATACTAAATTTTTTACACTTATTATTTTATCTCACTGTATAGCTCTAGCATTTGCAAAATTGGCACATCTGCTACATATAGCACAGAAACTTGGGGGCAGAATGCACAACTACAAAATACACAATCACTTCTGCAACACACAATGCGTAATGAAAACTAATATAAATAAAAAGAGTAAAATGAACACACACTATTTGGATAAAAGATCAACCACATTTCACAGCACAACACAATATCACCACACTGACACTTGGCTTAAGGAATATAGTCTTCCATGTCTTCATCTTCAACCGCATCAGGCAAAGTGTTGCGGACATCTGTGCTTGTTTTCAGGTTCCTATAGAATTCCCAAAAAGTCTCGGAGATGAATGGCAAAAGATCAAGTAGATTCCTCTTCTTTTCCACCGATATAGGATTTGGTCCATTGTAGCAAACCTTTGGTACAAGCTTTCTTGTCTGTCTCCCTCTCCTCCTGAAGCTGACCTTTCTGAAAATTCCGTCCTTGTCCAGATGTGTTTTAAAAGAAAAGCTGCCAGGATTCTGGTGATCGTAACGAAGCCACTGAATGTCTCTCCAAAAGATCCGTTCTCTTTCCATGTCAGTTTTTCGTAAAATTAAATCCTGTTTCAGTAGTGATGAGAAGTCAAGGGTCTGCAGTTGACATTTCTGTAACAAGGAATGGTGTTTTCCTGCCTGTAACACGAACTAATTGGGCCCAATCATGTGGATGATGTATTGGAAGTCCATACTTCTTCTTCTTTTTTTTTTCAATTAAGCTGTGGTCTCCATCACTTTCCATATGAGTGTGACCAGGGATTAAAAATTTATGGTCGATGGATAATATATTTGGATTGTTTTGGATAGCGACCATGCACATCAAAGCCATATGGCTATTTTTGTTTTGTCCTTGGCAAGAATCAGACTACGTTATTACATGATGTACATTAGGTTCTAGTCCCATTAAATACTTGTAGATACAGGAAGCAATTTCGTTGGCTCCTCTTGCAGCCTGCCCTTCATGCCACATGAAATAATGCGCTTGTTGCGCTTTTACAGTTATGAACTGTTAGGTTGTAAGTCCAAATATGCCTCTTATAGAATGCAATAGAATTGGTAACAACTGATGTCGGAGTATCTGGATTGTTCCTTGATATTTCCTTATCTCTTCTTTTTACTTCGTATGCCAAATCTGCCTTTTCAGTGTGCTTTTCCCATTCTTCTTTCATTATTAATCTATCGTTACCTTCGCACAGTTTCATTCTCACTTGAAATTTGTCACATACATGGCATGTATCAGTTTTATTTTTCTTAATAGCTATATTAAATTCACGAAAAATAGACTCGTAAATTCTATGACTCACGGGATTCTCTGGACATTGTTTTGTGTATTCCCTGTATAGATCTGACAAAGTAAAGTGACTTGGTAAATACGTTTTGTCAGATTTTTTCCGAGTATAGTAACTCTCGTAAGTTGGTATAGAAAGAGTATGTCTTCTAACTGCTTCTGTTGTCTGATCTGGCAATTTAGAAACTGCTGGATGTTTTCCTCTCATGTCCTGGTCTGGAATTCCAGATAATTGTGACCGTTTCTTTTGAATAACTGTTTCAATGAAAGCCTTTGTTTCACCGAATGTTTTTATAAAACACGATTTACAAATTCCCTCAAGTTTTCCATTTATACTTAAATTGTATTTTACAGTTATCTGTCTAAATCGGTGTTTATTAGGATCATTTGTCCGTATTCTTGTATTAGCCTTATCTTGAATATCGATCAAACTGGAAATGTATAGAGCCCATTTGTCGAAGCTTCCCATATTCCAATAGTCTTTGTGTAGTTCTACTCTGTATTCGTCTTTTATTCTTTCAGTACACTTCATTCTGCATGTTCCTAGCGGTTGCATAACTTTTTTCTTCACTACTTTTCCTGATTTTGTTGTGTATTGTTTTCCTGTGTTTCGGGCTTCTTTTCTTTGTTGCCGTACTTCTCATGTATCACCTTTGCTTCCTCTCTTTTCTATCCCTTCATGAACTGATTCGTTTGTTTCTTTCTTAATACTAATATCTTGACGTTGGTTGAAGGGATCTTGATCACGTGTTACATCTTGATTAGAAGTACTGGGTAGATGTTCGTGTGGTTCTCCAAAAATCTTAAAGGATTCCTTATAGCGTATTTCTTTACGTCTCACCATAACTGTACTATTGTCTTCTATTTCGATGTTTTTATCAAACTGACGTTTAGCCTTCTTTCGTCTTTTTATTCCACCACTTTTCCTTTCTCTCGTTATTACCTTCGTATCATCCACGTTTTCATCTAAATCCGAAAGTGTTTCTGAATAGTCGTTTGGGTTAAAAAGAGGATCTTTATCGCTATCATCAGAACAGTCAATTATTTGCCTTAAGTTATCTGATTGCTGAATGTTATCAAGAGAGTCTTCCATTTTGCGTTTTTTAGCTAACGCAACAATCATCTTATTTCTGGAAAGCATTTCTAACAACTGCTGCTGTGGAGTGTGCTATTAATTTCACGTAGAGAAGGAAATAAGTAAATTTTCCGACCGTAGTCATATTAGTGATTAAATAACGTTTCGAATGAAAGATTTCTATTGTATTGGCGGCGGCTTTATTAGAAATTCTTGAAGCTAGAATTTCCTTTTCAGCTTTGCCTTTCAAAAGCTAGCTTTAAAAAAGGAAACAAAAGATATAAAGGAACCGACATTTTATTTTGAGCTTTGCTTTTATTTTCAATCTAAAGAAACTACACGAAGCTATTGTTGTGTTATTACTATTATTGTTTTCGGCTTGTAACACGAGTATATCCCTCGCACCACCTGCAAGCATAGTAGAATACACACACACTACTAAAATATTTTTTCAAGGACAGAAGGAATAATATCAAGTTTCATACAGCATATCGATGCAACTTAACCGTATTTGGACACTCAGTATACCACAAAATCAGGTGTAAAATCGGACAAGTCATTCAATCTTGACTTAACCTACTACGCACATAAAGTAAGAATAGTTCAAAGTCAGACAAGTCACGTTTTTCTGACTTAACCGTCTTTACACACGCATCACATTAACTTTGCCCATTTGTCTGATTATGCACACTTCCATATCTCTCTTAAATATGAAGTTATGACTTAGCCGACTAGACACAAAGATGCAGAATTCCTTTTTACACAAGACCTTGCAAAAATCTCAATTTCTGATTTTTTTGACAACCGACTTTACACACGCACGCCACTTGTAAATGTGGCTATCTTTAATGCGTTCAAAATCTAAAACACTCCCTAGCTTCCATGCAACCTGCACAGTAGCAAAGAAATGTTGGTTGCCTATAGTGAAAGGCTAGCAGCTTTCCTTAATGTTCTTTACTATCTTTGGCAAAGTTTATTTCATTTTATTTTCGCTTATTTTAAAAGAAATGTTCGTTTAAAATTATAGTAAAATTGTGGACCTTAATGTAATAAGTGGTCTAACCAACACACATCTCTTGGTCCACAACAGAAATAGAAAAACGATGCAAAATAAATCTCAATTTCTACTAGAAATCTAGTGTAGCATACAAGTCGAGAATTTAGTTCTGCTATCACTTGTCAAATAAACAATTACAATAGTAAGATATACTTATGCATGCGAGGTATGTTCAAAGAGTATCGAACCTTATTTTCCCCGCGTAAACCAATAAAGCGCGAGAAACTTTCTTCAGTGTAGATAAAGAGGGGACTTTTTCCCAGCTGTACAAAGTGTCAATCGCCGGCCGTCGGAAAACGAATGAAGACGTGTAGTATCGAATTAGTAGTACAATATCGACCGTGTAGGTAGACGGTCGTCGGATTTCAGTTTTTTGTGAAATGACAGAAAAACTTGAGCGGCGATATTGTATCAAATTTCGCTCAAAGCTTGGCGATACTCAAGCGAAAACCATTCAATCGGATCGGTATATTTAGTTTTGAGTGAGAATTTGGGTATGAAGAAAATGTCCGCAAAATTTGGTACAGGCTTTCATTCATTCAGTCAAAGACAACATTCTTCTGTGTTGTCAGGCTCCCTACTCACCCGACATACCTTCGTGTCACTTTTGGTTAGTTTCCAAGCTGAAAATGCCACTTAAAAGGGACCCGATTTGAGTCAAGAGGAGACATTATGCGGAATACGACGACACGGTTGCTCACCATTCCAAAAACTGCGTTCCAGAAGGGTTTCCAACAATGGTGGGAGCGCTGCAAGAAGTGTGTCCAGTACCAAGTAGACTTCTTTGAAGAAAATTAATATTTTAAATTTCCAAATCAATAAATATCCTTTTGCTTCGATACTTTTCGAACACACCTCGTATATACAATTCTTGAAAAGATATGAACTTGAGACCTTGAACCATTTCTTCTTCTTGGTGAAACTGTACGTATACTGAAATTATACGTATGCCACTAAGATTATGGCATCAATTGATATATATATACAGGGTGGTAGGTAACTCCACCGAAAAACGTTTGGAGGCTGCTTCTTATACGAAATGAAAGAAAAAGTTTCTAATAGATATGTGTTGAAAATCGTCTCCTTTCAGAGTTATGAACTACCGAAAATTCGAAATTTCACGTTTCAAAACATCCTGGCTTAGAAACTATTGGGCCTATCCCAAGCAGTTTAAGAAATTATACAGGAACTGGTATACGCTCTATCTAAATATCCATGTTTCAGAATTCACCAATACCAGCGCAGCAAAACCATTAGTACTTAAAGGAGTATCCCTATACTTCAACTTCCTTTCCACAGTTCCTTTCACGAATAACGGAAGATGGTAAAACATGGATATTTAGATAGAGAACATACTGATTCCTGTGTAATTCCTTAAACCGCTTGGGATAGGTCCTATAGTTTCTAAGCTAGGGAGTTTTGAAAAATGATTTTTTTTAATTTTCAATGGATCATAACTCTGAAAGGAGGCATTTTTCGGCCTATGCTTATTAGAACTTTTTCCTTTCATTTCGTATAAAGAATCGCCTCCCAAAGTTTGTTGGTGGTTACCTACCACCCTGTATATATATTGGTTTAATGTGAATATATATATATTGTAGAATATTTGTTGATAATGTTCTCTATTGTTCTTAATTATCTTACTTCGATTTTGCACGAAGCATCGCTATCTCTTAATTGTTTCAGAATCTAAATTTAGGAACCTGGCAACCCTGGTACTTCTTCCCCTCTTTTCTTCTTTTCATATTCTTCAGTTCCTTTGTTTCTCTTTCTTTATTTTCCTTTCCGTTCTTTAATGTAGAAGAAAATGTCGTACTGCGCGGTAACACTTTTTGAATATGCATATCGTCCAAAAATATGGATGAATAATGCTCTTCCGGATTTCAATTTCATTCTAGCAGGAACTGTTACATTTCTCGGTTCTTTCTTCGTTTGCGAATACTCTTACGCAACAACTTCCATAATAATAAAATTTAATTATTACTTTAAATGTAGTACGAGAATGAAAATAAGGGAAAAAAGTTACCGTTTTAGCGAAGAAAATTTTTTTAAATTAAAATCTTGACAGGGCTTTCGCCATTCTGTGCGTTTATCGATTTCTTTTAATACAAAAGTCCATCTCTGGATACTGCACTTAAACGAGAAATGTGTTTCAATACCATCATCACATTAAGCAAGCGGACGCTAATGGTTCAAGTTGCCTCTTCGTAACTTGGATGTCCCAAATTTGAATTTATGGTCCGTTTAATATTTGTTTAACATGCCTGTTCACCAAAGAGGCTATATAAGAGGTGGATCTATAATTTATGGTGGAATCCGAACGACCGAAATGAATTAAGTACTTTGTGTATTGAATATTACAGTTTCTTTGCAGCACAGAGGATATATGAGACCTGTACGTACAATGATAAAGTGAGGCCCGATCCACCGTAATGTGTTCAAGTTTTAATGTTCTAATCGAGAAGTGTGTTCAATAACCTCCCACCGGTGAAGACTCTAGCGCAGGCCCGTATCCACTGGGGGCTAGGGGAGCCGGCCCCCCCTAAACTTTGGCTGGCCCCCCTAAAAGATTCACGGTAGGCTTGCAAATGAACTATAATATGGTGATGAAGTATAATATGATTGGGTCGGGCCCCGCTAACTTCTACCGCCCCCCCCCTTTAAATTTCTGGGCTGGCTACGGGCCTGCTCTAGCGCCTGCCAGTAGACCAGTGGGAAGGCTTCAATTCGGAGTGGAAACGTCCAGTGAGGTTTTTAGGGTTTCTTCAAGTTTCTCTAGGCGAGTTCAACACAGACGATGACCCAATACCTTTGTTGGGGGACATGATAGCTCAGTGGTAAAGCGCTTGTGATCCAATGTTTCCTCCTACTTTTCATTCCACCATTTTTTCCATAATCATTCACTTCCTTTAATCATCGTCTCCCTTAACCTAAATGGTATAACTGTTTAACGTTATACTGAAAGATATATCCTTCAGATAAGTTCAGGTATTCGTCAGATATCCAAACAAATATATCCATATCCTGTGTAGCCATGCAAACTTTGTGGGGTTAAGGACCCTTGAATCCTCAGGATCGTCATCTGTAAATATTTGGCTCAAAATGACCCTTTTTCCTTTGTTATAACAATGTTCTGCACATTCACAATAACAACCACAAATAAAAAAAGCCATTTGTTACAACTGTGTCGAACACATAGCTGATTAAGAAGTTTTGGTCATTGTGAATCTGTGCAAAGATATTATTTCTTAGAGCTCTCATCTATATTCCCGTTTCCTCCTACTTCCCCTCATAGAATCTCTAATTATGTTAAGGTGTATTCATATGGCTTGGTTGGAACTCTTTCGGTAATTGAAGCAATAGATTGGAATATGGAAATATCTTACAACAAAAGGCTCAATAAGTATCAGTGAATTTATGTTTAGAAGTTGTATGGACACTCTAAACCACAACTGTACATTTAAGGAAAGTCAATAATTGATTCTAAGCTTTCATATAATTTGGTGCAGATTATCAATATTGGCTCCGTTTAATTAATCCCCCTTCCCATTGGAAAGTATCTAACATTAGTGCAATTTTCAAGTTTCCTTGTTCAGAGTTACTAACATATACATTATTTCTTCCGTAGATAGCACTGTACTCTATTTCATGAACGATTCATTACCAGTTACGCGATAACTCAGTTTCATTTTATGGTGACAGCACGATTGCTATTAAAGTTCATTATTTACAAGTGACGTCACATATATGTCAGTGTAACCAAAGGCACTGCTTTTATGTAAAATTTTTTGTATGAGAATAAGTTTATCGAGAAAAACTAGTCGAGCTTAATCTAACTTGCGACAGCAGCAATGTACATAATTTTAAGTTGCTTTGCGTTTAATGTAAGATCAAATTTAATACCATTTGAAATGGCTGCCAAATTATTTCTGTTATGCGAAAGTAGAACTAAAGAGGGAGGAATGTTTTAAAAAAAACTACATTGACATTAACTAGTTGAACCTGCGCTATTTACACAATACATAGTTCTAATATGAGCGTGAATCCTCTTCCAACTTGTCACTATATCTGTGTAAATCTGTTTACAAACACAAACCAAAGGCCAGAAAGACTCTCAAAGGGAATGAATTACTACAGAAAAACATATAAATGTAGTATTTTAATATATAGAATTTTGGGGGAAGTTTGTGGCAAACTTGGATAAGTAATAGATTATACCAAATGCAATTTTTTTCTTATAATTCTATATCCAAGTAGGGGTGTTCGATAAGGCTGAAGACCTATCGAACTTCGGGAGAGAAAATTTATCGAGTTGTCATCGGTTACTCGAAACCGTTCGAGTATTTGAAATTATCGAAATTTCGAGTATTATCGAAGTTTCGGATATTATCGAAATTTCGAGTATTATCGAAATGTCGGGTATTATCGACATTTCGAGTATTACCCAACATTTCGAGTATTATCGAAATTTCGGGTATTATCAAAAATAGTGATGAACAGTTCGGTTCCTTCACCTCTCCAATGATTTCTTCTTGCAGCCAAACTAGTCAAACAACTTTTTTCATCTGATAAGTTATTGCAAAGTTGTATTTGTCGAAATCATACGTAAAATTATTTTTCTGCCTGCCCCGTTATTGGCACAATCGGCAAAGTGACTATTAGTAGACTAATATTGTCTTGAATTCCAATTCCATTCGGGTGATGCATGTTTTCTCTTCCTCTTTCTCTCTTCTAACAGACTGCTTAAACCTTGTACAGATCTGTGGAGAAAAAACTTTTCCTTCACTACATTGCTAAGGAGAGAAGTTTTAAAATGAGCACTCTGCATATATGTAATACATATTATATACAACTATGATAACCTCGAATACATCGTTTCTTTCGAACATTCAGATAATCCCGAACTTTTCTAAATATTCAAGCAACTTGACAAATCCGATCATATTGATATATTTCTGTCTTTTCTGCATTCAAACAATTCGAGATTCTCGAACAGTTCGAGTGTCTCGAAGTTGTCTAATGTTCTAAGGAATTAAAATTCTTTATCGATGAAACGGTTTTGAAATTTTATCGAATTGTTATCGATTACTCGATTATCGGAACAGACCTATATCCAAGTACGCCTTATTGTGGGCCACAAACCTTCGAAGTTGCCAGCACGCAATAGGTTTTGTTATTCAGATTAAATCAAAGTGCCTGAAATATCCATCAACCCGCAATACGTAACTCCTCTACTGGTTGCCTTTCACAAAGGAATCCACCTTAACGTCCTAGTGGCAATATTAAACTAATGGGGTCGAAACGACGTCTACAATGTGGAATAGAAATATAAAGACAAGTTTTTGGAAATTTTGAATGAGAAGTGGCAAATCTATACAAAATTTGGAATCGACCAGCGAAAACGGCACGTTTCTAACACTTGTGTTTTTCGAGTGATCTCATTATCGGAAGGATTGGCCTCTTGACCACAAACATATAAACATAGCATTTTAATATATAGATACTTCTACGTATAGAGTTTCCTTTTTCTACAGGATTTGAACACTTCATGTATACTTTATCTAGTATCGGACCGAGTTACTTTGTTTAGCATTTTTCTCCTTGGCGTTTCCATTTTGCTCTTCGAATCAGAAGCAGTGAAAAATATATCGTTGAGTATGCTAATATCGTGAAATCATATGCAACTCTACTTAACATACGTGTAATGTCGATTGCAAAAAGACAGGTGCAAAATGAGAATTTCTTATAATAAAAGGGAACATCTCGTGTGTCACGTTGATTCTTGATAATAAATAATCACGCAAAAAGATGTCGCTAGTTGCACTAGCACTTACCTGTGTGACGCTATAGATGTCGCTACTAGCGGGATAATTGCATATAACGAAATCCTTTAAATAATTACATAAAAATATGATATAGGATTGCAGATGGTGTGCAAACACAATTAATTATTGTTAAATATAAACAAATAGAGCTTTTAATTGAGCCCGCTGTACAGCCGGTTGAAGCAGAACAGAATGAGAGGCAGACTGTGAATCACGGTTTCCAGCAATACGATAATTTATCGTAATATACGATATTTTAAGCCTTAATACGATATACCATAATGCACTTGCGATAATAGGTGAATATACTATGATTTTAGAACGTACACTTTTTGGCAGTTTTTTGAATGTACAAATAAGTTGTAGGTGTACATTACAGAATTCTCTGATTGCTAACAAGATTCAAATAGGTAAAACTAAGGCAACGGGTGAAACAAAAAAATCAGTTTAAAATAATCGATGAGTCTATAGATATTTCGACTACAAAAAAATGTGTATTTGTGTGAGATATTTCGATGAAAACAATACGAACATACAAAAAAAATTAACAACTATTACAAATTTATTGTAAAAAAAAGTGTGGAAACTCCACATGAAGGTGCCACTGCAAATCGTCTTTATGAGCTCCTATATAATGCTTTGATAAATAGGTTTCGCATCCGATCGATGCAACACAATGATGGGAAAAGATAGTTACGTTGCAAGTAGGCTAAGTAAGGACTTTCTTGGCTTTCTTTGTACAAAAATGTATATGTCATTCATTGCATCTGTGTGCAAGCGATGTTTTAAACACCGATTTGGAGTTCGAACTGAAGATTACTAGGTAAGTTTATAATATTTTATTGATATTATTACTAGTATTACACTTGCTTCGAGAATTGTCACGTTCATAGCGAATATACGAATACAGTGGCGCATCCAGGATATGATCAAGGGAGGGGCTAAGCCATAGTTTGCCGTTTTATCCAGTGTAAAGCAGGATTGAAGTCCATTTTATCCAGTGTAAACCTGAGCGTCAAGGGGGGCTATAGCCCCTTAGCCCCCCTTGGATCCGCCCTTGTACGAATACGATAATTTTGAAGACAAAATTCGATAATTTTGTTTTCCGAGATTGGCAACAGTGCTATGAATATTAACTTTACTGTTCTCACGTTCTGGCAACCCTGTAAAGTAATGTAGAAAGTTTCTACCAGAAAGTGTTTACTAGAAACCCACTCATGTCTACCCTTCCTATCACCTGGTCTAACAAATAGCACTATATAAAAGGAACAACAGGCATCTTAAGAGCAAATACAGTAACAAATCAGATATGGAGCACGCATACTATTGAATATTTGGATAATATTACTCATTTCAATCATATTTTTGGTTCTGGCGGGATTTTGTACAGCCGCATGTCCTTCTTGACCCTTACCATTTCCATTTATCTGGGCTTGATACCAGAGCTTGTCTGCACCATGAGGTACGAATTCAGTATTAACAGGTTGAATGCCAAAGTGATTTGAAAGTACTGGTCCCAGGAGGCCATAAATTTCTTCTTACCTTTGGCTCGATTATGGATAGTTATATCACATTTTTGTCGCGGTATTTTATTTCTCCCGAAAATGTACCAATAGGAGTCGAGCACCATATGTGATACTCATGGTCTCTCACAGTAATTTGTGACAATGAGCATCATATATGATCCTCAAGAACCTGGATAAGTTAGTAATTTGTGATATCAAACATGAACATCATATATGGTGCTCATGGCAGTCAACCTGTTAGCAATAAATCAAGTAAATGAGTTAGAATGTCATGAGAGTTTAGTAAAGCGTGACGCCAGTCAAAAAAAGGTTGAGAACTACTGTCTTAGTCTATCAGTGCTAAATATAGAAATACGTACAAAAATATATGATATGTGGCCACCCTGCTGGGATGAGTTTACTAATCAAGAACAAGAGAAGATGAGAACAAAAGAATTCCCGCTACTTAAGACCATCGTGTAACTGAACCGTGTTAAGATAAAGCGGGAAACGGAAGAGTTCTCTAAGAAGATATGGAAAGGAAACAACTGACTATCGTGCAGCAGACTACATGCAAAAGGAAATCACAAAATTTGCTTTATACGTATAACAGTTTCATTTGCATCTCATGTAGAAAGAGACGACAGCACTGTGCTCTTTAGTAGAATTATATTACAATAAGAAGAAAAAGTTTTAGATTAAGGAAAGTAAACTGAAAACAGGAATACTTTCAGTGGTAAATAAACTACACTTTTTAGTACTTCATTTAAGCTTTCATTAGCTTGCCATTTTCTTACACATTTCTGACTAAAAAAAATGTTGTAGTGGCCCAGCGTAATGTAGTCAGTAACGCTCTCCCTGTGGTGGCTCAGTGGTAGAGCTTTCACCTCTGGCGCATGAGGTCCTTGGTTCGATCCAAGCTCACGGCACATTAACTTTGTGGTGGAAAAGCACCATGTGTGTGAGTTTTCTCGGGATTCTCCCGTTTCCTCCCAGTTTTTTTCATTCTCATCATCACCGTCTTCTTTAACCTAGCCTTCATAATCGTTGCACGGAAAACTTTCATTTCCATTTTTCGTCTTTGGTGCGAGCGGTCTCGGGTTCGATTCCCGGTGGGGGCACTCGGTTGAAAAAATGTGAAATATTTTCCAGGCCAGCCATTCTGAGTGACAGCGTCCTCATTCACACCAGATAAATGCCGGGATTGTACCTAGTATACAGGTTCCAGACCGCCTCCTTCCTTCCCTTTCCTCGGATAGTGTGGTAACCTACGGACATTATCCTTCTTAGCCGACGGGCTAACACGGCCATATACACTGATAGCCCACAAATCTAATTCCTAATTCTAAGCCTAAAATTGTAATAAAAATCGATTAAGTTGTATTTTCCCATCACTACGTCATTAGGAAATCGATTTGAGAAGAAGCAAGATCCGTGTAATATATTGTAACACGTGACTCCCACCAAATTGCTCATTAAAACTACACGCGAGTTCCCTCACGGCTAAGCGGTAAGCGTACGTGCTTTTGAAGTGGAACAATCGGGTTCGATTCCCGAAGGGAGCATATGTGGTTCAGATTCCACGTTAAGGTCCACGTCTTATATAACCTCACTGCTAAAAGAGACGCTAAACTAAAAATCAAATTAAAACTATACACTTGTGATCCCCACGGAACGATAGAAAATAGAGCTTTATCAATAAAAACATATAATTTCAAGACGAGCAGCCTCAAATCTCTTGTTAGCAACACTGCCAGATGCAATACTTCAAAACTTTTCAGTCAGTGTTTGTGTAATTTGCATGTAATCATTATTATTACTCATAGATGTCGTGAATTGTATGTAATCTTTATTATTACTCATAGTATCTCGTCATTATTGTTGTTCATAGTATGTCGTTAATTAAATGTAATCGTTATTATTACTCATAACATGTAGCCAATTCATATAATCGTTATTATTGTTCATAGCATGTCGTCAAATCGTCATTATTGCTCATATTATGACGTCATTGTCGATTGCTTCAATACCTGCAAGGACTGTTTTAAGTAAATAGTACACTTTGAGATCTCAAATTTCTTGCACCATCTCATTATATAAAGGTAACCAAGAATGTTCTGTCATTTTTTGTGGAGGTCTGTGTTCAATTGGCCTTCACAAAGTGAGTTGAATGCGAATGGAGATAAGACGAAGGTCAGTTGCTGGTGTGGGTATATGCAACATACTTTCTGGTTCTGGCACCGTGAAATTGCGTAAGGACAGAGCGTCCACAGAGCGTCATAAGAGTGTGTATGCTGTACGCGCCGCTGCAGCAGGGCGGAAGATATGCCATCCTCTGGTGAGGATGTCGTGATTACGCGGACAGTACAGCGGTGGTTTAACAAGAATAGAATAAGGACGGTGGCGAAACACTCGAAGGCGCACCACGGCCCGGAAGAGCAACACATTTACAAAATGAAGATCTTCAGGCAGAAATTGAGGTGAACAGTGGCCAGACATATGAGGAACTGGGACTACAATTCAGTATGAGTGGAGAAACCATTCGGCAGCTCCTCCATCAACTTGGGAAGCACTACAAGTTGGGTAGATAGGTCCCATATGATTTGACTTCGCCCCAGAAGGCAATGCGAGCAAACACCTGTGTTTCTTTGCTGTCTCGTCTGAGGAAGAAGCCATTCCTGGACAGCGTGTTGACATGTGATTAGAAGTGGGTTTGTACGAAGCTCCACGGCGCTGTCATCATTGGTTAGCATTCCATGAATCGGGTGCAAAACAGCTGAAACCAGCATTTCATCAACTCCTCTGTGTTTGGTGGACTGCTCGCCGTGCATCAGTAACTGCTACCAGCTAGTACTGTCAGTAGTTGAGTAGTATTCAAGAAAAAGTCAAAACTCTGAAGCCAGCACTTGTGAATCGCAAAGAGTCCTCCTGTTACAGGAGAACGCTAAGCTACACGTGTCTAGGATGACCCCAACATCATTCTGCGCCTTAGATGGGAAACACTATTGCATCCGCCATACTCTCCGGGCATTGCATCATCCGATTATCACCTGTTTCATTCCTTGGACAATCACCTTAGACGACACCAGTTCAAATCCCTAAAAATGCACTTGATACCTTCTTCGCTTCACAGTCCACCAATTTCAACCGCGATGGAATCCATGTCCTCCCAGAACGTTGACAGGTCGTTGATGTTGATGAGGACTATTTTTGATCTTCCAGATACGTCTTAGGTGGCATGTCGATGTTCGAAGATTGTGGATGAAAAAGCGATATAACTTTCTTGGTTACCTTTATACTTATGTTGGGATCGCTTTACTTAATATTAGATACGATTTTAATGATTCTCCTTATGTAATAGAATGTAAATACCTGAATTATTTCCCGTCTCTGGGTTGGAATAAGAACGTACGCTGGATGGCAAAAGTACTACATATAGCAGGATATGCTATCTAAGCTCTTCATCTTGGGGAAGATCTGGTGCATTATTCCAAACTAGAATCGCCTTGAAATCTGAATTATTTTCTCTAAATAAGATTCAACTTTTGGGGTGGGGGGGAAATCTGAAGCCAATTCTCCAAAATGGCAGCAGTAACCCAGACTGTCTTGAATACCCGTTCTTCGCACGGGGAGAATACGTTTCATTTTGAACATAAAGAGCAATGGGGACTGAATTTGGATTTAAACGAGATCGGAAGTGTCACTATTAATCTCAGCGATCCAAGAAAATATGGATTCGACACTCATATCGGTCATTTTTGATTATTTTTATACATATATTTCCTCCTTCCCCAAGTTTCAGGACAGAATTTGGATTGAAACGACATCGGAAGAGTCACTGTTCATTTCAACGACCCCGAAAACTACGGAATTGACACTAATATCGGTCATTTTTCGATCATTTATATAAATTTTCATCCTTCGCTTTCCCTAAGTTGCACCGTCAAGTGAAATGATAAGAGACATTCCAGGTCCGAACCTCATCTATGTTGATATTTGGTCGAGATCGGTGGGGTGGTTCAAGAGATATTAAGTCACAAACATATTCACTTACATTTTTAGATTAAAATAATTGCAGCTAATTGAAGATCGATATAATATCGTAGAATATGGATGAAAAATATTTTAAACATCGTCAACACGTTAAAATTCTGTAACATCATTAGTGTTTAACGAGAAAAATGCCCAAAGATGAGGCTTAAATCAATTAAGAGATTCACTTAGATCAATTAAGTGGATCTGAACAAAATGATATAGATCACTGTAAAAGCCTATGAGTACTTTTCGAGAAAATAAACAGAAAAATGAATGTTGAATAAGAATTGATGGTATACGAGAATCACGCTACCTGTTAAATGACAGTGAAACTGGAGTATGTCGTCATCATGCTCTCTAGTATGACGCTAGCAAGACGACGGGCTGAAGTATATCGTCATAAAGCTCTATAGTATGACATTATCAAGACACGACGGGCTGAAGTATATCGGCATAAAGCTCTACAGTATGGGAGTAGCAAGATATGACAGTTTGAAGTATATCGCCATCATGGTCTCCAGTATGACAGTAACAAGATACAACAGGCTGAAGTATATCATCGTCAAGTTCTGTAGTATGACACTAGTAAGACACAATAGGTTGAAGTACTGTATATTGTCATCAAGCTCTCCTGTATGACATTAGCAAGACACGACGGGATGAAGTATATCGTCATAAAGCTCTACACTATGACATTATCAAGACACGACGGGCTGAAGTATATCGTCATAAAGCTCTACAGTATGACAGTAACAAGATACGACAGGCAAAAGTATGTAGTCGTCAAGTTCTGTAGTATGACACTATCAAGACACGAGAGGCTGAAGTATATTGTCATCAAACTCTCCAGTATGACATTATCAAGACACGACGGGATGAAGTATATAGCCATAAAGCTCTACAGTATGACATTAGCAAGATACGACAGTTTGAAGTATATCGTCATCATGGTCTCCAGTATGACAGTAACAAGATACGACAGGCTGAAGTATATCGTCGACAAGTTCTGTAGTATGACACTAGTAAGACACAATAGGCTGAAGTACTGTATATTGTCATCAAGCTCTCCAGTATGACATTATCAAGACACGATGGGCTGAAGTATATCACCATAAAGCTCTACAGTATGACATTAGCAAGATACGACAGTTTGAAGTATATCGTCGTCATGGTCTCCAGTATGACAGTAACAAGATACGACAGGCTGAAGTATGACACTTCAAAGACACAACAGTACATAGTGTTGTGAACGAGATATAGCTCAAAATTATGAATAACTCTTCAACTTAAGTTTGTGTTTAACTTCATCCATCTTGACTCTGGAACTATTACTTAAATAATTAATACGTTTGTGACCAGAGTATTTACTTATTCATTAAAATTAAAGTAAGTCATAACAGTTTCAAGAACTTATTTTCATGACACGTTAACTAGCAGAAAGATCCTTCATAACATTAAATTAATATTGTTGTATAATTTTAATTGTTTCATTTTATAATTTTTAATTTTTAATGCGATTTTTATTCTTCCAATAATAAGAAAATAGAAAGAAGCACCAAGGATTAAGAGAAAAAAGTAATGAACTGGACAAATGGACTTTAAATACATGAATTATGGGATATGTTGTTAAAAAGAATGGAGGAAGGTTAAAAATCACAGATATGAAAAATTATTAAGAGAAGCAATAAAAATAAAATTATATGATAGAACATTGAATTGAGAGAAAAATTAAAAATTAATTGATATTTGGAACCATTTCTTAAAATAATAATAATAATAAGATAGAATAGAGAAAATAATAATGATTATAATGAAAAGCAGTTATAGGTCTACTATAAATTTAAAACAGTAAAGTTTAACAAAACCTGATTGCTTAATATTAAAAACTAAAAGTTATAAAATGAGCAATTAAAATTACACGGCAATGATAATTTAATGTTATACAGTTGACATCTGAAGAAGATAACGTTAAGTTAAAACAAGTACATATATACTTTGGTCACAAAAATATTATTTATTCGTTTAAGTACAATAATATCTAAAGCTAAGATATACACAGTACGTACCACTCGATATATGACATCGAAGAGTTGAGTGTAAATTCCCGTTGCAAACTTCTTCGAGGAAATCAAGAAAAATTCACACTGATGGCGCTGTAAAACAACTTGTTGGTAGCCTGTTATAATTGGCAGGAAAATCCCGTTCATTTATTTATCAATGTATACTGTATTAACTAAAAGATTGTATATGTTGTTCTTTGCGCTCTTCTAGTGGTGACAGTCATACTTCTAGCAATTTCAGAAATACTCCTAACTGTGACGCACATACCTCTTTTAATTAAGATAACTGAAATTAATCATTCGCTTTGTTGCTCTCATTCAGTGGCGTATTTAGGATTTTGTTTCGGGGGGGGGGCTATGCACAACACGTGAACAAGCATTTATATTTTTCCTTTAGGGTGTCGACAAATTTTAATAAAATTGTGTATATAAAAAAATTATTTCGGGAGGGGCTCGAGCCCCATAGTCACCCCCCCTAAATACGCCACTGCTCTAATTTATCTGTAACTAGATGTACACAGTTCCGAATTCAATACTGTACTATTCCTTAACTCTGTCTCATTTTGATCTCATTTCTCCGTTGAGTTTCTTTTTTTCTTAAAACGCCATTTCTGTCTGTATACATGCAGTCAAACAAATGAATTTCCATAAACAATTTTTGTTCCCTTATGTGTGGTACATTTCCTACAACCTGTAATTCTAAATTCACATACTTACCAGACTCACGTTTCAATCTTCATAACAATGTGAATAATATGTATGATGAACAGGTCCATATTTATGCATGAGCTACAGAGGCTCGGGCGGCAAATTGTTTCCAAGGGGTGGCAACCACGAGAGAGAAATTTAAGTGCTATCTTATTGAAAACAATGTTGCTACCACAGCGCATTCAACCTTCTCGTTATGACACTATTCACGCTACAAGGATCTGATATTGTGCAGACATCGTGCCCTCAAGATAAATTATACATAATAGTAACAGTAATAATTACAAATTTTAAACATAAGATATTGGAATTATTTTTGTGAAAATGATAAACATTTTTTTATTTGAAATCATGGACAGAGTATTCACTATTAGATTAATATCAAAGTTATATTTTAATATTCTTTTTCTTTCAGTGCATTAACAGTTGAATTACACTACAGACACGGAAGTATTTCTAATTTCTGTTGACTTGTTATGTAAACTATATTTCTCAACCAATAAAACTGCAGCTTGTTTCCTTTGCCCACTGTCCAACAATAATCTTATATGAGGATTAATCTACGTAGCTTACATGTTCATCATCCACGTAGGATTCCATTCAATCATCAAGTTAATGACGGGTGACTAACAAAACCCACTGAATTATGTGGAAACCAGAGAGTTGGAGCCGAAAGTTGATACGACGAGAATGTAGACGCACGGGCCACGAATTCGAGCCTGGAAGTCCTAATCTTACCCAGGTATGAAGTGGATATTATCTATTTTACACGTTGTTGGATATTTGACGAAAGTATCTCAACTCTGGATACAGCGTACATATTTTGATAAAGTTCATCGCCTCTGAAATGCTGATCATTTTGTATATATCGCCCCGGACTATGATTTGAACCATCTAATCACTTGTCATCTGGAGAAGAGAAGACGAATCAATGGGAGGACAACAAATCATCAGAGGAGTCATTACTGGAGGACCACCAAGAATATCACGCAAGTACCGAGTAGATTAATCCTATCCTAAGCATGTCTTTTCTTTTCTTCTTTTTACACATTTCATCCCCTGTAATTCACAATCTGCTTTCAATTTGAATGTGTATTATTCCATTTATAAAGCCCCAGGTACAGTCCCATTGCTTATGCTCTACCAATTTCAGTTCACAAAATCCTGGGATGGCTTATCAGTTAAAAAACACCAATTCTTAAGTTTGTTTTTAATAAATCTGAGCTACAAGATCTGATAAGTCGAGACAGCACATACAAGTGTGTCGCTGCACAATGTTATTGCTTATGTGCTCCCAGTGTAATTTAAACATTCAACTTTGCATGCTCTGTCTCGTTAATCGGAGCTCAACGTATGCGAATGTGAATATGTTTAGAACTAGATTAGTATTTAATAGTTTTAGAAATTGTTCATATCCTGCAGACAAACTGTATTTTTTTGCCTTTTGTTAGTTTTTGTGTTCTTTTGCTTACTCATAACAACAAACGAATAGAGGAAATTTATCTTGATTCCAAGAGCACAAAAAAATATTTAAATTCGAGCCAAATCGTGAGTTGTTAATGTTTTCATATTCTGAAAGTAGACTGTTGGTTTGCTTTTAGTATGTAGGAGAAAGTCATGGGTTCTTCCTAGAAATATGTACCTAGTTACTTGCTGGCTACACCGTTGGTATATGTCAGCTGTGTATCCAGCGAGTATACTTTTCTAGGAAGGACCCATGACATATGTATCACGCATACTTAAAGTCTTGAACTACGCGCCATTCTGTCGTAAGGGGAAAAAGTTTATCATTGTATTGTGACTTTTATGTAGTTTTTTCTTACCAATTTTATAAAATAATATAAATTCTGGATTAACTAGCATTTAACCAGTTTATTATCATTATATGATAATGAAGACATAGAAAAGATCGTTTCTTTTATTACAAATGGTATTCATTTCGAGTATTATAACTTCTACATGTACATTTCAGCACAAAACTTAATGATATTTTAATGATGTTTAGATTAAAACTCTATTGGTTCATGTAAGATTTAATTTGATTTGGTTGTGTCTCTATAGTTCACAGTTTCTGAATAATGTACAATTAACTTAAGGGAAAAAAATAAACTCAGAACCATTCACAACCATGAACAATGAAACAAAAGTACCTCTTCGAAACTCAGAATTTGATAACCCATGATTAAAAGAACATAACATAGAATTATTATAACAAACGAATGTCCTAGAAAATACAATATATACAGCTTTACATATCTCAGAATTCCTGTATCAGAATGTTTTAACAGTTCATAAATAAAAGAAAACAACATGACTTTCCACAACTTAAAATACACAAGACTGCATGAATACTTACACTTTTACATAATTCACAGTACTGAATAGATCATGAATAAAGTAAACAAATGTGTCTTTACATAACCTAGAATACTTAACAATTCATGATTAAAGGAAAAATGTGTCTTTACATAACCTAGAATACTTAACAAATCATGAATAAAGGGAGAAAATGTGTGTTTACATAACCTAGAATACTTAACACATCATTAATAAAGGTAGAAAATGTGTCTTTAAATAACCTAGAATACTTAACAGTTCATGAATATAGGAAGAAAATATGCTTTCACATAGCCCAGAATACTTAACAGTTCATGAATAAAGGAAAAAATGTGTCTTTACATAACATAGAATACGTAACAGTTCATAAATGAAGGGCATGGGAGGAAACAATGTCAACCTTCATTTGAAAAACTATCAGTTGACTACAGAAAAACAATGATAACGCTATGTGAGCTCAACTGTTGAAACAGTTCAAGTTATCAATAACAGCGTGATTAATATACTGTTGTTTTAAATCGGAACTCTTTCCACAGTTCAGCTTACATGAGTATTATCATTGTTTTTCTGTATCCAACTGATTTTGTTTTAAAATAAAGGTCATGATTACTTTTCCCCAAGCCCTTCAAATAAATGAGGAAAATGTTACGTCTTCACATAACTAAGAACGCTTACCAGTTTTTGAGTAAAGGGGAAAAAGTAAAATCCTTTATATAGCTAAGAACACTGAAGAATTCATATAATTAAAGGAAAAATTTACGCCTTTACATAACAGAATATTTAACAGTTCATGAACAGAAGAAGGACGTACGACCCTATGTAATATAAAATCGATAACAACCAGTTGATAAAATAACCGTTATAGCTCGACATAATAATTAACTTGAATGTATTATAAATAAACAAATATTTATATAATGAAATAGATTCTTCTTTTTTGTGTGCGCAATTATTTTTGCCAACCATGTTCTGTTTCTCCCTCACTGAGACAGTATTCGTAGTGTTATATATGTACAGAATTATGTAACAAAGTATACTTACAGCATTCAGCGAATATTTATAGATAGATAGAGAATAATGTAGAGAAGGAGGTAGAAAGGAAGAATTTATTATATTTTACATGATATGATGTCATGATTCTTTTATAAATACATCCCAATTATTAATTAAAGTTTTGTCACTTTTTTGATTTGTTAATAAAAATCGCTCCTCTTTCGAAATGTCCAATAGTTTTGTTATATCAAAACAACGACACTTCTGGTATTGTGATTTAGTTGACTGCTGTAATTTTCGAAACCTCTCCCAATGATGAATTGAATATAGAGGTAACCGTCTTATGTGATCAATGTTACATCCCTAAACCTCTCCTGGTAATATGACAACGCCGTCCCCCACCCACTCCCAAAAAATGCTAGTATCACTTTTGCACTAGTATCCACCCAATAGCCCTCTTCGGGTGTGATCTTACTTTTTTAATGTTTTTTGTGTTAGTTATACGGATTTTATTCATAAGTAGCTAACTGGTTTAAAGTTTTGAGCTACTTTTCTTCGATATCTTACAACTTCAATGGCGCAGTTTTTGTTATGATTTTCCGCTTGTGGACAACCCTGTAGAACAAAATTACGTAGATGGTTTCTCGTATACATTAGTATTCGGAGCAGGGTCACCCACACTTTCCATGGGCCCCCACTGTTGCCAATTCCGTTTTAAGGAAAACAGTCAAGTAACAATTCAAAATTCGGTAAATTCCTGCATTATCAATGGACTATTGTTTGCTTGTCAATAATAGATGTTGACAAAGTAGCTACATCCATTTTTAAAAACTAATTTTATTTTTTTCATTCCACCTCTAGAAAAGTTATGATTATTTTGTCGCTTTCCGGCTTTTCAAACCTGAAAAGAATCACAATTAAATGAAGAAAACTAAAAAAAAAAAAAAATCACGGGCGCCTTGACATTCGTTGAAGTCGCCACCTTACTTATAGGAAACCCTATTTGGAAACGACAATGAAAATTTTTACAGTCAGTGTTTGAGGTATTGTGTTTGATAATATCCTTAGTAAATGGGAAAGAGTACTACACCATTTAAGGCAATGAAACAATCACATGCCAATAAACTTAAAAACGTGTTTGAAACTACATCAAATTTTGTTAAGCCCATTTTTTATGAATTACTTTCAAAATATTCTAAAATTTAAATATTGACATTACAACTAGTCCAAAGTTGAGATTTCAAAGATGGTATTCTGCTCGCAAGTGGAAAGTTAGTTCGTTCCAATATTCGTGATATGGGCAAAAATGAATCATCGGCAAAATATATGATGTCGATTCTCACTGAAGATAATTATTTTCAGTCTTTTATCCATTTCATTAATAACTATATATTAGTTACGATATTGGATTTATTTATAGTACACAGTACTTCTTATATACAGTGAATTTTATTTTGCCAAATGTATCACAAATGTTGAATTTTGTAGTTCTTGTCTAATTGGTAGAGCTGTAAACTAATTACATTGTCATGATTAGTGATTTCTGTATGCATTTCGTTGCTGTACGTTGACGGTGTTTATACAAGTTTATTTACTGAAATGATCATGTTTGTACAGTGTGGATATAAAGTATCTCTCTGATAACAAACATTAATAATAAGAAAACAGAGAATGATGGAAGCATGTGGTCTGAAAACATCGCTTGTATGATACTTCAAGATTTTTGCCACAGACTGTGCTGCCATCTACTGCAACTCACCGAAGCGCGATAGTCATTTGTTATAAAATGGCGCCAGAACAGCACAAAGCAAAGTGTGTGTTGTGGTATCATGGAACAAAATCTCTCGTCACAGTTCAACGGACATTCAGGAGAGAGTATAGACAGCAGCTACCACATAGTAAGAGCATGGAGGAATGGTATAGCAAGTTTATTACAACAAGAAGTGTTTTAGATTGTGATAGAAGCGGTAAACCGAGTGTTAGTGAGGAAAGTGTGGAAGCTGTTTATGTTGCTTTAACACGAATCCCAAAAAATCCTTGCGTTGCGAACTTCCTCCTGTAGGGTTATGTTAAAGACAGGGCCTACGCAATATGTGTTCGTAATATTGCAACACTCAAAAACAGGATAAGGATCGCAGTAAACATAGTGACTCCTGAAATGTTAAATAACACATGGATGGAAATTGAATATCGCTTGGATGTCTTGTGGGTAACAATATGCTTCTATCATTCTCAGTTTTCTTGTTGTTAATGTTTGTTTCACGGAGAGACTTTATGTCCACCCTGTATGTTTGTTATCTATGTGAATGTGCATATATTTACTGATGGCATTTCAAGGAAGTCATATCGGCTAAATCAATTAATTAATTAAAATAAAATGAAATTTTATTATTACAACCAAAAGGAAACAAAATTTACGTAATGTCTGGGTACTTGTATATATCAATTAAAACATTAGATAAGCTTTGTATAGATATAAAAAATCATTTTCCTGATATGATTTCCCTTCAGAACCGCCACTCCTGTAAAGATATCATTTCTGTAAGTCTGTCAATTTGTACGTTTATCATTTGTGTAAGCTGGTCAAGGCTGAACATTCGTCATTTAGGTAACTTGGACATATTTATACGTATCTCACTCTTGTAAGCTCCCATTGTCAATCCGGTGAATTGTTACATGTTTGTTATTGGTCTACGTTAACTATTTATGTAAACTGATAACTTTTGTTTTGTATTAACTAATTAATTTAATTGTATTATACTAAGAAAATTGAGAATGAAAGTTGTAATGTTACTCTTAATCTTTGTAAAAAAAAAAAAAAAAAAATCGAAAGTTCGATTCGAAAAGAATTCTTCCTGCACACTCATTGACCAAAGTTAATTCTTAAAATACAAAGTGTATAACTGCAGCCTTTCTTTATAAATAATAAAATAATGATAATAACTAACATACTAGTTCACTTTTAATACTCAAAAGAGATAAATGGTTGACACCACTAAATCACTCAATATACAGTATTTCGAAGCATGAGTAATGACATAGTATCAAAGGGTATTTAAATGTATTTATTTACATGATCGTATGGATATATGATAATGTATAGTTTAATAAAGCGTTCACTACATCGATACGTCAGTGCAAATCGATTGTCTTCTGATAAACTCAGTTGCCCTTAAAATTCGATTGAAAGGATGATTTTTCATAATAAAATTATTACAGCATTTAATAAATTAATCATATATGTAACTCCAATAACGTGTCAATGAGTATAATTTCAGAATAAATTAGCATTGAAATAAATCAGAAGTAACAATTAATATATTCATATATTCATATATTCATGACGACACTTTGAAGTGTAAAACGTAATTAGGCGCTTTTCGTATGACTTTTTTCAATGTTAACTGATTAGGATAATACTTATAGCATACAATCTTAGTACTATCTGTTCATATATGTTACAATTTTCGTGTCATATAGCCTTTGTCTCCCCTGGATAGTAGCGCAGCATCTATTTTGGATCAAAAGGAACTAACATTCTAAACCTAAAATTATGTTTTGCGAACTATTTCATTTCCTAAACACATAGAAATTCACCGGGATCGTAATACTGCAAATTATGGAAGCGTCAAAATACCAAATAGTACTTTCAACAAAATGGATACTTTCAAATAGGATCAATATTAACAGATCAAAATTATATCCACGATGAAGTTAAATGTCCACTAAAAGCAGGAAATTCGTATTATTATTCAGTTCAAAATCTTTTGTCATCGCGAATTCTGTCGACAAATGTAAATTTAAAATATATAAAATGATAATCATGTCTGTTGTCCTGTATAGTTGCGAAACATGTCGCTTACTCTGAGAGAAGAACGCGATTGAAAGTATTTAAGAACAAAATCCTGAGAGAAATATTCGGACCAAACAGGAACGAGAATGGGGAATGGCGTAAACTTCCGTTTGCCAAATATTGTTACGGTCATCAAATCTAGGAGGCTTAGGTGAGCAGGTTATGTAGCCATAATGAAAGAAAGTAGGAACGCTTTAAAAGTTTTAACCGGAAAGTCAATCGGAAAATGACCATTAGGAAGACCAAGGCAAAGATGTGAGGATAATATTAAGATGGATCTTGCAGAAATAGAAATACAAAGTAGAAACTGAGTCTAGTTGGCTAAGGATAGAAGTCAATGGAGAGCTTTTGTGAACACGGCATTGAACCTCATGATTCCATAGGCCACAGAGTTAGTAGTATTTCATTTACTATATTTGCGTCGTGCCTCGACCATGATGGAAGATTACATACAGATGATTGATGAAACCCAACATACAATACAATCTGGTGAATGAACTGAAGTTGAATAAGTGCGGTGCTGTGTGACGAAAAGGTAAGTTGAA
Organism: Thermobia domestica; assembly: GCF_964235325.1. Taxonomy (NCBI): domain Eukaryota; kingdom Metazoa; phylum Arthropoda; class Insecta; order Zygentoma; family Lepismatidae; genus Thermobia; species Thermobia domestica. The sequence goes on from NC_137467.1 coordinate 199,872,315, forward strand.
GTTTAGAATGCTGTATATATAAAACTTTAAAAAGACTGACAATGATGTACAGTAGTGAAACCTGGGTAATCACAAGGGTCCACGAAGAGAAGGTGGAAGTGGCGTAGGTAAGTATGTTAAGATGGATACGTGGTGTGGTGAGGGAGAATGGAATAAGGAACGATTATGTAAGAGCCACTGTTAAGGTGGAATCTTTGTGTAGAAAGTTTTAAGAACGAAGATCTGGAACGAAGAAATGAGACTAGGTGGAAAAGAAAATTGGAAAAATGGAACTAACAAGACAAAGGAAGAGGGAAAACCCAAAATGAGATAGAAGAACAAGATACGAGATGATTCTAGGGAGAAGGGATAGAAAAATAGAGAACTCCCAGGATACAAGTGAGTGGAGGAAAATATTTAAAGAGGGGAAGGTTAAACCTGTATAAACATGGGAAAGAGCAAAGAACAAGAAGAATATTATAGAAATATATGACATTATTTTCAAACGAATTGAACTTTTTTTGATGGACGAAAAACTTGAAAGTAAACTAAAATTTTACACATATTATGGTAAACAATAGGACTCATTTATTAATGGTTTTATGAGTGTGTGTCACGTAGCAAGAATCAAAAATTTTAGACAAAAGAATTTAAGTTCTTGGTATCTAATTATCTTCTAAGTGACCTCTCTATTTTTGAAAGAATGTTATATTTTATTTTTCATTTTGAAGCAGCACATGGTCCGTAGTAAATCCATATCATATCCACTTCATTTCCAAACCATGTTAAGTAAATTCTGGCTCAAAATCAAACACTGTATTTTTTTATGTGAATACAAGTCTTTCTAAATAGTAAATAACCACACATGAAGATTTACAAGAATTAGGAGTTATTAAATTTCCTCTTGGTACACTTGACAACAAGTCATCCTATAGAATATTTATGGATGTGCTAAATAATTTAATTCATTGTCTTTTGCTAATTTGTTATATCTAACCAAGTGTGAAACACATCTACATCAAGTCCTCGTATCTGTCTGAAGTTGTATGTTAGTCCTCAATTTTCATAAGTGAATCAACTTAAAGGAATTTGAAGGCTAGCCCTATATTACGGAAGAAGAAGAAGAAGAAGAAAAGGTTTATTTCAATTTTGTGTTAGTTGGCGTGTATGAATATACAAAATTATTTCACACCTCCTTGGATCAAAAATTCTTGTTGCGCTACTATCCATGAATAGTTTAAGCTGTAAGATTTTTTACGTAGTCATAAAAAATAACATAAATAGATATTACTGTGCGTGTTTTAAATAATATTACGCCCTTGAATTTCATAATTAAAATTAAGGAAACCAGAAACCCAGCATAATAAACAATATACAAAAGAATAAAATCATCCTGATTTCTTTAACAAATATAACTCCAAAGCCAGTTATACATGATTATAATTTTCCATCAAATGTTCTATCAAACTTATCTTGGATAGTCATTTGTTCAAATAACTTGACTAAAACTTTTACAAGCACTATAAACGATCGAGTAGAAAACTTAATTTTGTTGCTCATTTGTTTACATTTCTTGAGTCAATTGTTATATTTGTTGGTAACGGTACCCGCTTGAGGCAGTTATTTATCAGTAAGCTATTTAAGTCGTAAATCTTAAAACAAACAGTAAATGGAAATATGAACTGTGCATATGAAATGTGAAGACTCACCAACTTGTATTGTAGTCTCTGGCCTTGCACCTAACTTCAGCCACAATTTTTTCCAAGGATTCTTTGTGTTTGTGCTTATTGTAATATTCTTTAAGCTTACAGTTATACAATACAGGAATGTATCAATAGCTTCCCGTGTCCACGTTTAGTGCCATCGTACAGTGATTTTCGTTTATTTTCTTTAATGCACTGTTGGATAGGAATAGAACATGTTTTATTTTAGAATAGCTGTATTAAATGTTGTAACCAACGCAAAAGTTGCATACAACTTGGTATCATACACGTCCAAATTTCATTTTACTGAAATGTTTGATACAATATTTGATGGAATATTTGATTATGTATAACCAGCTTAACAGTTTTCTTTCCACATATTTATGCAACAATTGTCTTCATCCAGGTTATTTCCTAAAACACTTTTTTTTCATAGAGACATGTCCGTTGTATTTTCATTCTAGTTTACAATGTTTCATTTACAATTTGCGAAAGATGAATATCTTGTAGATAACTATGTACAGAAGGAATGACAATAACTGTAGGTTTCTCTTTTTAAAACTTGATATCTTTATTTATCTTTATATCTATTGACGTAACAATGAAAAATGTATTCTTTAATTCGTAATTGACGCTGTATTGTTAATGTCACAGCAAAAATCCTCCACTCAAAAATTTTGCACCAAAAAAGAAAGGTTTTGTAGTGGTTATTGATTTAATAGTCGTTTTTGGTAATAAATAAATAAATAAGTAAATAACATGTAAGGGAAGGTATTCTAAATTGAACCATTGCCTAAATTAGTCCGTTGCCTTAATAGGAGCAATGCTGTAATTGTCTAAGTTTGATATTGTAAGTAGGTGACTTCATTAAGGACTTCTCTTGTAGTAGTTGTTCAAGATACTGGAAATAATTGTATTAATTTTATTCTGTACAAGATGAGTCACTAGAAACTGAACTGGGTCCATAATATAATGAATACACGCTCCTTTACACAGTAGCCCTTGCAAGTGATTTAAGTATCACGACAGCCAAGTACCTACGAGGAGCGTCCAATAAGTTATCTACTTAGACAGGAAGGGAAGGGTGGATGTCTGACACACACGCCACGGCCACTATGGGGAACCCCGCTGGGCGATTTGAGGTCAGTCGGAGCAACGCAGTCGCCATGAGCAGAATGTGTTACGCTGCGTAGCGAATGTTTGCCAGATTCAGCTGTCCCAAAACTTGTTGCATTTCTTTGAGGAGGACCAGGACAAATTCCTGGCTCAGGTGGTGACAGAGGTCGAAACCTGGATCAATCATTGGATCCCGAGAGCAAGGAGGAGTCCGTCCAGTTCCATCATCGAGGTCCGACAGGCTGTTTCCCAATGGTTTGCAGCCCAAGACAAAAACTACTTTTTTCTCTGGGATTTTTTAGCTGCCCCCAAAGTGCCGACAGTGTATACACCTCCATGGGTGCTACATCAAAAAACAGTGATGACCAGGTTAGCCTATTTGCATTCCTTCCTGTCTAGGTAGATAACTGATTGGGTGTCCCTCGTACTTCAACAAACACAGCGCTATTTTTACAGTACAGTATAGGAACGCAGGAACGCATTATTCTGAAAATAGTTATTAGGATCTTTCGTAACTCAGCTTGACCATTCTATTTGAAAATTGCTCCTTAGGTTGGTTGGACTATCTGCTATCAGTAAAAAAATTGTGATGGTTTAAATTTTAAAAATAAAGTTATTCGACATCACTCACAAAACGTCATAATGTATAGTTAGTTAATGGGTTCTATGTGAGAGCTTTCCTTTTAAATTTTCATTTTGCTTGTGTGTAATGTAAAATCTTTCATCATTCTACGTAATTATAAAGCTTAATGTACTATAATATTTTATACTAAAATTACAATGAATTAATGGTAAATTTCTTGTCGAAATATTACTTTAGAATTACAATTCAATAATACGAAAAATACAGTTAATATTAAAATAACAATTAACAATGGTTTGTTTCAACTAAGCTGTATTCCTCTTGTCACGTTTAATAATTATTTAACAAGATTTCTTTGTAATTGCAGTGTGACGAATCTTAGACCGCGTTTTCATTTTACATGAATCTTGTAGCTGTGATTTTTTTAAAAAAATCTTGCAACCCTATCTTTCCATTTACTGTTTACACATTACAGCTTTCTCAAAGCAAGAAAGATATATCCACCCATGCAGCACTGCACTCTAGTAGACAAATTGTGAACCTCTTTATTAAAAACGTGTATTTTGGCGCGCTTCCCATTCCTGTCCAAAAGATTCCGTTGTTTCGGAAGCGGCAAAACTGTTTTTTTTTTTTTCGTTATGTCAGCGGGAGGGCGATAGCAGGTAGCAAGCAAGGCGACCCAGAAAGTTGCGCATGGTTTAACTCCTTGCAAGATGGAAAAAAGTGTTGTATGTCCCTTTCAAGACTATGTTTACGTGGATAAATATTATAGGGTTTCAAGATTTTTATGACAGCTACAAGATTCATGTAAAATGGAAACGAGGTCTTACAGTATACATAAATGAAAGAACCATTAAACACTGTAAATAAATGTTTTAAACTTAGTGATTTCTCACATATAAAGTTTCATCTTTAACCCAATATTACACCTGTAAGTGATACAAGTTTGGTATTTAATCAATGACATTTTTTCTCGTTCCCGTGAATTCTGTTTTTGTCAAGTATCCAACAATCTTGAAATATCTACCACTATGTGGCTCTGAATATGAAGGAGATATTATGGCTTGTGATGTATACCATCTTTAATTGTAGTTGTATTGATGTTAATTCATGCAATATAGGGTTAACTCTAAGTTTCAAACATCTGAATTTTTCTATCAAATTATTAGAAGCCATTACTCACCTAACACAATTCCGTAATAAATCAGCCACAAAAGAAGAAATAAAACTAGATGACCAAAACCACTTTCCTCAAATTTACTTAAGCTTTGCACAATACCAAAAGCTCAATAATGTATTAATGCCAGAATCAGTGGCGTATTTAGGGGATGCTTTCGGGTTTAAGCCTGCATTCAAATTTTATTTACTATTTTAAAGTAAATGAAATACCTTGCAGAATTTTCGCTTTACCAGAAATAAAGTTAGCAAAGCCCCCCGAAATAAAATCATAAATACGCCACTGATTAGGATAGATGTTAGATCCAGTATTTTGTTATAGGAATGCTTCCAATTTGGTGGAAACACCGAAGTGTTTAATGGTATTAATTTTAGTCAGCATTCATGAAATTCTAATTGTACTTTGAGACACAAAAACGCTGTGACATTAACAATATGTATGTTCCATAACAATCTAGTAATAACAAAAACATTTGTCTGACGTACCAAAACCTTCACAGCAAGAAAAGTCGCCTAGATTGAAATTCTTTTCACAAAGATACGTACTCAGGAGGTAATGGTGAACAAAGAGGAGGAGGAGGAGGGGGAGGTATGTCTGTGAGATGAGGATCGCTACCCTCATCCTCAGTCAAGTTTTGTTCCAGATCTTTACCATGTAGCGACAGTTTGGAACTACCATCTGCGGTAATTCTAGGCCCCATATTATCATATTGTGGACCCACTCTAACTACAGGGTCAATTCTTGAATCGCTGTCCTCCTTGTGCTTTCGCCTGGGAAGTGTGGCGTAGGACACACGCGAGGCAGGGTCCTCCTCTGACCTTTGTTCCGCGATCGCTGGATAAGCTTGTGTATACGACTGCTGAAACGATGGAGCTGTGCAGTGAAGGTCCTGGTGATAATATGGAGTGTGTCCCGATGGCAAGTCAGGTCCCGTAGCCACACTAATTGCCGCCGCCGCGACTGTGGATGACGCCTTAGTCCTGTGGGGAATATCAAGGAGATCAGGATATCGTTGCCCGTCTGGAGGAGGAACGTCTGGTTCTTGAGTCACTGACACTGAGATGAAAATATTTCCGAATGTCCCTGTCGGAAGCGTCGATGAGAATTCCGGAGGAGGAGCCAGCGTCCCTCTTGGAGGAAATACGCTTGAATTGGCTGAATAGCTTCCGGCGGAAGCAGCGGCTGCAGCGGCGACGGGAACACTAGAAACTACAGCTGAGGAAGAACTCGGAACACTCGGTTCCTCATTATGTCGTTCAATAGTCACATGCATTTGCTCACAATGATCTGAAGTCTGGTCCCTACCTACGTCGAGAAGTTCCATTTCCGTCTGGGACATTCCCTCAAAACTACCCGCACCTGAAGGCCGTTCAGTGATGCTCACGTCCAACAGTTTCTTCTCTTGTTCTGTGTAGCTTACACTGCTCTTCATCTTGGATTTTCGCTTTCGTTTTTTCCGCCTTCTTCCGCAAATACAGCAACACAACACGGCAACGATAAGCACAAAAAATGTAACAACACCCCCAGCCACAATCCCCGCCCATAGTAACCACGACTCTGCCTTGCTTAGAGTGGTAGCAATAACAACTTCTGGAAGAAGAAGAGTCACGTTTCGACTCACCACGCCTCCCGTATTCCTTGCGAAACATGTATAATCACCCGCGTACTGTTCCGTGAGATTCAAAATTGTCAAGTTGGTCCACTTTTCCAAATACCCTTCTTCCTCTTCTAGTAAGAGCACTTGGTCTTGGAACGGCGTTCCGTTTCCCAATAGTCTCCCGTTGAAAAACCATCTTACTTCGGGTTCGGGGTCACCACGCACAAAACAACTGAACGTAGCGTTCCCACCCACTTCACCTTGCACCATTTTGTCACTTAGATCAATTTGAGGACTACACGAAAAATCTTTCGGGGGAACTTCTTCCCACAAGCGACCGATAATTCTTTCAGGCTCGGTACACATCAACGAGATTGAGTACAGATTGCTCGCTAGCAACCAATTTCTGAAACCCCGCAGTTTGCAATCGCATCGCCATGGGTTGTTGTCTAGCGACAGAGTTTTTAGCTTCACTATGGGTAGAAACACTGCCTCCGACACATGTTTCAGTCGATTGTTGTTTAGATTAAGAGATTCCAAAGTTGCTAAATGAATAAAAGCATCGCGATGGATGTGTCGTAACTGACACTCCTGCATCTCAAGAGTCCTGAGATGAGGCAGGGGAGGGAATTGAGCGTCCCGAAGCTCCGTTAACGGATTCCCATTAAGACACAGTATACGTAGACGATCGTTCCCCGTGAATGTATCAGGGTGTATACTGGATAGAGAATTGTCCGAAAGATCTACTTCTATAAGAATCTTTAAATCCCTGAAGGCATCCCGATGCACCTCTCTCAATCCTGCTCGGCGGATAAACACTTTCTGCAAATTGTTCAATCCAACTGACCTGAACGCGTCCTTTGTTAGGAAAGGAATTGTGTTTCCTGTGAGATCCAAAACCTGGATATCTGAGTTGAGGGTGTTTGGCACCGTGGTGAACCCTGCGTCACTACACAGAGCAGTTTTCTTACCAGAAATCCACTTACACCGGCAGCTTGAGGGGCAATAGTCCGACCAATCAGGTGTTGCCATCACCAGCATCACACATCCAGAGACGGCGAACACCAGCGTCCACCAGCAGTACCAGCCCTCCCCTGCATGCGACCGACCCCTCAGCAAGCCGGAAGCCATATTAGCCTGCAGCACCCCCCAGCTCTCGTCTCCTGGGCTGGGTCCGCCCTCCAACCCACCGCCACATCATCCGTAACAGTGCTTCCGATGGACGCTTCTTGAAATGCGCACAGGAATCCTCTGAGACTGGAGGAATGGCATTGGGCCCAAACTTCTGAGTCGTCCTGAAAAGAAATAAAGTACTCGTCGTTAGCGATAATTATGATACATGCATATGAAAAAAGAAAAAAAACATAATTAAAATAGCAGCTCTTATTTTATTGTGCACATTGCTTATATAAGTTCAGTAATATTCTATGAAATGACAGGTTAGTTTTTCAATAGCTTACCAGGCGTGTCATACAATTATCATAGTTTTAGTACCAGAAACACTTCAAATGATAATACCTAAGGCACTTGATAATTATATATCAGAGATATGAGAAATAAAGGGTGTCTCATAAAGAACGCATCTTTTAAAATGCCCTCCATTTCTGTCCTAGAAAGTTGGCAGCACTGAATGTTACACGATTTTCATCTGTTGTATTTATCGTTAGTAGTCACGGAGCGCATGATCTTCTTCTGTTTTCTGTACCGGTAGGAATGAAGCGCTTCACGAGAGAACACTGTGTGGTCGGAGTGAATACTTATTACAAATGCTGTGAGCACTCCATTAATCCTTTGGGGATCCAATGGTACAATTTGTACCATACGGGTGTTTCATGGTACATTGCGTTATAACTCTCCTTTTTGAGCTTTTTCGTCCGTTTTTTTTTAAGTCCAGAGGCATTGTAAAACACGTTACGTATGGTTTCACACATTCCTGCGTCCAGACATAGAAGATGATGACGTCACAATTTTAAATATATATTTGCTTTTATATGTTTTCTTTTTCGCCTATGTTCATTATTTTTTGGCCAACTTATTTTTGCACGTAGAAGATTGAAATTTTGCACAAACATTCAGTCCACCGAGTAGTATTTACCAGTTTTTTTTTTTCAGATTTCTGCGTTAAAACAGGGGGGATCCAGAGGGGCAAAAATTTGAAAAGTGGGATATTTGTACCAAAAAATCCCTTTCTTCGGGATTTTCCCGCCTTAGATACATGATGGAGACATGTGACTGGTAACGGCTAAAAGGCAGTTTTATACTGAAGAGAATGATGTGCAAACCATGATCCTAGGGCAATTAGGGATGTCTCAGGGAATGTTTACAAAATATTCCTCTGTATACGAGAATATGGGACATTGTCAGTATATATTTTTTTTGGCGGGCTTACTTTTGCACCTGGAAAATTGGAATTGTGCATAAACATTCAGCCCACCTAGTAGTATTTATCAGATTTTTTCATATCTCTGCGTTAAAAAGGGGGGTCCAGGGGGGCTAAAAGTTGAAAAAAGGGATATTTAGACCCAAAAAATCCCTTTCTTCGGGATTTTCTCGCCTTAGATACACGATAGAGACTCGTGAATGGTACCGCCTGAAAGGCAGTTCTATTCTGAAGAAAATGATTGGCGGATTATAGTCCTAGGGTAAATAGAGATGTCTCAGGAAATTTGTTACCTGAGATCATGATGTTTTGTGGTAATTTGGGGCATTGTAGGGATTCTTGATAAAATTTCTCCCGCCCTTAGTATTCAAGATAGAAACTTGAAATTTGGCACACACATTCAGTATACCAAGTACTATTTATCAGATTTTTTAGATCTCTACGTTCACACAGGGCCGTTCCAAAGGGGCCCAAAATATGAAAAAAAAATTCCCTCCGAAATTTTCCCTTTGACATCATTTTTGCCTCTCCTGGTGTATGGTATGAGCATACAAGTGATACTATTTGAAAGCCGGTTCCATTCTGAAGAGAATGACGTATGAACCATGATCCTAGGATAAATAGTGACGATGCAGTAGCTGCTTGACTGAAAGTCTAAAAAATACCCCAAAAACTCAGGTTACAGAAAGGGTTAATACCTGCACAGGAAACAAATGAGAATCATGCGCTATTCCGTGCTCCGTAAATACTAATCACAAACACAACAGATGAAAATTCTGTAACGTTTAGTGTTGCCAACTTACTAGAACAGAAATGGCAGGTATTTCAAAAGTTGTTCTCTTTATGGGATAGCCTATATAAAACAAAATTTTAATTATATTATTCTTAATTATAGAATAACACTATATAGAGTATAGGGTTGTAAATAAAATATTGATATATGAAAAATGAACAAAAAACGCATTTTCGAGAAAAAAACATTTTTTTAATATTCAGTCTTCAGTTAATCTTCACCCTTATTTCTCGAGATAGGAGAAAATTCGAAAATTCCTTAGTAATAATTTTCAATATGTCAATGCAGAAATAAACCACTTAACTGCTGAACAAAACTGTACTATTCAAAAAAATAAATACATGTACTTTGCATATTACGTTTCGATGCAACTCTATCCATCACGACTCTGGAACTCACTAAAGAAATAATAAATACTTTTGACCAGAGTATATACACTTGTTTATTTAAAACTAAATTACAATGTAACGTTTTTGACAACTTAATGTTGTCTTCATCAGACATCAGAGCTAGTGTCCGATGAAGACAACGTTAAGTTGTCGAAACCATTACACTGTAATTTAGTTTTTAATAAACAAGTGTATATACTCTTGTCAGAAGTGTTTATTATTCCTACGTTTCGATCTTCTAACCAAGATCCTCATCAGACATACACTAAATCAGTGTATAGTGCAATGACCACAAAAAGCTACTTGGTTCCTCATTGGTCGCACGATGCCCGTTGAAGACAGCCTAAGCCAATCATAGACGCCCAAATCTATGACGACTCGATCAATAAGAGAACATCTCAAAATAAGAAAATCAATATGAAGCAGCATTAACTTATAATTCCCTGTGTTTGTCAATAAGCGTTTTCAATTCTTTATTAATACTCAAGCCTTTACTCCAGTTCATTAAGTTATTATCTCCTTCTTTTTCTATCCTTTTATTTCCTAGGCAACATACTTTCTTCATATTCTAACACAATAACTTTCTCCCAGTCCACCCTATGTCCTTTTTCTTTGACATGTTTGAATATGGCATTACTTTCTCTACTATATTTTACATCACTCTTATGTTGTTTAATTCTTTAATTCAACAATTTACTCGTTTCTCCAATATATTTCATATTGCAAGCTAGACATTTTACACGATATATAACATCTTTTTTCTCCCTTTTCTTTCTATCTCCTTCTTTACTTCTTACTAACTCTAAGTCCTAAATGGCAGAAGCCCTAAACGGCAGAAGTCCTAAAAATCATTTCGCAGCACAAGTCCTAAACGGCAGAAGTCCTAAACTGCAGAAGTCCTAAAAGGCAGAAGTCCTAAAGTGCAGAAGTCCTAAAAATCTCTTGTGGCGCTACCATCGCGTCCGAAAGAAGAATACTGTCAATCTGTTAGTCCAAGTTTTAGATATACTGTTTCATATTACAGAGCCTTAGTTCTTACAAGTTATTTGTATAAATACATATTCTATCGTTCTGAAATAGTAAATAAATAAATAAATGAAGCCTATTGTCCTTTCTTGCTCTTTCCATGATATATTTCTATGTTGACAAAATTTTAACTTTCTGCCAAATGTGATTCCCAGATCTTTCATAATGTCTGTTTTTCTGTTTCCACACCATTGACCTCATATTAGTAACATAATATTGTGTATTAGTTATGTACGCAATAAATTTTGTTTTCCTTGTGTTGTTTTGAAGTAAATTATTTTTACATATATATTTCTTGTACAGAAGTCTTTCTGTAGCAAATATTTGTCATACTCGTAATTAACTACTCTTACTCGTTATCATTATTAATAATAATTTTAGTGTTACTAACATAGTTGTTACCGTTGGAATTAAATACGTTCATATTGGTATTGTGCAACTACTTACTACTGAAATACTTTATCGAATATTTAACCCTTTCACTGTGGAAGGCGACGGAAAAAAAATTCCCTAACCTGCGAATGTCGATTATAGTCGACATGTTAAAATTTGTCTGTATCTTGGTTTTGTCGATTGTAGTCGCCCAAGGTTTTCTGTGTGATTTCTATTGTTTATCGAAAACAATAGAACACAAACAAAAATGAACGGTACAACTTTGGCGACTACTCTCGACAAAGCCAAGATACGGACAAACAAATTTTAACACGTCGACTATAGTCGACATTCGCATGTTAAGGAAATTTGGTTCTGTCGACAAAAGTCGACTTCCTCTGTGAAAGGGTTAAGTTTGTATCGTTCTTTAATACATCCCTTCCTCAACAATAGTTGCGGAATTGATTAAACGTAATGTTCTTGTATTAAATAAATTTATTTTAAATATATCTTTCTCATTAATTTCAATTAAGTTGTTTTTCAAAGATCCTCTAAAATTTCAGTGACGCACTATGGGCTATAAGCCATTAATTTCTATGGCCACCCAGCTACAAACTACAAACTTAAATATTCGATAAAGTATTTCAGTCCTCTCTTCGCCTTAGTTTTGGCACTTTTTTTTTGGTACCAAATCCGTCTTTAAAACTCTAGCTCTATATGTTGTTTTTGTTGTTTGTTTTAAAATGCGTTATATATATATATATATATATATATATATATATATATATATATATATATATATATATATATATATATATATATATATGCACTCCGTAAAGTTCATCAGCTTTTGCCTGTGTTCTATGGCTCCCGCAATAGCTACCTTTGGCTGCCTTGATATTGTGCCGAGAATCAAAGTTCCCGAGCTGAGGTGCAGCTAATTATTTAAGCATTTTAAACATGTAATTAGATCCCAATCTGAAAAGCGAGAGCGACCCGCATTCTATTAACCCTGGAGACAGGGGCTTCTAATCTCTCCTGACTTTTCCCTTGCCTCGTTCATAGAAAAGTTTTCGGGAGCCTTGTCTTCAATGTTGCCAATGGTTAGAATGAAAAAAATACCTTTTAAGAAATTAAATCATTTTTCGTTTTTACATTCTTTTCTTTAACTTAACAACGGTTCAACCGTGTATTCAAAAGTTCCAACTTTAATTTAGCTCATTTTCCGACATTGTACAATGATGGAATTTTCCAAGTCGGATGGCAATATTACATTGTTACTTTATGTAGAGGGTGTTCATTTATTATGTAGCCAAAACCCACTGGTGAAATCCTTACACTTAAACAATAAAAAAAAAGTTCATATCAACATAAGGCAAAAAACGCGTTGTTTCAAAGTTACAGGAAGCCGAAATCGTGAAAATTGTAACTTTGAGGCTGCCTAGCTCGAAAACTATGAGATATACAATTTCGGTTAAAGAAATTTTAGAGGAATTAGTACACTGTCTATCTAAATAGCCATGTTTCAGAGTTGGGTAGTACCGGCGCACATCATTTTAGAAAGAGAGGTAAAAGAGCGAAACCTATACCGCAGCTCCCTCTATAAAAATCCGTTGCGCCGATACGTCCCAACTCTGAAACATGGTAATTCAGATAAACCGTGTACTAGTTTCTCTAATATTTCTTTAACCGCCTTTGATATCTCTCATAGTTTTCAAGCCAGGCAGCCTTAAAGTTACAATTTTCTCGATTTCGGTATCTCGTAACTTTAAAACAACACGTTTTTCGCCTTATGTTAATATGGACTTTTTTTTTTATTGTTTAGGTGTTCGGATTTTACCAGTGGATTTTGCCTACATATTAAATGAACAGCCTGTATAGTTATGATTATATACATTTTAAAGACAGATATTTTGTTTGATTTTGAAAATTGATATTAGCCTTTCGTATGCAACCTGGTTTATTATTGAGTAAAACGGGATGATCTAGTACACAGGGGTTAGTATTCACATGTTCGAAGAAAATTTCAGATTTCACGATTTTCTTAGCATATTAGAGAATTTTCTCTTTAGAAAAAGCTTCCTTTTAGAAAGTAACAAACAGAATAAATCAAGTCGTACTCAAAACCAAAAAGTCAAATAAAATAAAAATGTTTTTGAAAACATGCTTTCTTTAAAAAAAAAAAAAACTTCAACAAATAAATAAAACAAGTTATATTAAATAATAAAATTAACTTTGTCCCACAGAAAATATTTTTTTTAAAAAATAAGTCTATTTATACTTGACCAAAATAGAAATGATATCAAGCGTTTCTAATATCATTGATTGATTTACGTGATAATTGAGGAAGTTTTCTTGTGGCTAAGCGGTTAGCGTACGCGCCTTTCATCAGGGATCCGGGTTCGATTCCTGGCGAGATCTCATATGATTCGAATTCCACGTTAAGTTATATGTCTATGTCTCATATAGCCTCGATGATACACTGAGTAAAAATCGTACGTGGAAATGTAGGTTAGGTGTGTAAATCTTGTAGTTTTTGGACTTAACATACAGCAAACGTATAACTGGAAAAATATTTTTTATACGCACTTTCCGTGTAAGTGTTCCAAATAAACACTATCTGTATGAACGAAAGACTGATACAGGTTGTCACGATCTTGCATACAGATAGACATATGTAACATATAGCTGACGTATGTAACATACGTATATGTGTGTAATATCCGGATGACTGTTAGATGTGAGACATCCTGCAACTACATGATGTAACATCTAAGGGCAGTGCATGTGTAGGATATGGATAATGTATGCTAAATACTGATTTCTGTAGTAAACATAAGGATATCGTAAATTTGTAATATACCGCTGTACGGATAATGGATTTTTTTCTCAGTGTAAATAGGACGCTAATCAAAAAGTAAAATCAAAGTAAGAATTGAGAATTTGATTATGAGAGTCCTTCCCATGGTTTCCTTTTTAGTTATGAATAAATTGAATTTTTAAATAGGTATTCAGTTTCCAAAACAGAATTATTTTTATTTTTTAAAAAAATACAATGTGTGTGTTTGTTAAAGTTCGTTTAAGGGAAGTATGTTTGTTAACAAATAAAATAAAATAATATTCGTTATTATTTCTTCCACTATAACAATATAAAGTTATTAAATAGTTAACAGTATGAAATCGAACCAAAAATATGTTATAAGTCGCTTAATGTGCTATACCTTTTCAGTTCAAGTTCTTGCGTATATTGTCCCTATGCAACACTGGAGTCAGTGTTTCTTCTAGACAAGCTCGATTAACCGATTCCCACGAAGTTGGTCAATTGCCTTCACCCCCACCCCACCCCCCACGCCGGAGCTATGATAAATGAAATTGTGATTGCTTTTCACACTCGCACTAAAGAAGCATCCGAGTGAAGCCCAATCGTGATTACAGTATTACTACGGGCTCTGAACCAGATAGATCACATTGACCAACTGAGGATAAATGTAAATCCTCATACGTAGTTTCCGAGAAAATAGAAAAAAAAATTCTTTATAAAACCAAAAATTGATGCTTTACGATAACAACGCATCCTATTAACTCATAGTGTTGGGTTATCGCAACATTTCAAGGTTTTGGGTTGCAGGTCTACATCTAGTTAATTTATAATATGATACTGCTTGTGTTTCGAGTAGCTAGCAACAATGACGATCTTTGGTAGTTGATGCGACCAACCCCCTGATGCACAATTGTTTGACCTTTTGAAGTTGACAAATAAACAATTTCTCTTAGTAGATGAAAAAAATCAGCACTTCAAAAGGTTACTCGTACTTACGCGTACTTATTTATCAAAAAGCTTATTTTGTTTGATAACTCAAGAGAAAATAAATAAATATAATACTCTACAGTACTGCTCTGTAGTAAAATTGTTGTGTATTAGAATTCCCGTGTTGCTTTTTTCGCACTACTAAGTACATAGCAGTGAATGCAGCAAAAATTTAAATGTTGTGTTTTCGCATCACCAAGCTTATATGAGTACACTAAATTGTGCTATACTATGAAATAGTCTCAAGCAACTCATACAGAGAAAACCCATACATGTAGAATATAAGATATGGTGCCTGGACCTTCGACTGGGCTATAAGTGTACCAAGGCACCTTCTACTGGCTGTCTAATTTATGTTGAAGTGTACCAGGGTTCAAAAGGCTTCTCAAACCAGTACAAGGCAAACTTCGGTCTTCGGAGGGGTACTTATGAAATATGCAGACACGTTGCCACGAGTTGGCGTCAGTAATCAGGTGTTTGCAGACAACTTTTTCCTATCTACTAAAGTTGTAGATGCCTTCACAGAGCGTGGTATAGGATTCACCGAGACAGAAGTGACAGAATAGAAAGAAGCCCTCAAAATTCTGCAAATGTTTTACGGGATGACAAGAGAGGTTCTTTCGACTTCCGAACGTGTGAAGATTCTTTTGTAATTTGTCGTTGGAACGACAATAGAGTGATGTTTGTAATATCAAATTACGAAGGCGTGGCGCAAGTGAAAGAAGTCTCGAAGGACTTAGTTAAAAGGAAGAAGATCAAAATTCCTCAACAGCATATTATTGGCAAATATGAACCAAAACGTAGCATGTTACAGAACAAATATAAGAAGTAAGAAATGGTGGTGATCTTTGTTTATTTGGGGGATTGATGTTGCTCTTCAAAATACTTTTTCTCCCTACTTAATGCAGCAAAGATACTGTGAAGTAGATTTCCTGCAATTTAGAAGGTGTGTGATATTTTCTTTGTTGCAAAAGTACGGAACTCAAAAGTCTACGGCTGGAAGGGTCAGTACTTCTACATAAAGAGTGTGCCTAATGAAGTGAAATATGATAATGGACAGCATATGATAGGTACTGAAATCAAAAGACTGATGTGTGTGTTATGCAAATCGCAAACAAGGAAAAGGTGCAAAATATGCAAAGTGGTCCTGCACGACAAATGCTTCGACATATTCTACAAACAATAGATGTTTGAGCACTAGATGAAACGATTGATTCAATTATATTTACCTTTGAGCGTTCTTATAATGTAAAAAATGTGTAATTAGTATTATTTCATTGTTTAGCGGGTTGTTTGTTACTGTTGTTACATACATAAATCATACATTTTTTTTTTTTTTTTTTTTTTTTTTAGCAATGTAAAAGTAATGCAGAAACATTTTCACTGGAATTTCTTTAGTAACTCATTCTGCAACGTTACAAGAAACCTCTAAGAGTATCTCATTGTGCTCAGTGATGTGTTATTGCAACATAAAGAAAAAGTTCGAAAATATATATATGTTACGAAAATTCATTTGTAACTTTCCTTCTGGGACGGTATAGGCTCAATATGGTAAATTTCACAAAATTCTCTAGAAAGAATAATTTGAGCGTATATGGGCTAACATGAAACTGCTATTGAAGTAGATCGTCATCAAGCTATTACGTTATTAAAGCATATCGTCATTAATGCGTTTTACGTTGTGCATTATCATAGATAATCTGCCATTATTGGCAGGTCACTTGCCGCAACTGAGGAGCTTCCATGCTTCACGGTCTTCCGCTAACCTCTTCGTCTTCAAGTACGTTTTTTTTTTTTTGTTTTGATATCCGCTAGCCTCCTTCGTCCCCACCCTCTCTTTCCCGCCACCATACCCTCTAGGACATCCCTAATAGACAAATAATACCGCTAACAAAATATAGGCCAAAATTATGATTACCTTAAACTTTATTGTTTGTTTACCAGTAACATTGTTGTAGATTTTGAATTTAGCGTACCTTACAGCAGCGAGGCTATATAAGACGTGCACCTACAGCTTAACGTGAGATACGAACCATATGAGCTCCTGCTGGGTCTTCCACGCCAAAGTCACGTACGCTAACCGCTTAGCCACGAGAAATCTCTTAACAATATCGTCCATAGAGGAAGTATATAATATGTAAATTGATTGATGAGATTCAGCTGAACATAAGGACATGCTTCAGGGAAAATTCTCATGTGTAGTTTTAGAGAAAATCCAGAAAAAAATAACTTTTATGGCGCTAAAGTGTGGCGTTCGTTGTCGATAATAATAAAGAATAGCTTGCTTCTTCTGGAGCAAATTTTATATTTATTTATTTATGAATTGTATATGTAAAAGAACAGAGTGTTTGTATTTATTCGGGGGGGGGGTATTTACCATCCCCTAACGGTGACAAACATGTTTCCAATAGTGATGCTTATTATCCTAAAAGTAATGCACATACTAGTTGTAAATAATGCAAAAGTGAACTGAAAATAATCCAGAATATAAGGAATAATGAATTAAAAATAACTATTCTACACTGTTGCTTCAATTCGTCTTTTTTCAGAAATATATATTCATAGTTGAATGGTAGAGATCCTGCCTTCGAAATTAAATGAAATATTTCAGCTTAACGTCCTGCTATTCTGCCTTTTAGGCTAAAGGGGAGGATAATTAGGGCATGTGAATGATGATGGAAGAATTGGAAATACAAGAAGATGGAAGGAAACGGAAGTATCTCGAGAAAACTCATGCTAATGATGTTGTCCAGCCCAAAATTACTTGGCCAGGGATCGAATCAAGGACCCCCACGCAGCAGAAGTAAGTGCTCTAGTATTAAGCTACCGTGACCCCTGATCCTGTTTCCGCTAGTTTAGTTCCCGAACAAGATTCGGATTCGATGTTATGAGTGCCTCTGTATTTCATATATCATTCACGTCATAACCATTCTTCCACCACAGGTTAGTCACTTGGAGTATACCAATAGGGAAATAAACACCAATATAGAACTTATTGTTGGGATGAACAATTCCCTACAATATCTTGCTTTTTTTTTTTTTTTTTTTTTTTTTACTATACAACGAAAATCCAATGTTAAAAAAATGAAACTGGCAGATTTCTTGAACTTCCGACTTCAGTAGAGGGGTTAAAGTAGGGTTTCCATCTTCTGATAAGCCTAAAGTAGGACAACTTATCAAACATGTGCAAATCGCCAGTTCCTTACACATAAATGTGTACATGGAATAATTCATTAAGAAAATCACAAAGAAATATGTATATTTATGAATGAAAATTTAAACTAAACATATACGAAACAGAAAACTCGAAACGTTAGCGTATTGGCCGTTAGATGAATAGGAGTTGTCAACCATTGAACAGGTGAATGAATAATACGATTAGTGGTGATTTCATTACTGCCAACGTGAAAAATGTTAGCGGTAGAACTAAATCATTATCTCCATACACCGAAAAAATAATACAATGTTTAAACATTTTTGACATTTTTTACAAACTATTTTTAGTCATTGTAACATATGGAAAGAGTGTCAAAATGTACCTGAACTCCTGATCTCCATAATGATTATATACATTCAGAAACGACGCTCCAACCTATGTAACACACTTTACACATTACCGACCTCCTTGAACAACCACGGATGGCATTTACTCACCACTTTTAGACGATTTTGAACCCCAGAACATACATACAGAAGTTTCTTTTTCGAAGGACAGGAGTAATTTTTCAGAAATTAACATTTGCATAGGGTCTAATACAATTACACATTAAAAAATATTTTTATAAATATTAAAGAAGTCGTGAGAGTCGAGATCGAACCATAGACCCAACCAGGGTCGGCTATACCATATGTGCAACACATGTATTTGCACGGAGTGGAAAGTTTTGACGGGTGGCAAATTCTGTCATAACCATATCATTTAAAATAAATATTTCTTGTGGGAAACACACTTCATGGTTACGGTATTTATAGTTGCTAAGTTGACGTTCTATTTGAATACTAGAAGGTGTCCGGGAAATAGGGACGAATATTAAAGTGCTATAAAACTAATATAAAATATATTGAAAAATCTTTTTTATAAACACATTGAGTAACTTCTCCCATTTATGTATACATACACATTAAGTAATTTTCTCACATTTATGTATGAAAAATTGTATCCGCCATATGACCACCCAAGGCTACACGGCAATGAGCAATGCGTTCATTGAAATTTGCGATGACGCGTTCACAAACATCTGGTGTGATGCCGTTAATAACCCTCTTGATTTCATTTCTTACTTGTCGACCTGTTTATTATACATTTTTGTTTACCTGTTTATTATTATATCTTATAAGGAATTGTAGCCTAGGGTTCGGTCTCTGAATTTCTAAACACATTGTATACGCCAAAATATAGTTATTATACTGTTTTCTAACTATGTCCCAGGTGTATTCAAAAATATTTATAACTTTGTTTTCAAAGTCTTTAACAAGAATATGTATATTAAATATGTCGTAATGGAACACTGTTTTAAGAATTAACGCTTTTTAGATACGCGCAGGACAATGTTCTTAAACAGTTTTCGAGCCATTTTCTGCACAAAATCTGTTATAAAAATGCTTAAGTACTGCTTTATATTTTTTACAGTGTAGTCACAGGCTACGCATAATAGAAATTTACAAACCTGACTCATCTATTTTATGAGTGTTTTGGATAATTTGGAGTCCCACCCTAAAACTCAACCTCTTTGGAATTATTCGGGACGCTGAAAATTCTTCTTAATAATCAGGATGTTCCATCTAATTCAGAATAGGTGGCACTAGCTAATCTGATCTAAATTTTGTGTCTCAGGATCTCTACCAAATTGTCATGGCCAGGGGTGCATAAGACCACCCGTCTATATTTTGGCAGGCTTACCTTGGCAATTTTTCACTGATGAAAGGGAACCAGACGGGCCACCCAAACTTTCGTTGATCTATCGGTGCCATCGAAATTACTGTAATATGTCCAACTTGAAATGTCCTCCCACTGGGAATTGAACCTGAGACCACGTGTACCGAAGACGCGCTTGCTAACCAAGGATGGTACCGTATAGAACTAGAGCTGGTCCATTCCTCTTCTTACAAACTCATATTAGCCTGTTACCTGCACTTTCACGTATTGCAGGTGCAATATTTGCCTGAAATAATACAAGTTTTAAATCAATATTCCTTTTCCTTGTTTTTTTACCCCATATTCAGTAAGTTTTGTTGTAAAATTTTCCTCCGATTGGTACCACTGCTTTGCCTTGTGCTTCTTGGCGGGCGCATGTGCCGGCAGAGTGTTTTGTAGCTTCTGCAGAAACTCAAGGAGAAGCCAATAATGCGATTGGAAAGTAGAAGAGGAAGGAGGAGAAGAAGAAAGATAAAGAAACAGGGCAAAGAGAGACTTCTCTCTTGGCCGTAGCTCCTGAAAAGGCTCACACGTAAAGGAAATCGAAAGACCCCGGAAACTGATCTGAAATTAAAATACGACTGGAATTTCCACCTGAGACTTTCGTGTAAGAGCAAGATGCAAAACGTTCTATCTGTGTATATTCATATCGATTAAAAAAAAGGAAAATAAACAGATATCTACATTAAAACGAGGAACTTCTAGCTACATATCTTTATGTGTCAAGATGAATTCATTTCTAACCTGAATTCTTAAAAAGTCTTATTATTAATGGTAACATGAATTATGAATCTGCCTTTTTATAATCTGTACCTCAAGGCAATGTGTTGGGTCCTCTCTTCCGAGCACAAGCAGCAATACCTCTAATCTAAATGTCATATATTTGCAGACAATTTATAATATTATATTTCTACGAAGTTCTCTCAAGGTACTTTCAGTTGAAAGTTGCGGAATATAAATATAAATTATAAAAAGTAGAAAGTGTATATACTTTAAAATTAATTTTCAGATTATTTACAATTTATTTTTTGTGGCTCTTGAGAAATTACAACCAAAATTGATACTAAGAACATAAACTAAGCTAGCTTCTCCAGTGTTAAAATTCACACAAAGGGCCATAGATTGCTTTTAAAATGAATTAAAACTCATTTTCTATTTTTACTTCCCACGCCTACGTTCTTTAGGATAAAGAAGATGGGTGATTAATGAAAATAAATAATTGTGA
The DNA here is from genome assembly GCF_964235325.1 of Thermobia domestica. Taxonomy (NCBI): domain Eukaryota; kingdom Metazoa; phylum Arthropoda; class Insecta; order Zygentoma; family Lepismatidae; genus Thermobia; species Thermobia domestica. The sequence goes on from NC_137467.1 coordinate 199,893,378, forward strand.
AAAAATTTATTTGCTTTAATTGATCAGTTTCACTATTTATTTTAATTGACTTTGGCCTATTTATTCGATCTAATTTAATCAAACATTTCACTTGACATTTAATCCTACCAGATTAGCTTTACCCAATTTAAAATCTTTCAAATTATTCCATTGTTTTTAACTTTACGCAAATCTATTGGATCATTTTATTTTATTTTATATCACTCATTATCTTACGTCATTCGATCACTTTTATCTATCTATTTTAATTGATTATTTCAATCAACATCACTTTAATTGTCAATTCTATTCTGTTCATTTCGTTGGATCATTTTTTTCAAACTGATATTCCATTTTGTTTATTCAGAATGCTGTACCCATTTTGTTGACCGGTTTGCCTATTTCTATTTTATTTTATCAAGCGTAATATTTATATTTCATTTCTGTTCTATTCATTCTATTTTGCGATTTTGCTATTCAACTACACTCCTGTGACCCCGCGTAGCGCAGTCGCTAATGCTCTCGCCTTCGGTGCGAGTGGCCCCGGCTTCGATTCTCGGTGGGGAAACTCGGTCGAGAAAGTGTAAAAATCTTTTTTCAGGCTAGCCATACTGAATGAGGTCTTCCTTATTCACGCCAGGCAAATGCCGTGATAGTACTAAGCGGGTCCCAGGCCGCTTCCCTCCTTCCCTTTCCTCAGATAGTGAATCCCTCAAATGTGACAGGCTAAATGGCCATACGTAGATGTCGAAAGCCCCGAAAACTAAATCCTAGATCCTAAAATCCACTTCACTCCCTTTATTATTGCCTGACTATTTTACTTAACCAGCTTATAACTCCACTGCATATAGGACATTCTGTTTGACTAGTTTGTTTCATTAAATTTGGACGATTATTTTACCGTATCATTTTTCAATAAACTCATTTGGCTTTCATAATAGGTAGAAAGGGCTAAGACCACTTCCATTTTAGTAGATTATGTTTCGTAAATACAACGGCTCTTGTAACTGTTATTTCTGGTTTTCCAGATGAGTGTTCCTACTTCTTAATTCAAGAAGATACCCAGGGGGCGCGGTGGCTCACAAGTAAACCTTACGTTTCGGTGAATCGAGTTGCTGACTGAGACACATATGAGAAAGTAGTACTAAATTTGGTCAGTATTTCAGTGAAGTTGTAGGTGCGAAGCTCCAGGGGTTTAGGAGATACAGCTACCAGAACATCACATGGAAGTACAGTATAGTCTTCATACAGTTGGAGGTAACAGCTCTGTAAGACATCTTGTAACAACAAAAGGCGAATAACAAATATATGGGTACATATTAGGACTAGGGGGAAGTCATATAGTAAGGGTATACCTGACGGAGGTCATCTTGAAATCCGCCATTTTGAATTAAGTTTAAGTTTTTAAAATAATAATAGGGTCATGTGATACATGATTTAAGGCGCAAATTTAATCAGAAGAACAATGGTGACGTTAATTTTGATTTACGCGCAATTGGTAAAAGTTACAGGGAAATTAAATATTGTTGCAGCATATGCATTAGTCCTTTACCCCACCTTGTAAATTTTGTGTTAATGATAATAATTAAATATAAAGCAGGTGGATAAATATTAGGTCTATGGTAAGAGTTGCCTTGATGTCGGCCATCTTCAAATCCGCCATTTTGAATCAGACAAAAGTTTTAAACATAACGCATAACATTGACATCTTATTAATAGCAAATTTTACCATAACTCCAACGTATAACCATTTCTGCAAAAACACCAACCAACCTATGCTAGGCGGCCACTAAAAAGCATGAATGCTATCTTAGCAAAACATAGCCGAGCGAGCGACAGCGAGTGTGGGTAGTTAAATGCCCCGCAGAGTTCGTTATTTTCTACCTTTATCAGAATTTATACAAAAACAAGGTGGCCACAACAAAGCATGAATGTTACCTTCACAAACATAACCGAGCGAACATGAGCGAGCGAAGGGGCTTAGAAGCCCCGCACGACTCGGTTGTTTCCTATCTTTGTCTCAATTTAGACAACGTTTTCTCTCTCCCAATATCACGAAGTTCCAATTTTCTCTTAAGTTTTCACTGGCACTTAAGCATTACATTACTCATTACCGGCATTACTCACAATTCCGGAAATGAATCCAATTAATAATTTTCTAGTGTATACGTACTACATCACCAACATTTCAATGGTTCCGCTTCTTAATTCTTCACCTTCGTATACCCCAGTGGCGTATTTAGGGGGGAAGCTTCCGGGCTTAAGCCCCCCCCGAAATCTTACTTACTATAGTAAAGTATATGAAATATCTTGCAGAATTTTCACATTTTCAGGCAAAGCCCTCCCCGAAAGTTAGCAAAGCCCCCCCCGAAAGAAAATCGTAAATACGCCACTGGTATACCCTGATTCACCTTCAATCAGTTTATACACTGTGCATAATGGCTGCCTGAACGTAAATGCTTGTGTAAAATGTTACACTTCATTTTCACAATTTTAGGTAGCAATCTGTGCCGGACGTAAAACCACAAACTACTTAGATTGCTTAAAAACTACTGTGAAACAATATTAATTGTAATTTATCGTAAAAATTTCACAAATTACATTATTATCTGTAATTACTTTATGTGAGAATAGGTAGATACCGCTTTCGACTTTCATTACTACTTTTCCACATAAATAAGCATCTCAGAGGTAAATGCACACCATATTTCTATTATTTACACACTACTATATTAAAATATTATTAGAAATTTCTTCTATAAATTTTAAGAATCTATTGATCCGTATAGTAAATCTGCACCTAAGGAAATAGTATAATAAGATAGGAACATTTAACATTATCCTTTAGCCGATCAACTTATTCTATTCACATTTATCAACTACTTTTTATGACCATTTCAATCAATTCACTTTTCGTGGCTTTTTAATCGACCATTTCAGTTGATAACGTTATTCTGAACCATCAGCAGATATGGTGTGAATATTGGAAAGGGGAGGAAAGAACAGACTAAAGCTTTTTGGAGAAAAAAGAAATAAATAAAAGTGAAAAAGAGAGCAGACTGAGGAAAAGTTGTGAATCCGCTTAGAAATCGCAAAAAAAAAAAAAAAAGCACTTTTGTTATGCATACTACTTCTAACAAAGAAAATTTTCTGTTATTCGACTTTTTTGTTTAGAAAACTAAAGTAAAAAATAACAAAGAAGATTATTTTTCTTATTTTATTTTTATTTCGTCTGTTCATACTTTATTCGTTGGTAGGGTTGCGAAAGAAAAATAGAAAAGTCATGACACGTCGACACCAGAAGAAAATTTCGGATGCACCGGGGAGCCTTTAGTTCAGTACAGAAAGAGAAAAGAACTTTTTTTTTTCTTTTTAATCTTTGTGACCTTTCCTTTCCTCTGTTGCTTTAACTTTTCTGCTTCTTTTGCTAAGCAAAAGTCTGAGAGTAAAAAGGATGGAACAAGATGGAGTTTGATCTTGCAGAACAAGTGGATACCACATCTTCTTGAGAATTCCAAAGTGGGAAATCTATCTTCTTCCTTAGGCATAAATCACAGTCACTTCTTTGTACGGTACTAACAATACGACCGTTTAATTGAAAGTTTTGGTTTCAACTCAATGGAAAGGAGAAGTCATTTTAAATCATGTTCGAAAGAATTAAATATTGACTTACGTTTTGAAAATACTATATAATTGTCTTGTCTACCTATCAAACGTACAGACCAGATTCAACTCCCGGTGAACGTAGGATTTATTTTCGTTTACCCTCCTTCAAGTATAACTCAGGGGCTCAGCTACCCTTTGTAATGTGTAAATGTAAAGGGCGTGTTCGGAGTTGAAATTTCAAGTGGGTGCAGAGCAAAAATGACTGTGTTAAAACAACTTAACTGTCAGCGTGTTATACCAACGCTACGCCCATCACCTTCCTCGGTTGTCTAAAATATCTAGTAACCGTTAGTTAGAATGTGTATTAGTTTCGTTTTTATTTTTGCTACATTTGATATTTATACCAAGTAACAAGCAACGTGCTCTATTTCTTGTAATTCTTCACGAAAACATTTTTGTGGGCATATGAATTTTCTGACATTCAAAAGAGTATAAGTCCTGCCATCTGTTGTTTTTGTACACATGATCAGAGAAATTCGCCCCTGGATTGACCAGTACCATGCTCCGACAGCTTACTTTCCGAGGTTACTATTTTATAGGAGCTTGTGATCCTCGAGCTGCATTAGAATGAGGGTAGAACTACAAAATAGTTGCCACCGCATCGGAAACACAAGCCGATCACTTAGTAGGTAGATAGATGCCTTATCGACTTTGGTACGGAGGCTTTCTATAAAATAAGTACCTGGGTAAACCCGGAGATAAAGTTGGCTGCAGTCTTGTGCTAAATACATTGCCCCTATACGTGTTAAAAACCTCCACATCGTCTATTGGGCTCATTATAGTCCTTGTGTATCTCTAACAAAGGTCAAGCTTCTTAAGACTATAAGAGGTCAAAATGTATTTTATAGGAGAAATCAACTGTCCGGTGTGGGAAAAGAGCTGAATAATTCAGGGCGCGATGTGTCATTGGTATAGTGCTCACTCACCTCAGATGCATAGGGTCCTTAGTTCGATCCCAGGTCGGACCAAGAGGGCTTTGCGGTGGACAAACACGTGTGCATGTTTTTTTTTCAGAGTTCTCCCGTTTCTTCCCACGTTCATCATCATCTCTTGGCCTCGGTACATAAACATAAGACGTTAAACTCATAAAAGTTGTGTAATAAACCCATAATTACTCAGTTCTTGGATATGTGGAATCTCAAATCAATATTTTCAACGCAAAAAATAAGGGAACTGGCTACCCTACTTCTGCTCTACTCATTTAATATTTCCATCTATATATATAGTTTTATTTCTGGCGGTTCACAACCATACGGCGTACCGGCACCTTTTAAATGAGAACAGAATATTTCCTCTTCTCTTCTATCTTAAAAAGCGGTTGACGAGAAACTTCGAAAATATCAAATAGTAAATATATAGTTTTATTGAAAATCAGAGTTTTCAGTTTTCCTTTTTCTTTCTATTAGGCCCTTCTGTCTCGCTCGTTAACACGTCCTCGCGCCCCATTTTTCTCATTCCTTTTTCGCACGGTAATATGAACTATAAAGGCTCTTACGTTTATTGTATTATAAAATTAAGATGTAAGAATTAGACTTTTTAAAGCATCTTTATATATATGTACGTAAGAGTTATTTAGTTACAAGACATCAGTGATATGCTACTGGACATTAATAATAATAATAATAATAATAATAATAATAATAATAATAATAATAATAATAATAATAATAATAATAATAATAATAATAATAATCTGAAAGGTATGCAACTTTTTACCCATTATGAACCTGAGGTCAAGCGTACCGGCACCTTTATTTTTAGAAATAAAACATCGTACACACACACACACACATATATATATATATATATATATAGGGCCGGATTCTGTGAAGGAGTTGCACCAATAGCTACCAGTGCATTTGAATTAAATTTGAGTTTTTTAAATGCCTTTAGGCATCAGTGATGTGAATGAGGAATTCCTTTGGAAATGCTAAGTGTCTGCTCTCAAAAAATTCTTTCCCTTCAACCCTCAGAAAATTGACTTAAACTAGTGCTTTTGCAAAACTAACTGCTAGTTTCTCACTTTAGGTACTGCTAGTTTCTCTTATTTACAACGAAGAGGGGATGCACGTGCACTTTTGCACCCCACTAAATCCGGCCCTGTATATATCTATATATATCTATATTACAGATTTTATGCCTTGCTGCTTTTGCTTGCAGATAGTGTTAAAAGTGTACTTATAAATCTATAAACAAATCACTCACGGTAATGCGCTCAAAAGTCAAGGTACTCCCACTGGAAATCGCGCCCGGAGACAAGTGCACCAAAGATGCGCACGTTATCCATCAGATCAGCAGGGAAGGCAAGGATAGTAGAGTGATAAGGGTAGATGAGAGATATATTCTTAAAAATACAGAATCCATTTCTCGTCATCTGTTGTTATTTTTCCTCTGATACCTGTTCACGGAATAGACCGATGGGCATGGCTGTTCATAAGACTCATTACTTATGCATAGCATTCATTGAAGTCTAAATGAGGATGAGAACTTATTAAAGTGTCACTTGAAGAGACATGTGTTCTGTGTAGGTTGGCAGATTTCTAAAATTCAAAAGAAGGCATTTTCCCCATTATCTTCAACACTAAAATGTTCCGCGATTGCCTGTAGTTAAGTTTCTTTACAGTAACCTATTGCATTATACCTAAGAATATAACACAAGTAGCAGTTTTACATGTACATCATGAAGGAGGGATAGGTGCTGATTGCCACGGGTACTGACTGCCACAGCCAATTATTGGTGCTGACTGCCACGACTGTCGCTGATTGCAAATATGAAGGTGCTGACTGCCACGACGGCGTGCTGACTGCCACGAGCCTGGGAGAAACTGTATTTGGAAAGAGAGAAATTAATCCCTCATACTAAATTTATGATTATTAATTAATTTAGTAGGGATTAATTTAGTAATCATCACAGCCAATCTATGTGGCATCCTATAAGTTACAAAGTTGCTCACTAATTGGAACGACATACACTTCGATGTTTATAAAGGGATGGTCATTTCTGTTATATGTAAAATTTGCACATTTTATTGTCTATATTTATTGTTTTATTATTTAATGGATATGATGGTCTGTAGCCAGCTGACAAGGGAAGTTCGGGAGAAAGCACTCGCCTGCAGAGAAATAAGCATGTCAATTGAAGGACCAATTCATGCTGATTACAACAGGTAATAAAACTCCTGTACGTTGAGAACTGTTCGAGATATTCAGCTTAGAAGTTTATACGAGAAAATGTGTGGATTCACGTTTCAATGTGTTAAGTATTCTCACCCATGGCGAAGCCTGATGGTTTGAACTTGCTATTGCTTGATCACTGAGGTCCATTCACAGACAAATTGTCCATTACAAGTTGCATGACGGATGGCAAAGACCTAATGGTAGAGAAAATACCAAAGAATTGCACAAGATTTGTGCAACCATTTGATGTGTTTTGATTCTGATCAATCAAAAATTATGGCAGGAGATTTGTACATAGTATGAATCTTCTTCATCTGGACGTTATAATGTACCAACAAAACAATCAAATAAAGTTCGTGTCCATACGAATTACTTCCGATCACCGCGATACATTTGATTGTTTCAGTTTGCGTTCTGCAAGGCAGGTTACGAACAAATTATAGGCCTATAACTTTTGAATCACTTGTCGAATTTGCTTTTTGCTTTGGTTCTGCGAACTGTTCCCTTGACGGATGCAACACAATTGCACATATAAAATATTCATGATGCAAGGGAGTATTTTGCCTGCGTCATTTCTTCATAAAACAGAACAACAGTGATCAATTTTCATCTCTAACCTATGATTATTGTGAACAATATAATGACTAATTGTATCTAACAAGCCCGTTAGTTACTGCGAAACACTTTTTTTCTGTTACTTCCGACAGCTTTCAATTCGTATGTCAATATTCGTTACTAATTATGTTGTACTTAACGCGTATAAATGCGTATATTCTCATTTTCTCATAGAAACTTCCAAGTTGAATATAAGAAACTAAGCATGAATTCGGGCTTGAAATGGCATGCTTAGTTTCTCTGCAGGCGAGTGCTTTCTCCTGAACTTCCCTTGTGAGGGACAGCCAGCAGTGCTTTTTTGATGGAACTTTCAAGAGCTGCTCGAACAATTTGCACAGCTGTACACAGTTTATGCTGACATAGGGAGTTCAAGTGAGAATACATAAATCGTACCAATTTTGTACGCACCGCTCCCTGACAAAACTGAAAGTACACTCATGTCCAAAATTATTGTCGCATATCTATAACTGTCTTCTTGTAAGAATATAATTTGATAATTTTGTAGAGTACTTTTAATATTTATATTACGTGTATAATCAGGAAATTTATATTTGTGATAAATTTCATAGGAAAATAATTATAAATACGAAAATCATAATGAGTAAAATAAAATGTAACTAAATGGACAAGAAAATTTTATTTTCGTTTTATTGTTCTTATTTACTGCTCTTTTGACATGAAATTTACCACATATTTGTCTTTGCCGATTATACACATACGAACATTATAAGAAATACCGGGCGAATTCGTTATCAAATTATATTACTAGAACAACATATTTATAATCATGCGACAATAATTTTGGACATGAGTGTACATACAGAGACCTGTTTACCTTTGTTAGGTGTTGGTCTGAACAACACGATCCTAAGGACCATCTAGTTTCTTTCATGCTTCTTGGCGTCCGGTAATGTTACATCTAGCAACTTTCTCTCAGGTTCGTGGCAGTCAGCACGCCATCGTGGCAGTCAGCACCTTGATATTGGCAATCAGCGCCAGTCGTGGCAATCAGCACCAATAATTGGCTGTGGCAGTTAGCACCCGTGGCAGTCAGCACCCCGCCATGTAGGAGTTTGGTTTTTATAACGTGATATTTTCTGACTTTCATATTGAAACCGAAAATAGTAATGGTATGGTTATGAAACATGATCGCTTACTCTGAGCGAAGAGCGAGAACTCAAAGCATGGGCGCCCGAAGGGGAGGGCAGGATGGGGCCCGAGCCTTCCCCCAGGCTTACGAAAATGTACTAAACTCCTTAAGATTTTCATAATACAAATAAAAAATTCCAAACGTAATATAGGGACAAAGGATTTGAGACCCACATACAAACAAAATTTTCTTTGGGTGCCCATGACTCAAAGTATTTAAGAACAAAATCCTGAGACGAATATTTGGACCTAAGAGCAACGGGAATGGAAGAAACTCGAAGCAAGTAACTGCATAATTTATATCGTTCACCAAACATTGGAACGATATTCCAAAAAATAGAGAACGATCCTTGGCGTGATTGTATGTGTATTTTTATGTATGTATGTGTGTGTGTGTGTGTAATATAGAAAGCGGGATATACTCCTAATATTTTTTGTAATTGTTCATGTTGACTAATCATAACCTATTATTATTATTATTATTATTATTATTATTATTATTATTATTATTATTATTATTATTATTATTATTGGGAAATTTAGTACTTTGTAAGGTGTGACAAATAGAGAAAAACGTATTTAAACTATATTTCGTTTTATGTTTGTGTAGCTGTGTTTATTTCACGGAGAATGAGTATATGGTCTGTGATACTCTTTACTTTCCTTTTTTGAATATATATTTTATATTTCCTTTAGTATGTGTTTGTGTAGGTGTGTGTGGTTTATTTATAATATTTTAATAACACTTTAGTGAATGTACTTTTGCTTGGAACTTTTCGAGTTTGCGTGATTTTTACGCCTACTTGCAAGCGTTTCTGTAACAGTTTCCTTTAATGTTTTCAGATACTGACAAATTCTTGGATTTCGTCAACGATGCACTAAATGGTGATATTAGTGACTTCGATCTGTCAGATGAAAGTGTGACAACATCGCCGATTCCTATTTTCATCCTGGAAGTGAAGAAGAGTATCTCGAGGAGGTTCAAAACGCAGAAACAACAATGAGGTCTTTACAAATCGTTCTGACTCATCTTCAGTAAATCAAAAAGCTTTTTTGGAAGAAAACACCAGAGTTTACACCACTACCACCTGCACCTGGTCACCAACCATCAGAAACCAATGCAACAAACTTGCCTCGCGGAGATTACATTAGTATATATCTCCCTGAAGATATATTTCAAGTTCTTACAGACTATACAAATATTAAATATCACAAAGAAGTTGGTAAAAGTTTGAAATGCACTATTGATGAAATGAAAATGTTTATTATGTCATATCTCGCTTACCCGAGAATACGCATGTACTAGGCTAAAAAAAGAAAAAAAACTTAAAGCAATTGTAGAGAAAATGGGTCGTGATCGGTATTATACGATTAGAAGTCATCTTAAACTCGTAGACAACGATCTTTTACCTCAGAGTGAGAAGAATTTGAACAAATTTTGGAAAGTTCAACCGACAGTACAGATGATACCGAATGGGTGTAGATTGAACAGAATGACACATAGTGTTTCCGTAGACGAACAAGTGGTCCCGTTTTGGGTTCATTGTCCAGCCCGTTAAGTTATCAAATTCAAACCTAACCCCTGTGGATATAAATTTTTGTTTGTGACAACTGCCGATGGCATACCTTTAGATTTCTTCTATCAGGGCAAAGCGGTTCCAATTGTTTCAGATGAGCGTTACCAAGATTTAGATATAGGGGGAAAAACTGCTACTTTGTCATCAGAAGTCACGATTTACATGGATAGTTTTTTTTTATTTCAAAATTACTTTTGGATTTACTCCATGCGGATTGGGAATGTGAAGCCACAGGAAAGAAGGATTCCGGAAACGTCGAAATTAATGTCCGATTCAAAAATGCAGAAGAATGGAAGGTGATCTATAGACCAATGTGTAAGAAGTGATGGTCAACTGTCAATTGTTAAGTGGTTTGATAACCGAGTAGTTCTGCTATCCAAGCAGGGATGGAGTTAATCGTACTTACACGTCTCAATGATGGTATCGTAAACAACAAATGTTCACTGAAGTAATCAGACCCTTCATTGTCAAAAAATATAACACACACCTTTGCTTACGGAACAAACACAACTGTTTCAAGTTGTATCATGAACTGTAAAAACAGAAGTCTCTGTATTTTTTTCTTTTTTTCTTTTTTTTTAAGTTTTGAATGTATAACTTCGTTTCATACGATCAATATGTGGGATGATATCCCTCAGCAATCACACTACACGGGGAATTGGGGAAAGAAGGAAGCAACCTGAAATCATTATATAACGTACAATTCCAGCATTTGCCTAGTGTGAACAAAGAAAAGCTAAGACAAACTTCACTCAGGAAAGGACTTTTGCACTTCTACCAAGTGTCCCTATCTGGACAAACTTCACTAGGAAAGAACTTTTACACTTCGACCAAAAGTCCCTTTCAGGAAAACCTTCACTAGGAAACAATTTTTACACTTCGACCAAAAGTCCCTTTCAGGACAAACTTCACTAGGAAAGAACTTTTACACTTCGACCAAAAGTCCCTTTCAGGACAAACTTCACTAGGAAAGAATTTTTACACTTCGACCGAAAGTCCCTTTTAGGACAAACTTCACTAGGAAACAATTTTTACACTTCGACCAAAAGTACCTTTCAGGACAAACTTCACTAGGAAAGAATTTTTACACTTCGACCAAAAGTCCCTTTCAGAACAAACTTCACTAGGAAAGAACTTTTACACTTCGACCAAAAGTCCCTTTCAGGAAAAACTTCACTAGGAAAGAATTTTTACACTTCGACCAAAAGTCCCTTTCAGGACAAACTTCACAAGGAAAGAACTTTTACACTTCGACCAAAAGTCCCTTTCAGGACAAACTTCACTAGGAAACAATTTTTACACTTCGACCGAAAGTCCCTTTTAGGACAAACTTCACTAGGAAAGAATTTTTACACTTCGACCAAAACTACCTTTCAGGACAAACTTCACTAGGAAACAATTTTTACACTTCGACCAAAAGTCCCTTTCAGGACAAACTTCACTAGGAAAGAATTTTTACACTTCGACCAAAAGTCCCTTTCAGGACAAACTTCACTAGGAAAGAACTTTTACACTTCGACCAAAAGTCCCTTTCAGGAAAAACTTCACTAGGAAAGAATTTTTACACTTCGACCAAAAGTCCCTTTCAGGACAAACTTCACAAGGAAAGAACTTTTACACTTCGACCAAAAGTCCCTTTCAGGACAAACTTCACTAGGAAAGAATTTTTACACTTCGACCGAAAGTCCCTTTTAGGACATACTTCACTAGGAAAGAATTTTTACACTTCGACCAAAAGTACTTTTCAGGACAAACTTCACTAGGAAAGAATTTTTACACTTCGACCAAAAGTCCCTTTCAGGACAAACTTCACTAGGAAAGAACTTTTACACTTCGACCAAAAGTCCCTTTCAGGAAAAACTTCACTAGGAAAGAATTTTTACACTTCGACCAAAAGTCCCTTTCAGGAAAAACTTCACAAGGAAAGAACTTTTACACTTCGATCAAAAGTCCCTTTCAGGACAAACTTCACTAGGAAACAATTTTTACACATCGACCAAAAGTCCCTTTCAGGACAAACTTCACTAGGAAAGAACTTTTACACTTCGACCAAAAGTCCCTTTCAGGACCAACTTCACAAGGAAAGAACTTTTACACTTCGACCAAAAGTCCCTTTCAGGGCAAACTTCACTGGGAAAGAATTTTTACACTTCGACCAAAAGTCCCTTTCAGGACAAACTTTGTAATGGAACATTACAATTTAATGTAATGATATTTTTGATGGGAGGGTCCCAAAAATTTTTGCACCGACTGTACTTTCTATTTAGCAAAAAATTTCTTTCGGCCTTCGATTTTGAAAATATAATATATCAATGAATTAATGTATAATATATTTTTTTTAACCGAAATGACCAGCTGAGACGTTTCGTTTGATGAAATAGTTAGGGACTGGGCTTACATTATATTTGACCCATCGCCGAAGTGAGCAACATTTCGGTACACCGTAATTTCCACTTTCATTCCTTCACCATTGTCCGTCTTGGATTCTTTTTTGATCCAGTGGTCACTTTCCATTTATTTGATTTCCGTGAATGTTGTTGTAATATTGGGCCCAAAGTTAAGATTAAAATTGTTTGGTTTATATATGTTCATGTATTTAGGAATGTTCTGTGTTACGTGCCTGCCTCACATTTTTTTTTTTCTTTCTTTGATCTACTCTCCAATTAAATATGTGAGAATTTAAAATTAATAGACGCGCGGTATAAAGGAAAATAATATTTTATGATGATATGTCGGAAGTTTTGTTTCTTGGTGTAATGTTGCAACCTTCTTCTTGGACAAATTATTGTTGGGGTTATGTAATTAAATGTGTGCGCGTGTATTAAATATATATATATATATATATATATATATATATATATATATATATATATATATATATATATATATATATATATATATATATATATATACGTCGAAATGTAAATATGTATGAAATATAGAATATTAAAATGAAATGTAAAATGTTAAATTTATAATATGGATATATGTAAGAGCACCGCATCTGCCCCATACGTTTATTGGTTGCCATGGGTTTTTAAGTAATGTTTTCCGACGAATGGAATGATGTAGCCTAATTTTCTTTTTAAGAATACCGCCGCGAACTTAAAAGATTTCCTTTGTTCTGAATAAATGTAACTAGTGATCAGTAATGTAAACAGTTTCAATGGCATGTATTTCAAAATAACGGCAGGTCTAAAACGAAATCCAAACCATCAGCAAGTATTATCCTTTAGTGATCAACCTAAAATTTCCTTTTGGAAAGTGTACCTAGAATCCCCCCTGTTTTCCAGTGTGTATCCTATGACTTAACCAGTGTTTGCCACGATATAAATCACCATAATCATCACAACTATTAAAGATCTTCTCAAATATGTAACTATGAGTAACAGTTATACGTAATTCACGAATAAAGTGTTATGATGTGTCCCAGTGATGAATGAGTAACGAGTAACCTGGAGTTATTAAATAATGAATTCAAAAATGGACTGAACCAAGAGGAGAATCCTCCTCTGACGAAATGTTGTCGTTGAAATCCCTAGATGGGTGGAATTTTCAGTATGCAAATACAGCTACAAACTGGTAGTTCGTGTATACTTGACAAATTGTTATGATAAATCAATATATATATGTGTATAAATATAAACTAAATTAAATCGAGCGAAATGTGTTGGACGCTACCTTTAGTGCATTAACAGTGATCTTCAATGCTCGAGTTTGATATACGCTACAGGACGTATAAGGATACTTTTTTTTTTTAATGTATCGACATGAGATAGAGACTCATAAAGATTTTCATTATATATAAAAGTTTTTTTTTTTTTTTTGCTTTCCTCTTTGTTCAATTTTTTTATATAAATATGAATGTCTTCTTCGTTTATGTTGTGAAGAATAAATTTGATTTAGCATGCCTAAAACGTGGTATATGTAATTATATTAACATTTTTTTCTTTCTTTCGTCAATGTGATTAAATATATGAAGCTAAATTCCAAGAAATGCCATTCGATTGATTAGACTTATGAAGGTATAACTTTATGTATTCCATTGACACATAACTAAGAAATTGTTCTTTCAATAACTTTTTTTTTATTCTTTATTCTTTTCCTCCATTAATGTAATAAATATTATGTAAAATCGTAGCTAGATGGTTTTCTTTAACGATATGTACACTGTCCTGTGTGAGTGAGCGTGTGAATGTATGATAGAATTTAGTTTAAGTTATACTGTCTTGTCTTATTAACGATTATAACATATGTGTCATGATTTAATGTGTGTGTTAAGGTAAATAACCGAGGTCATGAAAGACCGCTACTAACAAATTTAAAGTCGGCTCTAGGAGTGAAACCAAAATAACAGGATGAGCCAGAAAACGACATTTTTTTTCTTTCAGAGAAATTGAAACTCCTATTGATGCAATATATACATATATTGAGTTGATAACTTTTTTTTTCTTTGGCTAATTCATATGTGGGGTCGATCTCAGATCATGGAGTTCAGATATTGGATAGTTATCAATTATTGTTTGAGATTAAATTACAAATAATTAAATTCCATTTTCCTCCAAACCTGGACTGGGTTTGGGCAACTGATCGGAGCGGTTGCTTGGATCCAGGTCGGGGTTGTATGTATGAATATGTGTCTCTTCCAAATCACTTCAAAATTGATTCTCCACTAATAGTATTTGGAATGATTTACCTGATAATAACCATTCGAGTTCATTACTATATCTCCTAAATCATCCAGTAATCCATTCTCCTTTAAAATCCTCAACCTTTCCTTTTCCTTTTCTTTTCTTTTCTTCTTCTTCCTACTTCCTTCCCCCCCCTTTTCCTTCTCACTCTTTCTTTTCTTATTTCTAACAAAACTGAAAACGTGGTCGTGACTGGGAGTAGTCGCTAACAGCACGGTCAATAAATTTGTTTCGATAAGTTTCTTCGGAAGTCCGATGTGGGATAATTACCTCTAAAATGAATATATACAGGAAGACTAAGAATAATAACTTAATTTATTCAAAATTTACTTTATTAGAAAATATTATAGTTTCAATTAGTAGTAGATATTTCATTATCACTCTTTTGCTAAATTCAGGCGACTCCTCCTTCAATCACGATGTTAGTTATCACGCCCAAGCCGTTTTCAACTTCACTAGGAAAGAACTTTTACACTTCGACCAAAAGTCCCTTTCAGGACAAACTTCACTAGGAAAGAATTTTTACACTTCGACCAAAAGTCCCTTTCAGGACAAACTTCACTAGGAAAGAACTTTTACACTTCGACCAAAAGTCCCTTTCAGGACAAACTTCACTAGGAAAGAACTTTTACACTTCGACCAAAAGTCCCTTTCAGGACAAACTTCACTAGGAAAAAACTTTTACACTTCGACCAAAAGTCCCTTTCAGGACAAACTTCACTAGGAAAGAACTTTTACACTTCGACCAAAAGTCCCTATCAGGACAAACTTCACTAGGAAGGAACTTTTACACTTCGATCAAGTGTCTCTATCTGGACAAACTTCACCAGGAAAGAACTTTTACACTTCGACCAAATGTCCCTATCAGGACCTCTCGCACCAAAACTGAACGATGTCAGGCAATTCTAATACTAATAATTTGATAGAACATATGGTTGCGCAGTAAAGAGGTAGGAGAAGAAACTATTGCAATGTATGGACCATATTTTTTTAAAAAAGTTCAGGAAAACAAGATGAAAATGGCGGAAATGAAAATTAATTTATTAAACATATTCCCAGATACAGCATAATTTTGTCATTTTACACAGGGAAATGTTAACAAACAGGAAAAAAAGAAAAATAAAAATAAATATCAACAACAATAACAACAGTAGTGTCCACAAAGTCTGTAAAAGTAATATTATTTGGTCAACAGGAGTTTAATTATTCTCTCAAACACCGGCTAGCTCGAGAAAATGTCCACATCAGTTGTTAGATGATTATAATATATCAGTATTTCGTGAAAAAGAGACCTCTGTATAATTGCAAACCTGCGGCGGGCAAGATGGAATAAGTGGGTATTCCGGGTTTTGCGGGAAGAGACACGTAAGAATAGTTCTTGAAGTAGGATTTCTAATCTTAAATTTACATTAATAATCTTACAAAGAAAATTCAGGTCAGAGTTATTTCTGTGTACCCCGAGGTCTGAATATTAAGATATCGAAAACGTACCTTCTTACGTAATATTCGAAGTGCTGGAACACTAAAGCATACTACAAAAATAAAGAAATTGAGAATAGAGTCAAGTCTAGAGCGATGTGTAGGTGCGGCCATGGCTCATATGGGAGAGTAGTATTCGATCTTGGGCGATATTAGTGTTTTAGTTAAGATGGATGTGTAGTGTGATGAGGAAGGGCAGTAAAAAGGAACAATTATATATGCGGCGCTGTTAAGGTGGAACCCCTGAAAAAAACTTTCGAAGATTGGAGGGTGAAATGGGTGGGACATGTAGAACGAAGAAGCGATGATATCGTGGGAAAGAGAATCGGAAAGCTCGAGGTAACAAAATGATTGGAAAACAAGATCCAAGATGATCTGACATAAGAGCGCCGATTTCTCTATAACTTCGAGGGGGTCCCATTCAGATGTGTGTTTCGTTGCAGACAAGGGTCTAAGAAGGCATATATGAAGATTTTTGAACAAATTTAATCCAAATTGTGCCAAATATTGTATTATATATATATATAGCAATACATACAACAATCAAAAATACATATAAAATGCATATTCATAAAAATACAAAGGGGCCATATGAGCTTTGGGGAACCTGGACCCCCATGATCGGTGCTCTTGATCTGACGAAGAGAAGATGGGAAATAGAGGACACCCAGGGTAAAAGAAAGGGGAAGTTAAGAATTAAAAACAGAAGCGCCAACCCCATATAAACATTGAAAAAGGCGGAAACAAAGAAGTAGAATTTAAGTAAAAACGAAAAGGTTATCAGGGGTTTGTACTACATGAAAACTTCTCCGCTTGTTCCACATTAGACCTTCTATAATTACAGGTCGAACAGAGCCTTTTTTCGTTATTAACTCGTTAAAAAAGGTATAAATCTGCTTTGAAGTTCGTTGAACATTCATAAACTCTTAAAACCGAAAGAAAATTTATTACGGAAATTTCAAACACTGCAATGCAGTTAACATCAATTTTCAATTTAGCAAAGTTCTGTTGCAACAAAACATGGTATGCAATGAAGTAAAGAAAGATTAAACAAAATCCTTCTCTTTTTGGAGAACACGCTGGACTTCAATACATCATAGTTTTTTTTAAATATTTTATTATTATTATTATTATTAGTGTGGTTTTTCTTTATTTTGTGAGGATGCAAATGAGTTTACCGGAGCTTTTTCGAAGGTGCTTGGCAATGATGCAAAGGGTTCAATCAATTCGCGCCTATATGATGCCTTATAGGGAAGGGGTTGATCATAAATCATGGATGAACTTTGACAGACCTTCCTCGCTTAAACTTCATTCGAGAAATGATCGATGTTAGCAAAAACAAAATGGCGATTTTCTTTTCGTTTTCAAGTGCCTATCTGCCTGTTCCGCTCTATAATAAATGTTAAAATCTTAGCACATAGGCATCAATCACATGGGAGAGAGAGTCCAGCGAGCTTTAGCTACATTCATTGGTTCTTTTTTTTTTTAAGGACAAAAAGCAGAGTTTTAAACAACAAGATTTATTGATGGACAAAGAAATTGATTGCGTTTCGATTATTAATGTGCATTTATGAAATTCTTTTCATTTCTGTTTTTTCATTCTTTCTTTCGTTACGCGAAAGAGAAATTTTAGGGGGAAAAAAAATCATATTTCATTTTTCTTATTTCCTCGAATGATAAGCAGAGAACGAGAAAGTAATCAATTGTTAGATATGAGAAATTTCGTCTAGACAGCAGAGCAATGCCCAATGATTTCCTCATTTTTGTAATAAAAGATTTATGAATGTCGTATTTGTTACGGTAGAATGAAAGGAAACGGATGAAAATATATGTGAAAAAATAATCTCACTGAACCAGTGCAACAAGAACTGTTCTGCAACTTCAATATTTATGTTCTTATTAATTTTATGCATTCTGTATGGAGAAAAGTTCACAGCACACTTGTTTTCACCATTCAATATCTTGGCAAGTACAGCATGTATTACTGTCAGGAATATGTATGTAGGAAAAAGGAAGTGCATAATTAATCAAAAGAAAATGAAATGAAATTGTAAGTTTTATGTCCCACGATTATGTCGGCTAGCCTAAGGAGACGGTGATGATAAGAAATGAATGAAATAGATCAGGGTCGTAACTTGTAAGGGGGCAGAAGGACAACTTCTCCCCAGAGAAGCCCCCCGTTCGAGAGGGGGGGGGCACTTTAAGAAATATTTTCGTACTCCAGATACGATACGAAGATGAAATTATAAATGAAGCATCAAACAGGTTCACTACATTACATAAACAAAACAGCACACAAAGGGTAAATAAAACAAAAATAAGTAATGGGCTCATTTCAGTAAAAAAAAAGAAATAATAAAAAGACTACTATTAGGGACCCTAGAAATAATATTTATTCGTATGGCTTTGAGATTTGCCAATATTGGCCCCTTAATTAATCTGTTATGTATGGAACGGGATCAGAAGCGTCTGGGAGGGTCCACAAGCTATGGAGGGGGCCTATAAAGAGTAAGAGAAAGATGGAAAAAAGTGGTATATTTTCGAATTTTGCGGGAGCGTCCAAAACAATTTTTCTAGGAGGCCCAAATATTAATGCTTGTCCCCCCAGATAAAATCTAACTTACGGCGCTGAAATAGATGAATAAACTGGAAGAAAACGGGAGAACCTCGAAGAAACCCACGCACACAGTGCTTGTCCACCACAAAGCTCACTCGGAGCAATCTGGGATCGAACCAAGAACCCCATGCACCAGAAGTAAACATTCTACCACTGAGCCACAAAGATCCAATGATTAATGTAAGTAAATAATTATGAAACTGGAATGAAAATGTAAGAGGAGACAGGAGAATCTCGAGAAAACTCATGGACTAGGAAGAACATAATTTCAACAACATAAAGTGGGAACCTTTTTTTTTTAATGAAAAAGCTTATTTTGATTTAAGTTGATAAATTCACAGTAAAATGGTACTACAAAATGAAAAAAATAAACAAAGAAATGTTTATTATGTACTTGGAAACAGGACAACGTAGCATTAATTAATTATATTACATTATAATTATGTTACAACAAAATTTAATATTGTCTTATAGTGACAAAATATATTTATTTTAAAATATTGTAACTAAGTTCGTGGTGGAAAATTTCGTTCAATGGATTTTCTCGGGGTACTCCTGTTACCCCTATTTTGTCACGGTATATTTAACTTTTTTTTTTTTTACGTAGAAACGTAAAACAAAACATCGCAACACGTATTCCGAACACAAGGGACCGTGGTCTGGCAGTCCCTGACACTCTTAACATCCCAGAGAAGCATTCCGTTTTCACTACTGTCAAAGTTTACCTTTAGCCGACTTTAAAATCCAAACATTTGAGAAATATGTTGAGAGCATGACTGGGATTTATACCCTATAGGGAGTCGCTTGCATATCCATTGGACATTGATGAAATAAGTATTTTTGTATGGTGTATGTATGTATGACTTCCTTTACAATGTATGGACTGTTGCTCCACAATTTCTCGAATTCGAAATTGCGTTTGTTGAAATTTCGCTTTTCTGAAACTATATACCTTTTCCCCCTGGGTCATATGAACTTTTTCTCTTATTATGATGTAAGAATCATAACTTACTGTTTGTCTGTATAGTTCATTAACACTCTGTATTTACTTTAATATTTTCTTGGATATGGTGAAACAAAACACACCCCTGTCCCCTTAAGTTATAAAGAAATCTTCGCCAATGTCTTATATAATGTCATCATCACTGTCATAGGTATTCTGCCATTATTGACAGGTCAGTTGTCATAACTGAGAAGCTCCCACGCTCTATAGTCTTCTGGATACCCCTTCGATTTCACATAACATTTTTCTGTTTTGATATCGTCCATCAATTGTAGTCTCCTTCACCTCCTCCCTCTCTTTCCTGCCACCATAACCTCTAGCACATAGCTCATGATACAATTCCTTCTTACCCAATGTCACAACCACTTTCTCTTTCTGTTCTCAATAATATCTAAAACTGTTCTTTTCTGCCACACCATTTTAACACTCTTTCATTGATTTTCCGCTCGACCCAACTAACATTCTTCATTCTCCTCCATACCCACGTTTCAAAAACTTCCACTCGTTTTTCATGATTTTGTGTAATGTCCATGTTTTTGTCACATACGGTACGATATTCCACATGAAGCATTTTATGAGTCTTTTTCTCAACTCTTTATTTAAGGTCTCACAAAATAGTATTTTCTTTCTTCTAAAGGCTTCTTTCGCCATTCCTATTCTTGCTTTTATTTCACGTTCACACTTTATATCATAGCTAATAATACTAACCAAGTATCGAAAACTAGTCAGCTGTTCTATTTTCTCCTCTTCTATTTCTATTGGAGATCTAAAATAATACTAAGGTAAACAAAAACTTTGATTAGTGTCTCGTCGAATTCAAAAATGTTTTGCGGGATTTCTGAGCAAATAACTAAATGAAAACATTTTATGTCTTTCATTATTAGTAATTCCATTCCGTTCTTTTCTTTTTCCCTGTCTCTTTTCTGTTAGGGGAATGTAATTTAGAGCAAAGCCCTGTCCATCATCAGAAACCACAACGAGAGGTAAATTGATCCAATGCATGGCCGCTGCGCTTCCATATGGATGAACTATTACGCGGGAAACCAAATAAAGAAAACACAATCAAATGTATTTTTCTCATCATTTACACACGTGTTAACAAAATGCTTGGGTGTGAAAGACATACATATACAACAGTGGGGGTGAGGGCGGGCGAGATTACGAAAAGGTTAAAAAGAACGAGAATAATCAACAACCTCAAACACAAAACCACATAACTTGTTCAGTGTTGCCAGTTTTTTTAGATTTTTGCATTTTTTTATGTTTCGTAACTTAAAATAATGGTTTTTGTTTACTATTTGGAATAAGTGATAGTGGGAGATAGCTTATTGTTATACTCGGTACTAGGATAATACTATTTTTGATGCATTTTGATTATTTAATGAAGGTAATTACATAAAGAAAAGGTTATGACAATAATATGTAGTACATAAACAAGGTCATGATAATAATATAGAAATTACAGGTTTAACAAAAATTTGCCTGTCATGGAGGAAGACCTCCACGCACGAACTTCTTATGCGTTGTTTCTCGGCATAATTAATAAGTACTTACAGAAGGTTATAGCGGTACAGGCTGAGGTCCATCCTGATGAGGTTTTGATGGTTGACTCTAAGTTGTCCTGACTGATGGAGCGACTGTCAAAGGACTGCCCAATTAACCCCTTTGTTTACCATTTTCATAGTTTATATATCCTGCTCTTTTGGCTTTTCACCTGTATGCAGTTCCTTATTTTATTATTGTATTATTTTATTATTGTATTATTGTATTATTTTATTATTGTATTATTTTATTATTGTATTATTGTATTATTGTATTATTGTATTATTTTATTATTGTATTATTTTATTATTGTATTATTGTATTATTTTATTATTGTATTATTTTATTATTGTATTATTTTATTATTGTATTATTTTATTATTTTATTATTGTATTATTTTATTATTGTATTATTGTATTATTTTATTATTTTATTATTTTATTATTGTATTATTTTATTATTGTATTATTGTATTATTGTATTTAAACATTTTCACTTTCATTTATAGCTTTCATTTTCTTAAAAGTTTGTTTACAAAACATCCTGTTTGTTTCTTTTTTATTTTTAATTTTAAAAGTTTTTAATACACATTAAGTTAAAATTATATTACATTTAGGACTGTTAGATTTCCCTACTGCAGAAAAGATTTCTTCCTTCATTTTCTAAGGAAATCTTTAAATAACATTGTGTTTAAAACATAACTCATCAAGGGACCGAAAGGTTTCACTGCTTATGCCTCTAATTATCACTTAATAAGCTTTGTGGGAGGAGACTTCTTTTCTAAACAGCAATTAGAGAATTCTGGGGTCAAAAGTCCCAATCCCAAATCTGATAGCCTATAGCTCAAGAACCAAAGGTTTGCATACCATAATACGAGATTTCTCAAAACTGGAGGACGGGATCCTTAGAGGTCGCGACAGAAATACCGTACAAAGGGGTCACAAATGGAGGTGATAAACATAAATGCAACTAGTATCTAATAGCGGAAAATACATTATTATACATTATTTTGAAGTTCTTATTATGACATACATTTTTATGTTCATACTTACTGTCAAACACACGAATGAATATTAAACACATTAAGATTACTTAAAAAAAATGGAATGAAAGAGGCACAAAACTGACTGACACACGAAAACTAACAAAAACACTGCTTATTGAAGTACAATTCAAAACAAGAATTTTAGGAATGATCCGAACAATGGATCAAAGATTGCGATCTTGGCCAATAATTAGTTTTTGGATCAGGGATCTCAAAATTTTTAAACGGCCCCTAAATCGAGATTTCATATATTCTACGGAATAAGCATACTGAGTTAAGTGATAGTTTGGGTTTGGCTACACTGTATATAGTTCTTCAGATATAAAGCGTACAATAAAATTTTTGATTGAAATATAAAGGTAACCGAGAAAGTTCTATCACTTTTTCACCCACCACCTTCGAACATCAATATGTCACCTAAGACGTACTTGGAAGATCAAAAACAGTCCCCGTCAGCATCGACGACCTTCTGCCAACGTTCTGGAAGGCCATGGATTCCATCGCGAAGGAACTTTGGTGGGCCGTGAAGCGAAGAATATATCAAGTGCATTTTGCACCTCCAGTAAGGATTTCAACTGGCGTCTTCTAAGGTGATTGTCCAAGGAATGGAACAGGCGATAATCGGACGGAGCATTGTCCAGGAAGTATGGTGGATGCAATAGTGTTTTCCATCCAAGGCATAGAATGGTGTCCGGGATCCTCCAAGCCACGTGAAACAGAGTTGTCCTGTAACAGGAGGACCCTTTTGCGATTGAGAAGTGCTAGCTCCAGAGTTTTGAGTTTTTTTTTTGTTTTTTAACATGGCTCAACTCCTGACAGTACACAGTTTCATTGATGCTCTGACCAACTGGTATCAGTTCCTGATGGACAAATGCCGCGAGCAATCCACCAAACACACTGGAGGACCTTCTTTTGGTGCAGTGCTGGTTTCGGCTGTTTTGAAACCGGTTCCTGGGATGCTAAACAATGATGACGGCACCGTGGAGCTTCGTACAGGACCCACTTCTCAGCAAATGTTAACACCCTGTTCAGAAATGGCTCCTTCCTCAGATGAGACAGGAAAGAAACACAGGTGTCTGCTCGCTTTACCTTCTAGCTCGGAGTCAAATCATATGGAACCTACTCAACTTGTAGTGCTTCCCAAGTGGATGGAGGTGCTGCTGAATGAATTCTCCACTCACACTTAATTATAGTCCCAGTTCCTCACATTGACTGGCCACTGTTCGCCTCTTGTTAAACCACCGCTGGACTGTTCGCGTCACGACACCCTTATTAAATGCCTGGCATATATTCCGCCCCGCTACAGCAGCGTTTGATCCCAGTTTGAACTCGTACAGCTTACACGCTCTTATGACGCTCTGTGGAGGTCCAATGTTCACTCTGTCCTTACGCAAGTTCACGGTGTAACTGAACTGCCACAACCAATGACGTCAATGGTCGTACAACACGATGTACATTTTCAGAAGAACTGAATAGCCATATTCAATTTATGAAATCGTTAGTCGTACACTATCATAGGAACATAACAACTGTTACAACGGGTGACCAAAATATTTACTTACTAAAGAAAAGCAGAAAAATACGTTTATTTACCATTTTAATGGAACACTTCACCAGTCTGTCAATGTTCGGTGGTAAATTCTACACTGGATATACTAACGCTGAGGATATTTTCAAGGCAGGCATCAGTTATCCAAGAAAAATGTATGTAAGAAAATCAATATCGAGTCAGTCGGGCCAGATTAAAGGGCTTAGTAGGCCGAGGCTATTCTATATCGTAGTTTCATTTACAAGTCGTCTTGATTACGTCCTAATTAGGACAACGTCATCGACACAAACTCTTGTTTGTGTGCCTGCAACGGAATCAGAATGTGGAAAAGGTAAAAGAGTCCTAAATTCCATAATACGTAAATCATATCGGCTTTGAATCCATTCAGAAAATCCTTCATTTTTTTTCTTTTCCCTTTATAATTACAAAATAGGTAATGCACCAAAGAACAAATTACGTAATGGCATAGATAGAGTTAAGCCTTTAATGTATTCTTGCTTCTTATTACTGCACAGCTAAAGATGTCTGACGAACTGACTGGAAAAAAAAACTTTCAAATCTTTAAATCTGTGTGAGTATGAAATGCCACTGACTGAATGACTATCTTCATTCCTTTCACTTAATAATATACTAACAGAATGCTCGGTCCTCGCACGGGAAGAATAAAACTTATGGAAAATATATTTTTTTTTAAAATGTCTACGAAGTTCTTTAATTTTCAAGGCACTTATTGATGTAAATTCAATTTCATTGAAATTACGTATATGTTCCCACAATCGTACCTAGATAACTCTTCACAACGTGAAAGCCTAGTCAAAACCGATAAAATCATCCAGTTCATGCAAATCATTAGACAAAATCTTCATGAGTACAAAATCGAAAACTATAGAAATTTCTTTAGAATTCCTTTAGAATTGGAATTTTCGAAAACGCTGAAATAAGTATCACTTATTTTGACTGAGGAGTTTATATACCAAGTTGCATCTGCCTAACTTCAGGAAGCTTATGAGATATTCCACTCTTAGCAAACAATTTGAACCTGTTTCTGGAGGTCTGCACGGGCCGGAATTTTTGGCCCGGGCGCGACCCGGCCCTCCAATTTGTAATGTGATGACCGACCCAAGTCTGAAATATGCTTTAGCATTTAGGCCCAAGCCCGGCCCGAGCTCCTGTTATAATCAAATGAGCCCGAAATAAGCCATCATCATTTTCTGGTTCGTAGGTGACGTACAATGGGAATTTGATTTTTATATATATAGGTAGATAATCCTATTTGCAGTTTTTTTGTCGCTATTAAGCATTAGGAGATTATTAAGTTTAAATATGCAAAGAAGATTAGCGCTATAGACTGTTATAATATTATACGTAGAATGTCCATAAGTTCTGCCAATGAAAATCAAACGCATAGCACTAGCACGCGATTATCATTGAAACCGGAAATTGTTAATTTGAAGCACTTCTGGGTTTATCAGAGGTTAACATAAGAAATGAACATTCTTGGGACTCTGCTTCTTAGCATAACATACAAAAAACTGCTTCTTAGTATCTTCTAACGTTTTGGTCTATGGAAAATAGTATTCAACGGGAAGCAATAGAAAATTGCAACCAGTTCCGTGAAAAAGAAAAGGGTGTTACTATCATAGAACATTGCATTTTGCAATATAGTCTATACAATTCCTGCCCTATATACCACGCCAATTTTAGTTTCCTAGCTGATTTTTTTTTCTTGATAAGGCTCAATCTGCATCAGCACCCCCTCATAAAGCTCCAGTCAAGCTGAGTGGGCAGGAGGCCTCAAAGCTCCACGCAAGCTAGGAGAGGGGAGTTCACCAGCAGAATCTGATGTCGATAGAGATGTTGCATGATGCATGAGGTTTTATACTCTCTTCTGAGCGGCGGTGGCGCTGATGTTGTTCCATCACATGTCCAAGTGATGACGATTTATTCCTGTCGTATGCTTCATGTAGTAACTTGTATTGGAAGAAGACGTGAAAATAAAAAGCACATATTGATTCTTACAAATAGTATAAACCACGTGTAGGATATCACAATATTTTTAACGGACTTAAAAAAGAAAGATCATTAATTCAACCTATTTATATGTGAGCAGCTTAGGAGAAGACAATGATAAGCGTCACATTCCCTGAAATTAAGTTATTAGGTGGACTGGGTTGGGATCGAACCACACAATAGTATCTAAGTAGTTCAATTTCGGAAATTTACATGCAAATGGCAGGAAAAACTTGTTTGGTATGTGTCATTGCTTGGAAAGCATAGAAATGTTGAACTTCATTTTCTAGTTTACTCGAAAATTATAAAATGTGACATACCATTATGTTCCCCCGAGCCGCTCATAGATGTAGAAGTAAGTATGTTCACGTATAACATCAACGTACTGTATCCATTTCTATTATATATTTTTTTTATTTAAAAGAGTGTATCTTTCCAGTAGTCCTGTACAAATTTCTTTAGAATCTGGTAGCAATCTTAGTTGTGAGACTATGAAACACCTTAATGGATGCTGCTTTCATAACTGCAAAGTAACATGCTTATAGGCAACCACACATTCTTTAGCGTGATTATGGTTGCATAACAGCATAAGGATTGTACTGCAAAGTTTCGGAACAGTTTCATACTACATCATACCCTGTTGTTTGTAACATTTTTAAAAAGTGGGGTAATGTATGAAGTTGGTTAAGATTTTTTTTTAATTATAGAAATATGTATCAATTGTTTTTGTACTATCTGTTGTCAATATTCATACAATAAATTCTAATGTAATGCCCTACTTTCTTCATATCTCAGAAAATGTTAGCGAAAAAAAATTCTCCAAATGTTAGAACAATTATTGTATGTATCACTTGAAAGAGCAAGTTTTCTGTTTTTTTTTTTTTTTTTTAAGAAATGCCTTTAAAATTAAAATAACTTAAATAAATGGTTTTATATGAATTTTCGAAAAACACTAGAAATCTTCCGTGTGCTGGGAAAAAGTGGTATTTTAAATTCCGTTAATAAAACGTTAAACCATGTGCATACACAGGTGAATTAGGCAAGTGGGCCTTATAAGATTGTAATATTAGAACATTCGCTACTGCGCACCATAACTCTCGAACGAAAGCGATTTTTTTGCAATGGTTAGCTAGAGCGATTATCTCGGAAGAACTCGTTAACGGAGATAATCTGATAAAATCTTAATGAGAAACGATTACTTTAACGGATGATTATCCATATCCCATATATACAAATCCACACGATACCTCTTGAATGAATTTTAAAATTCCGTTTTCAGCAGATTCTGCTTTTGTAATAAATAGCTAGAACGATCATCTCGGTTGAATTCGTTAATGAAGTTAATCTGTGAATATTTCCACGTGTAACGGTGATTTTAACGCTCGTTATCGATATCCCATTTTCTACTATTGAAACAACGGTGTACAACTATAGAATGCTAGAAGTTACATATCGCTCCACCGTTAGATGGCACCAAACATCCTCCACTGGTTGATATTTACCGGACGAAGTTGGAACTTCTAGGCGTGATCATCTTTGTTGTCTTTAGAAATGAAATGAAATTAATTCTTTCAGTTTTATTTGCACGATTATGGCGGTTACGCTGAAGGAGACGGTGACAATAAGAAATAAATATAACGGAATGAATAAAGTGGGAGAACACAGAGAAAACTCATGCACACGGTATTAGTCCCCACTTGGCGCGAGCTAGGTTCGAACCACGGATCCGACGCACCACAGATCAACACTCTATTACTGAGCCAACGCGGCCACGTTTTTATTGTCTTTAGCAAAGTTTATCTACCTATTGAAACATTTTGTAGAAAATATTCATAATTTTGTTGTTATGAATTCTTTGCAGACTACGGTATTGATAACTTGTAACATTTCCTCTAAATTTTGAGATACGCGAAATTTCTATTACAGAACACTCTCAACGCTGAATTGAGAGATTGTTCTGTCTTTGAAAGCAGGTTTTAAACAGTGTAGTAGAAATATATTGGACAAAAAGAACAACTAAACTTTAGTACGTAGTTTAATTCCGTAACATGCTAAATCACAAAACTGATTTTCCACAATAGAATTTTTATTTCGTTTTCACAGATATTGGCAACCCTGTAGCCGTGAGGCAATGTATAAATTTGTTTTTGTATCTGAAAAAATAAAGTAAAGAAAGAATGAATGAGTGAAAAACAAAATACGATTTTCAGAACTCATAACGAAGCATTTTTGGTTTGAAGGGAGGGGGTATGTAACTGTGATATGTAAATGCAATGCTGAAGGTGGGAGAAGTGTGTCATTCTACTACCACTATTCATATCATTTTTTAAATATTTTTTCCGCTATTTCCTGCAATGCAAATTATTAAAATGGAGAGCGGGAGAATGAGCGAATCAGAATGTAGTACGGGAACAACGCAAATGACCGCAACATTTCACCGACTAATGAATGTGAAAACCACTGAAACATTAGACGATGCAGGGTCAGGTAGATACGAGTTTTGTATGTTGCGGTACATTTGGCTCTTGTACAGTGGACGACAAAAATCAATACCAACTAGCCGAAAGTCTTTTTTCTTTAATTTTATATTTCCTTCACTGCTCTCTTATTATTGGTTGCTTGATTTGGTGTTTGACGTCCATTTTCAACACTATACAACAAATAATGAGGTGTTAAAACAACAAGAACACAAAATGACTATCACTTATGAGTGTTACTTGTGTGTTAATCAGAAATAACTACTTACTGACTGTTAGAGTTTGCAATGTTATTCCTGTCTTATTTGTTAATCTTATGTCCCAGCCCATAAGAACAACAAATGGCAGAACTGCTACTCATGTAACTGTTGCAGGACAATTCACAGGCTTACAAAACTATTTTTGTGGACGATTACAGAAAACATACTACGTTATTCGTTAGTCGGTATAAATGCCAAATATACTGCCGAAGGATTTGCTTATACCAGACAGTAAAAAAAAAAAAAAATGCAAGCTCTCAGAGGCAATAAGTAGTTATTTCTGAAATGCACGGGAGGCAGTGTTCTTAATGTGATAAATTTGATAAATTTTCTACCGTTTGATAAATTTTGGATCTCTGTCTTTTCATTAACCATTCTATCTTCACTAAGGTGTGTGTCCAGTATTGTATATGATTCTGTACACTACATTTTGTGAATATGGCATGCAGATCACGTCAAAATTTAGTGCTAAGTAACGAGAACATACGAAGAACAGTATTGGATGAAACTTATTCGGATATCAGTGGATTCTGAAATTCTTGAATATCATGAAACTACGCCTAACAGTGCAGGGAATCAACATAACGTCTAAGTGACACGAATAACACCATGAGAAATCTCGGCGTCCTCCCCAGCATACTTTTTTTGGAGCAAAATACTTCGTCGTTTCACAATAAACTTACATGCTCATGTCGCATTTTTTTCTCTGCGGACTGTACCATTGTTTAGAATAAGGTTTCACTACTAGAACTCAAATAACAATAGGCACAATCCAGTACTTAACTCTGTATATTTTTCGTATACAATAAATTAATAAATAACTAAATAAATTAATAAGATATTTCAGCAGAAAAAACTATTAACTGCATCAAACTGGCAACGGACTCATAACTTCTGACGTCATAAATGTTCATTTTTCACAGAAAAAAACCTACCTTCAAGCATGCCATTTTGTTCATCTTGATACTCAATTGATATAATGTATTTTTTTGGGAACAATATTATAATTAAACGAAAATTAATGTTTTGGGGGTACATCTCATTAACCAAACTGTGTACTGTCATCTTGCGAGGGTCTTAACGAATAGTTTGATGAGAGTATGCTTCAAGGTCAGTTTCATCTTGATAGACATCAGAACAGGGGCGTCATTTAGGGGGGCAGGGAAGGGCATTTGCCCCCCCCCCTGAGTTTGATATGTATTGTGGCAGAGCCCGTATTTTATTTATCAGAATTCTTAATTTAACGATTAACTTTATTTAATTTTTGAGGATATTGGCTTTTTGTAAAATATTAAAATTGTTTGGTGAAGGAAAACAACTGTCACAATTTAGGTTAATGCAAGTTTGTAAATTGTATTATTTTTGCCGTCAGCAGATAAAATAAACAAAACACATAATTGGTAGTCTGCGAATGCAGGAAAGAAATTCATGAAATGCGTTGGCTATTACATTCTGTAAAAATTACGAGTTGCATTTGTAACATGTTTGTGAACATCAGACACATTCACGGATATGTAGAAATTGCCTAGAATCGGGAAATCAGAGCATGCCGAGTGTTGCAGTTTTTGTTCTTGAAACAAGGAAAAAAATTGTTTTTCCGAAAGAAAAGAGGACACACGTGCCTGACGTCAGACGACGCCTCAGAATTCCGGGAGTCGAGATTGAAACAAAACCAGGGGACAGGAGGTCTTTGAGAGAGAAGTTCCACGACGTTTGATGGAGAAGTTCCATAACTTTTGAGAGAGAAGGACGAAGCCTTTCGTCGAAGTAGTTTTGAGTTCATCGCTGTTAAGTTTCTAATGTGATTTGAAGTACGAAGTCAATCACAACATCGATAATCCGATCTTCAACATCGATCCGATCCGAGTTAACGTTAGTTAATCCGGAGCATTGGTTCGAGACGCCATATCCAATGCAGACCATCTATTGACCAGAGACGCCTGTCTGTTTCGATATCAACCTGGCGATATCGATATCTACGGAGCAACCCCGGAGATCATCAACAGAGAACGTCAACTGAAGACAACAGTAAAAGGTATGTGTGACTTCAAATTCAGAGTACAAACGCTCAATGCTCGATATGCACTGCTCGTCTGGCAAAGATTCTAAATATCCGTTATAATCCACGACATTTTACACTAGCAACACACTTTCTAATAAGAAATATAACTGTCATTTTAATAATTGAATTTATGAGTTATCATTACGATTTAATCCCCAATAGAAATGTGCTTTATTCAAAACCACTCGCTTATAAAACAGATACTTGCCCACTCATTCTAGATGGTGAGTGGAAGGTGATCTGCTCAATTCAATTTTTGCATCCCCAATTTCAGGCACGAATTGAGCGGGTTGTCACTATATACATTTTATCAATAGAATAATAGTAAATCAGTGAAAAACGCGAATTTTTACTTATATCAAGGGGTCTTGCTCCCCCAAGCAAAATCTGAAATGACGCTCCTGCATCAGAACTTCTCTTTTTGTTTACAAAAAAATCGTATTTGATTTTTTTTTTTGAAAATTACGCATGATGATTTATACTTCCTTATATAATTTTGTTCAGCTTAATCAGATCGATTGATTGAAATGTTTCTCATCTTTGGATATACGTACACTTTCATCATAACAAAGTTTACCATGAAAAATTAATTCTGGACGATTCCAAAATATCGTTACATTGGTGTTTCACTGTACTTGATTTCCAGAAGGTGACAACTGAGTTGATCAGTCCCCTTGATAACGTTCATGATCTCTCTCTCTCTATTCGTGAATGGCTTTGAGTCCAGTTTTTAGTCGTCTTTCCTGATGGAATAGTTTGGACCGAAGTGCTGCTTCGTACGGAGATACGCTGATAGTCCTCCAGCGAGCAGTTTGTGCTCTATGACAAATCGATGTGGTACGTATTTCAAGTCGTTTCTTGGCAATTGGCTCCTTCGCTCATCTTCCTTACGCAGCAGATTCCATCGCCAGAGACTTATTTCTTCCTAAACTGGAAACGGTTCGGCACAAAAGACGAGAAAAAGGAAGGAAATTCCATTGGATGGTGAACGATCACACTACAAGACCTCCCTGTTTGATGTAATCTCTTAGAAAAAAAAAAAGGAAAAGTGAGCTTTGACTATTGGAACGAAAAGGACTTCTAGAAACACATCGTCTCTAATCCTGGATTGAAATACCAGATGGAACTACATACCTTTTGCTTTCAAAACAAGGAGATTGGAACATGGTTCTTTCGAGATGTTTCGTAATCATCGTCATAGGTATTCTGCCATTATTGACAAGTCAGCTCCTGCAACTGAGAATCTTCTACCCATCACAACCTTCAGCTAACCTCACCGCTTTTAACTAGGATTTTTTTTTTTTGTTTTAATATCATCCATCAGCTGCAGCCCCTTTCGCGCCTCTCTCTTCTTCCTTCTACCCCACTTTCTAGCACTCCATCATGATACAATTCCTTCTCAACCAATATCCCAGTCACTTTATTTTCGTCTTATCAATTACATCTAAAATCGCTTTTTTAACCCCTTACTCTTTCTAACAACTTCTCATTCGTTTTCCGTTCGACACAACTAATTCTCTCAATTCTTCTCCACACCCGCATTTCAAAAGCCTCCAGTTTCTTCATCGCTTTTGCAGAAGGACCATGTTTCTGTCCTATAGACCGCAACAATTCACGCGAAACATTTTTACTGTTTTTTTTTAAATTTCTTATTCAAGAACTCACATAATAGACTTATCTTCGTCTTACGTGTTTCTTAATTTCTAATTCAAGGACACAGAAAATAGACTTTTCTTCCTCCTACATTTTTTTAACTTCTTATTCAAGAACATACTCACAAAATATACTTTTCTTCTTCCTACATATTTCTTAATTTCTTATTCAAGGACCCACAAAATAGACTTTTATTCCTCCTACATATTTCTTAATTTCTTATTCAAGGACCACAAAATATACTTTTCTTCCTCTTACATGCTTCTTAATTTCTTATTCAAGGACTCACAAAATAGACTTTTCTTCCTCCTACATGTTTCTTAATTTCTTATTCAAAAACTCACAAAACAGACTTTTCTTCCTCCTACATGCTTCTTAATTTCTTATTCAAAAACTCACAAAACATACTTTTCTTCCTCCTACATGTTTCTTAATTTCTTATTCAAGGACCACAAAATATTCTTTTCTTCCTGTTACATGTTTCTTAATTTTTTATTCAGGAACTCACAAAAATAGACTTTTCTTCCTCCTACATGCTTCTTAATTTTTTATTCAAGAACTCACAAAACAGACTTTTCTTCCTCCTACATGCTTCTTACGCTATTTCTAGGGAAATAACATCCCCATTTTTTCCTCTCAATAGAAAAAGCTCCTGGTGCAATAGTCTTTGGAGGCCAGGGTCTATCAGCTGGCTTATGAGACTGATATTGCCTTTGGAGGTCAGCACTATAACTCCCTTCGACATTGGTGTTGGCTTCTTAAATCGAAGTTCGCTGCTTATTTGTTTTAAGTAGGTCCCCAATTTCTTCACAACTTTGTAGGGACGCCGCAATGCAAACACCATATGGAGAGTGGAAGGGTCACCATATTTTCTGTGGCCACACCCGCCACTGCTTGATTTGGTGGATCTCATGACAAGCTATATACTAGCGCAGCTAAGGCGCTGGTTTACAATTATAAACGCAATTCTAAAATTTATCTACATAATTTCTAGAAAGTACAAAATACCGTTAACTGTGTGGATTATGTTATCTTTGCTTTAGGAACTTTACGAAAAGAAAATAAAAATCTCTGAACAAAGCAAGTTTTAATTAAAAATAACAATTGTTTCGCCAACTAACTACGCCCCTTGGCTTCATCACACACTTCATGGCTTCATCAAGAGATGTAGTTAGTTTTCGAAACAATTATTATTTGTAATTAAAATTTGCTTTGATTATAGATGCTTGTTTCTTTTGCAAAATACGTGACGCAGACAAATAGCCTCGACGCTGACGTCCCCATTAAACCTCAACCAATCAAATCTTTTTTTGGAATATCATTGAGAAAATTGTAGCTTTCTTCGCCTTCTCCCTATTTCTCCTGCTGCTATATCTTCTGCTACGTCACTTACGATATAGTTTCTTCTGAACCAATGTAGGAACCAACTTTTCTTCCTTCCTTCAATTAAATGTAAAATATAACCTTTATTCCGCGGCTATTTCTATCGTATCCTCATTTGTTTTCCGTTCGACCAAGCTAATTGAAGTATTACACAAAAATATCGCCTCTTGCATCCAATAAAACATTTCGTTGGCAATTGAATGAGTTCAACCTTCACACAATTGCAATCAAATATTTACCTCAATTTTTATTCGTTGTTTCTGGGAACAAGTGAGTACTGAAAAGTGTGTAAAGAGAAAAATGATTATTTGGTTTATTATTACCGAGAGGTTTTTTTTTTTAAAAAAAAAAAAGTATTTATTTTTCAGGATTGCTTTATTTTCCACTGGTAGGAGTTTTGAATGTAAATCAATAATAATGACTTTGTATGATTTCTCATTGATTGAACTAAATGAAACAACGGGGTTAAAACAATTCGTTTGACATGTATTTGAAACCCTTCTAATTGTTTATACATGCATATTTTAATCTTACATAAAATAGTAATATTATGGAGTGTTAAATCAACATGTGTGAATGTATGAGGACAAGTCAAAAATTATCTGCAATGTTGCTATAACGTTTCTTACATTGCTGATACAGACCTCTATTCTCGTTTATTTTATTGTTATGCTGTTGTGGTTATGCCATAAAAGCTTGATACTAATTCCTCCATTCGTCTTTCTTTTGTTACAAATAGATCATGGCCGCTCCATTAGAAATTTTGCACCAAACAGCAACATCGAGCAGTGATGTGCTTTTTGTGGTCGGAAGGTGTATTAGGGGCCGCAATCTATCAAAGACTTTTAGCACAATACGGGAACAGTATCTTGCCGCAATGGAGTGTCTACGAATGGGTTGAAAAATTAAAAAATAATCGCACAAGTGTTACGCACGACAAAGGAGCCGGATGACTATCTGCAAGATAATAAAGGAAGTAATCATGGAATTCTACTTGGATACTTAGGCTACTAGAGAAATTATTTTTCGACCCTTAACGCAATTCCGTTTCTCGAACTACAACGCTAGAATCCAGGGATTTTCTTTTTGTGACTACTACAGTAAACGTACAAATTTGGCAACTGCGCATTATGGCGTTCTGCCCAAGTTGCGTCTCAAAATCTATTTCCTTAAATGTAAATCAATATTTAAATAAAATATGAAACAAAACACGAAAAACGGTCAAACCATATATCTATTTCGTAATAAGATGGTTACTTTAAAATACTTTACTCATAAAGAAACATTTCGTAAAACTGAGTACTTCTAGTAAATCTTACAGCAAGTGCCATCTTGTGTGCTCATTGTAAAAGCAATCAAATATTTTCTTTTATTTGTTACATTTTTCGATATCAGGAGACACAACCAAATGAATCAGTATCTTGTGCTGTAGCTGAAACATTACTCTATCTTATAGTACAATATTTATAATATGTAACGTTTCATTGCGCAGTGGTTAAGGGAATGAGCTAAAATATGTACTGATTTCCGGGTGGTGATCCACCTTAAGAGTGTACGTGTCATAGTTCTGTTAGACAGACGAGTGACTATTGATGAAGTGACACATCGACTTGAAATTAGCCATGGTTCTAAACAGTTTATGTTACGTTTAGCTTTCCTGGCCTTTATTGTGGCACACATTTATTGAAATAAATACACACCTTCATGATTTATGCGTGCATCCCTTTTTATGATGGTTCCTGAATTATATCGTTAATTTACAAAACTTTGCTCTGACAACGTAAAAACTAAAACTCATCACAAATCCTCAGATTAGAATCAATCTTGATTGTCTTTCCTTTTTCGTATTTTCTTCTTCTTCTTCAAACTGGTTCATTTTAAAATCATACATTGCCCAAAAATATAAGAAAATATATTTAAAATTACACTGAAAATACAAGATATCGAAATACAAGATGTCGTTGCAGTTCTGCGTACGAAATCATCCACAACAGACTTGGAAAAAATGAAATGAACTCTTTGAGTTTTACATCCCACGATTATGCCGGTTAGACTAAAGGATACAGTAATAATGAGAAATGAATGAAATGGTGGAATGAAGAAAGTGGGAAGAAACGGGAGAACTCAGAGAAAACCTACGCACACGGTGTTTGTCCACCACAAACTTCACTTGCCGGGGGCTGGGATCGAACCCGGGACCCCAAGCACCAGAGATGAACGCCCTACCACTGAGCCACTGCGGCCCCCACAACAGACTTGGGTTTCATAAAGTCACATTCCTCTTTGGTGCAAACTTCTAATGGAGCGGGTATCATCTATCGGCAAGAAAAGTAAGACAACTGGAGAAATTAGAATCAAGCTTTCATTACATGACCACAACAGCATAACAATAAAATAAACGAGAACATATGTCAGTATGAACAATGTAACAAAAGTTATAGCTATATTTTAGACTTACCTCGTAGATTTGAAGTAAAATTTAATCTTAGTATTCAAGTAATAATGTTTCCCACAGTTTATTACTTACTCTATAGTAACTTATTAAGAGGCCTTATCACTGCGAAATTAAAATACCGCTAATTTTACAGTAATTCCGTGATATATTCAAATAGATAAAAGATTATCGAAATGTGGAACAAGAGCGCCCTAGACAATATTATTTTGCATGAGATACCGTTATCACGAGTCACCTAGTAGATTTCCGTTTGCAGCCATTTAGAAACGCGAAAATAAATACCGGGTTTCTAAATGGCTGGAAATCGAAAGTAGATAAGTGAGTTGTGATAACGGTATCTCATGTAAAATAACATTGTCTAGGGAGGTCTTGTACTCCTTTTTGATTATCTTTTATCTATTTGAAGATATCACAGAATTACTGTAAAATTAGCGGTATTTTAATTTCACTGTGATGGGGCCTCTTAACCAAAGCTGGAAGCGTGTACGGTGAAAGCAAGCAATAGATATTTTTTTTCTTTTAAAGTGAGACACTTTCACTATTTCACCCCTGACTAATTCAACCCTACGAGAATTGTGAGTTTCTATTGACGTTATGTGTAACTAGCAATGATAGTTATCTTGTTTTATAGACTAAAGTATGCCATTTACTTCATATTTTCTCTAGATTCTATGAAGCTGTCATTTGAGTCCGCACCAAGCTACCACTGCTCTCTCTTTCCGAGTAATATATCTACAAAACTACAGTAAATAATTAAATAAAAATATTTAAAAAGAAAACCCAGGAGTAGGTTCGAACCACGGACCCTATGATTAGTGACTTTGCCTTTAGCCATTTCATTTTTAATACACATTTATCGGACATAAGAATCAATTACAATGAAGTTTCTTAAAGAACATTTGGCACAGACTAACGGTAATTCGATAAAACAAACATCCTAGAATCTTGCATGAACATTTGTGGGATTCAAGAAAACAAAGATTTTACTATAAAAGAGTGTAGCGGAATAAGACGGTGAAAACTGCCCTTACATACGGATTGCGGTCATATTTATACCGAAGGTATCTCATATCCAAAGATAACTTTAGCCAGAAAATCAACTCCAAATTCCTTCGAATTTCGAAATTATTGTTGAATATTCGAAAATCGAAAATTGTTCATATCTCGGAAATGACTTAAATTATGAGTTTGAAACAAAACATGAAAATACTTTGCTTCAAGGGCCTTACCAAAAACAAAAAACAATGTGTTTTGCCTTTCAAATTTCTAGCAAAAAAAAAAACGCATTGAAAATATTCGAATTCAAATATTTTTGTTTTATGCTTAAGTGATCACCTTCTATTTTCCACCATAGATGTAACACCAACCCACTTATAATATATCTTGACCATGGTTTGATACTCACGGTACATCTGTGTAAAATAAGGAAAACCAAAGCCGAACACACCTGGAAGATATGCAACCCACTTTACACAATAAAAGTTTTGGTCGGCACGAATACTGTCAGAAGTCAAAGATGGTCAAATTTGAAATTCTGACTTGTCATGAATGATTCTACGTGGGAATATAACTCTCATAATTGTGCTTCTTCCAAAAAAAAAAGCGTGACGTCACTAGTGCCATTGATTTTCAGTCTGCCCCAGTAGGATACCAATATTTCAAATCTTGATTTACAGAATACAACGATTTTGATTATCCTTACATACTCATATATAATTTACAAAATGTTATAGTGATCGAGATAATGATAATACAAATATATTCAAAATGTTTTTGCAATGTCTTTCCTGTATTAGAAAACATTACAAAGATCATGAAGGATACGGTATGTAGAACCTTCAATCTTAATCACTACATGCGTTTGTTATTCGAATGACAAGACCAGCAACACACAATTTTCTTAAAATCTTTGTATCCCGAACAATCTTAGCAAAGTATCGACCACGTGAAGGCTAATAAATGATTGTAACGACATATGAACTACATCAAATTGTTCGATTCCCATGTGCACATTCACAATAGTACGGCTTTAGACCTGTATACCCTATTGAATTTGGAACAAAATCAATATAACACCTGTATGTTTTCCTAGTAATATCTCGAAATCGTATCTCGAATTTAACGGTGCGACTCTTTTTTTTTTTTTTTAGGAAATGGAGATTGGCGCTGTTATCTTCATTGATCATTGCATGAGTTGAGTTAATTTTGAGTTTAGCGTCCCTTTCAGCAGCGAGGCTATATGAGACGTGAACCTACTGACTAACGTGGAATCCAAACGACATGAGCTCTCTTTGGGAATTGAACCCAGGTCTCCCATGCCAAAGGTGCGTACGCTAACCACTTAGCGACGAAAGGAGCTCTCGTTCATCATTTCAGCCAATTAGGAAACTGCCTTAGACAACTGATAGCAACCTGTAAAAACAATTTTTAGGTCTTTCTGTCAACTCCGGAAGTCCATGATGTCTCCAGATATAACTTTTGCCAACCGTGCTTCTATCCCAAAAGTGCTCTTCTACTTCTAATCCTAATGTGTTCTCTGCGATGTGCTGTCGTTCCATTTGTTGGACTTCCTCGTCGAGGCCATCATCAGAATTAAGACGATTACCAAAAGTATTGTGTTAAAATAAAAAGCCATCCGGCATAACAATACTTGTTGAAGCAACTTGAGGAATCAACTTGTTGTCCAGTTGGTGACATAAAAGACAATACTTGTCCAAGAATACCATGAACAACCTCAAGAACTCAGCATTTTTTAAATATAGCGGGAAAAGTTCGCCCCAGCCGTAGTAAACTGCCTGCTCTTACCTTTCAATGTAGGTATTAAAACTGTAAATTCTCTACCTTCCACAATATTCAGTTGTATCCCAAAACCGCTATTCACACAATAAATATCACCTTGTGCCATGAGAATCGCTAACCCGTTTGGATCTTATATGTTGGCCCCAGCACATCTATAATATAACCAGTCTTAGTATAAATAGTAAATGGCCTACACACCGGCAACTTTTTGTTTTTTTGTTCGGGGTATGATTTTCGTTCATACACATTATTCGACCTCTTGCCATGTCGAATATATCTTCCATCAAAGATTAGTACCAAATTGCCAACAGTATTGTCAAGTTTCGTTGTAAATTCTTATGAGCTCTTCTTGCGAACAGCCGCGACTCCGAAATTATAGGATAAAATGATTTTTTCGAAGATCGTCACGACAGATGCACACCTAACCGGAAACTACTGTTCTCTTTCCAGCCCTAGAATTGCAGCACTAAAACTATTCGAATTGCCAGCGCGTAGTTTAAACAAAAACGTAACAGTAGTTAAATTACACTTCGACTTTATCAGCAACACTAGCGATCTCACGAGGTTTTAGGAAGAGGTAAGATTGTGAGATTTATACTGTCAAGTAGAGCCATTTATGACAAGTCAGAATTTAAACTGGACTATCATTAACTTCTGACAGTATTCGTGCCGAACAAATCATTTATGGCGTAGCACGGGCTGCATATCTTCTAGGCTTGTTAGACTTTAGTTTTACTCATTTTACACCAAGGTGCACCGTGAGTATCAAACCATGGTCAAGATATATTATAGATGGGTTGGTGCTGCTTCTATGGTGGAAAATAGAAGGTGGTCACTCGAACATAAAACAAACATATTTGAATTCGAATATTTTCGACGCGCTTTTTTGCTAAAAATTTGAAGGGAAAAATACTTTTTGTTTGTTTGTTTTCGGTAAGGCTGTTCAAGCAAAACATACACAAATTTTCTTTCATCCTTGTAACTTAAGTCGTTTCCGAAATATGAACAATTTTCGAATTTTCAACTTTCAACAATAAAGGAATTTGAAGTTGATTTTCTGACCAAAGTTATCTTTGATATATGGAATATCTTTAGTATAAATATCACAGCAATTCGTGTAAGGGTACTTTTCACCCCTTTATCCGGCTATACCGTACATTCATCGATAATTTAAAATATTAATGTTGTAAATAGGGTACATAGAAAACTACTCCTGCTTCTAAGCCGGTA
Organism: Thermobia domestica; assembly: GCF_964235325.1. Lineage (NCBI taxonomy): Eukaryota > Metazoa > Arthropoda > Insecta > Zygentoma > Lepismatidae > Thermobia > Thermobia domestica. Next base: position 199,933,797 of record NC_137467.1, read on the forward strand.
GTAAACATACATTTAATGTCGTTCCGATATATCAATTCATACCCAAACACAAGGGCGCCAATTTCTCTGCAAATTTGGGGAGGCCCATTTAGATGCAGAAGGTATATATATCAGGATTTTAAGACAAATTGCATTCAAATTATGCCAAATATTGTATATTCATAAATACAATAGAGGGGCCCCACATGAGTTTTGGGGGGGGCGGTCCCCCCCAAGGATCGGCGACCTTGTTCAAATAAAGCTAAGTCGAAAATAAGTGACCGTAGGTACGCAGGTGACTCGGTGACCTGTTCCGTCACTGCAATGAACACGTGATCATAAATCGCGTATACATCACTATTATTTAAGCAGCTTCCAGGTCACCGTGTTTGAGAAGCAACAGTAAGGGCCCAACTGCCTACGAAACATTTTTTTAATTCGAAAGGAAACGAGAAGCATGACGCTTCTTAGAGTCTTCATCCTGGCGAAATTAAAATACCGCTAATTTTACAGTAATTATGTGATATCTTCAAATAGATAAAAGATAATCGAAATGTGGAACAAGAGCGCCCTAGACAATATTATTTTACATGAGAAACTGTTATCACGACTCACTTATCTGTCTTCGATTTCGAACCATTTTGAAAATTGGCATTTATTTTCGGGTTTCTAAACAGCTGAAAACGGAAAGCCGCTAGGTGACTTGTGATAGCGGTACCTAACGCAAAATAATATTGTCTAGGGCGCTCTTGTTCCATATTTCAATTATCTTTTATCTATTTGAAGATATCACATAATTACTGTAAAATTAGCGGTATTTTAATTTCGCCGGGATGAAGACTTTTAACTCGTTTGCGAGTCGAGACAAGATAATTCATGAGTCTCGTGAGTAACAATAATTCACCCAAATCTTAGATCCCAGTCACTGCTTTAGTATTACATGATACATTGTATAAAAACTATAAATTAGTAAAGTGCTTGCACGAACATAATGGAGAGAATTTATCAAAAGTTTAAAGTTTTGCAAGTCGTTACACAATATACAGTACTTATGATTGGTCCCTCCAGATTTCACCTTCTAGATCCTCCACTACCGAATCTATGATTTTGTTTCTGAAAATGCGGGTGGAAATATTTTACAATTTCCTATCGTCTTTTCGAAGAAAGTGTGGGCACCGGCTCATTTAATTAAAAGAATTTTGAAGAAATATTCGAAATTAAATGATCCGGGGACCAACAAACCCTCACAACAAGTGAAAATTTCACCGTTGTCGACCAAGGCAGCTAACAGCAGCAATACGCTTACTCGTTACTTACTTGAAACGTAGATAAAAACACATGTAAGGAAAGCTACAGCTAATGGCATGCAACTTAATCAGGTGGATGAACGAAAACAACCTAATAGAAACCACAATATTTATTAGGCTGAGGGCCTAAATATTTAAAATATACAATTCAGAGTATTTTACAGTGCAAGTAAGTATCTGTTCAAAATATTCGTCCAATGTTCCCTTAAACTGTGATAATTATAATTGTTTGCCGTGCAGCACGTGTTTTCTACTTCTTGTTTCACTCGGAGCTCACTACATGCTCCTGAATTCCCAGTTCCCACCTTCTCCTGCGACCGTCGAGTACGAAGTGAACGAGTCCAGTGTGACCACCCAGCAAAAATATTTCGTCTGACCTATCCAGAAAAAAAAGTACTAAATCTGGGAGAAAAGTACTAAAATTTTATCTGCTCGCGTTTCACCCAATTTATGACATTTTAGAATGGTAATATTTTATAAGAAAGTTTCCGGCTTCTCCCCCTTCCCTGTGTCTTGGGGAGTGACCGCCATAGCTTTAATTATTTACAGTCAAAATTCGGTACAAATCGTGCAAACCACTTAAAACCTCCCAAATTTTAACTTTACACCCCCAAACCAAAAATCCTGGCGGAATCCCTGCTTACATGTCGTATTAGAACTCACTGTAAAACCACTAAATTAACACAAGTACGACAAATATAGAGGATGTCGGGAGAAAACAAGAAATATCATAAAATGGGCTTATTGAGAAAATCGAGTTTCAATTCCTTAATAGCCTACTGTTTAAGTAAATAACCAAGTATGTAATATTCCTTACTGTGGTTATTTATTAGTTGGAGGACGTGACCGGACGGCATCTATGTTCTACTTCCGCCCTTGTAAATACCACTGTCAAAAAATCAAACAAGCAGAAAAAAGTTGCCACAAACACTGAAATGTTCGTACATTGCCAAATTTTCATGAGATTCCTTTTTCTCTTCCTAATGTATTTATGAGAAAACAAGAGGAAAAGGAAAGTAGTAGATTAGTTGGTGAACGTACTAGAACACTAAAATATTATCAAGCGTACTAGATCTAGTACGAAAGTACTAGTGGTGGTCACACTGAACGAGTCTCTCCCGCTGCTTGTCGAGTATAGCCGCTTCATGAGCTCGCCGACTGGACAGCAATGTTGCCAACCTTTGGGATGACGTCACCTGCAGAGTTCTGTGGAAGGGAACTGCCACAGAAGAACACTACCCGTCCAATACTACATAGACGTAGTGATTTGAAGTATTGGGTCCCCTCAGAGCTTGGACCCCTCGCAACAAGACTTTCTGGATGCTTGCCTGCTAGTGTTCCCCACGAGATAAGAAAAGATGGGAAAGGTTGTCTTGTAAATTTTGTTAAATCTCGTGTTGTCTCGAATCTCGAAAAACTTTCCTCGTTTCATTTTTGCATATTTATGTGCAACATTTATGCTCTGATTGTTTCTTAATTTCATCTTCAAGTTATCAGAATTCTTCGGCATCACAAGATTTATACCATATTTATTATTGGAGTACTGTTAGGGCAACCATACGTCCCGTTTTGACCGGGTGCTTGTCCGTTTTAGGGGCGTGTCCCAGTCGTCCCGTCAATAGATGAAAAAAGTAGTATTTGTCCCGTTTTATACAAGTGAAAGAAGTTAATAAGAAACCCAGTAACTTTACTCCTTGTCAAGGTATTAACAATGAATATAAAGAGGCAAGAATTGAACTGAAATTTCGTGCATTAAACATGATTTATAGTTCGCTATACTGCTCGAAAGGCAGCAGAGATGTTACCAGTTGGTTGTTTGTTATACAAACTTCAACATTGTGGAGACAGAACTCTTTTCGTTTTTCATAATTATCGAATTACTTGATCCCACCCTGTAACAAAGAGAGAGAGAAAAAGAAAGAAAGATAGATAGAAAGAAAGAAAGAAAGAAAGAAAGAGAGGAGGGGGAGCGCTGATATCAGGACGCTCATAAGAACAAAGGTAGGCCTAAAAGTCCAGGGTTGCTAATTCATCACCAGTAGTAATCCTAGGCACATTCTTTTCACTTCTAGACATTTTATAGCCAATTTTCATATTCGTTCTCATGTCTCTAAAAATATAGTCATTATAAGTAAATTGTATGTAGGTAGAGAAAATTTAAACGCGACATTTTTCAACGTCAAATTTCTTACGGACACGGCGAGAGATGCTGTCAGCTTGGCACCTGGAGGGCTAAGGTGTTGGTTAGGTGTTGGCAACACTGCAAAATTCAGTAAAACGGATTTCTCATGATTTTTAAAAAGTTGGAACCTGTCCCGTTTTGAGCTGAAAATTTTATGGTCACCCTAGTTATAACCCAGACTATGATAGCCATATCATGAGCTTACTATATACTTTCAAAAATATATATAAAAAATAGCATAAATTATTTCTGTCACTCAAAAAACTGGGGGACCTAGGCCTCCCCGGGCTAGATCCGCCAATGAGAACTAGACTTTTGGATCAAAAGATTCATTATTTTGCAATGAAAAATTTTCTTGTAGGCCTTATATCTGGAGAACTACATATAGTGTAGCCGAACCCAAACTATCAATCAACTCAGCATGATGCGATAATTCCGTGATAACACGAAAACTCGATTTATTGTCCATTCGAAATATTTCTGGACCCTGATCCAATTTGCCCAAGAGATACAATATATTTCAACAAAAATCTTCTTCTAGGCCTTATATCACGAAGAAAACAAATAATGTTGCCAAGCGCAAACTATCAGTTAACTCAAAATGATGTGTTAAAAAGTGTTTTAAAAAATACGAAAACTCGATTTAGGGGCCGTTCAAAAATTTTGTGGCCCCTGATCCTAGAACTAATTATTGGCCAAGATCGTAATCTTTGGATCTATAATTTTTGTTTTATCAGAGAAATAGTACAGATGAAATGTAAGTTCAAATTTTCATGCTACATCAACCATTTGCAGTTAAATACATACGTAGAGTTTTATTGAGAAAGTGTACAAAAATATGTTGAGTTAAGAAGTTTTCTGGAGGAGATCCGGACACGGTGGACCACCCTAAGGGTGCGCCCCTAAACACTAGTGACCCTTGATTCCAGCTATCACTCCATTATACCAGTGATCATGCATCACTTGCACAGTTAGTGTGGGTCATGCATCACTTGCTCCTTAACCATCGATATTATTATTTGGCTGGCAACACTGGCTTATCATTGTTAGGTCTCACGGCTTGCTTCTTAAAGCATGTGACAAACATCTTGGCATTTCAGCTAAACGAATAAAACGCAAACTCTGGCGCGACGTTGCCAAGTGGTAAAGGGGTGTGGCTATGGTTAAGCAGACAAACTACAACGCGATCAGGTGGCAGAGGATAGACGTGGATGTGTACAAAATAAACGTGGCAATGCCGCTGGACTCTCATTTGCTAGCAACATTTAAAGGGAACTTGGAGCGCCGCCTTCAAATGCCAAGATGTTTATCACGCCGTTTAGTTCTGTTCGTCATGTATACTCGCGAATGGGAGACGCATAGTATGACGTTACAAAAAAAGAAGTTTGAAATGACTGCAGCAAACCGTTAGTTTTTCGGTAGTTGTTATTTAAGTGACAACTTTTAATGTTGCTTTCTGTGAACGTGTAAAGGATTCACAATTGATCTCTATGCTTTTTTTTTTTTTTTTTCATTTTCCCATTGAGTGGACCACCCGCGCGTGAGCATTGCATAGGATTAATTGATTAACGGAAAAAAAAACTAAAACCTTTCCCTCCAACAACCCCCCCCTCATTGTCCCCCCTGAAACATTCTGGCCGAGTTCCAAAAACAAAAGATTACATCCCCGTTCTAAAAGCGTGGTGCTGTGAGCTCTTTCGAAACTTGAGGATCGTTAGCTGCAAACATAAAAGCGTTTATTCTTTTGTTCAGCCTCGGTGCGAGTTATTCCTTTGATGTTATACAGCCATTAATTAAACTTCTTTTGTTTAGCAAGAAAACTAGCTTTTCACACAACTTACAAGACTTCTGCCGCCCTTATTATTATCAGCATTACTTTCTGTTTTACACTTTGTTTTGGAAAGCGGTCTTTTATATTTAAAAAAAAAATGCTTAATCCCATAGCCTCCAGCGATCGTATGATTGCTTTATGTATATTTCACGTTTCTGGTTTCCATCTTGCTATATAGATGCAATAGTATCCACGGTAATTTCTCTTGCAATTTTCGCTTTGGATCAGGTTTCTACCAAAGTTTTTCTTTTCTCTTAATAGAAAACGGTTTACAACCACTACGAAAAAAAATCCTAGCTGCTAAGGTTGTTTGCAGAACAATAGGTGTGGATGTTTCGTCTTTTAAAGGTGTCATAAAAGTGATATCTCGTCTCGGAAATTGTATCTATTTCTATTGTCTCCATTTATGTGTATTAGGTTTTACTTACGAGACAATACTTGAGGCTGTCTCGTCTCGAAAAGTTATATTGAAAGTGATGTCTTGTCTCGGAAAGTGTATCTGTTTCTATTGGAAGAGCTCTGTCTCCATTCATATGTACTAAGGTTGCCTGCAAGACAAGAGTTGAGGCTGTCTCGTCTCGAAAAGCCATACTGGAAATAATGTCTCGTCTCGGAAAGTGCATCTATTACTATTGGAAGTGCTCTGTGTCCACTCATGTGTACCTGGATTGCCTAGTAGACAATAGTTCAGGCTGTCTCGTCTCGAAAAGTTATATTGAAAATGATGTATCGTCTCGGAAAGTATATATGTTACTATTGGAAGAGCTCTAAATCGTCATGGAAATTCTTTCTCATCTCTTTTCGCGGACAATTTTAAAATACATCATGTTTAACAAAATGTACTACTCTTACAAGCAGACGTAGATATACGAGGACCATTCAATAATTTATCTACCTGACACGAAACTTAAGATTACACAACGTCATTATATTTTAGTGTTGCCCAATTTGATTTCAAGCCATTTTGTCTAGTTCACTTTAGTAACTGAATATCCTCGGAATAGAAAGAAACATCTTGATTACCCAAACACCCCGCTATACCTTTCTTGACTGTATTGTAAGGTTCCACATCTCTCCACACCATACTGTAACCATGTCCCTACTTCACGTGCTTGCAGTAAAGAAACACAGTGCAGAGAACAGTAACGAAGAGGAGTCGAAGAAGAGCAGTCGGCAAGACGGAGATCAACGAAGGTAGCCGACACTTTAGGATAAAAGATGACAGCATACCTCAAGATCAATCTCACCTGGTTGATCAAATTACCAAAAGCCCTAAGGCGCCTGGCCATTGGGAACACCTACCCTCTCACGACGTCTGGTCAACTGAGAGATACCTTTCCTACAAGCCCCAAGACTCCTGGTCATTGGGTTCCTTTTCTCTCTCACGACGCCTGGTCAAGAGAATAACCTCAACTACAAAGCCCTAGATGTCTGGTCATTGGGTTCCTTACTTACCTATACATTAGAGAAATTACTTATTGTAATATACTTTTGTACTCAAGATTATCTTTTATAATAAAAAGGTGATGGGAGAGCCCAATATTCCGTGTACCGTATGTTGCTCTACCCTATATAGCAGAGTAAGTTTTACAGTATTATCGCCAGTAAATCGTCCACCACAGAGAAAAATTCAGGTCTTGAAACAAGAAAAATAATTCCTTACAGCCACACCTAGACTATAAATTGAATGATTGACATCTATGAAACAACATTCCTTAAGAATAGTATGCGATTTGCGTTCCTTGTATGTAGTAACCGTGTAGTATTAACACGCAAGTCTCAAAACTTTCCCTCGACGCTTCTGAGTGAAGTCCTCGCTTAGATGTAGTTGTGAAAGCATTCGGGTCTTCACTTGTTCCTGTTTTCTGTCATATTTCCAACTGACTGTTGCATATAAAACTTTTGGTGTTTGTTTTCACTCTTGTTTCGATTTCAAGACCATGATACTTGAATTTACATCTCATTCCCTGGAATAATTATTGCGTGAAAGTTTTCTGGGTTTTCTTAAAGCATGTTTAAATTCTCTTGGCATCATGGCTGGCAAAATGACTTCTGCTCTGAAATGAGAATTCGTGGCATCTTTGATATCATCAAAACTGTATATATGATGCTGTGAGGAATGTAAGGAGAAACAACTAGTTCATTAACTGTAACACTAACCTTATCAGGATAGTCCTGCAAAAAATCGCCTTCGTATTTTTGGATATTAGCTTTAAGGATGACAGACAGGACGCCTTGAATTTAGTTTATCTTCAATTGCCCTGCCCTCCATTAAATTGTTTGGCCCAAAAATTCAATTCGTAATATGAAAATGTCCCATCGCCATATACAAGGCACATTCACTTGTGGGTTTCTTGAGGCACCCTGCCTTCATTCGTGAGGAATTTTACAAGAAACCGAGGCTACAAATCACGCACTTTGACCCGCTCGGATCTGCACTCCTCATCCTTTGGATTCAAATGTTTAATGCCATCCGATTTGTAACTGCCTTTGTTGCATACCAAGCCCAATAGTGTCTTTCAGGGCTTGCCGGAGGAGATCATAGTCTACTCACACAAGACTTTCGTTTTTTCATTAGTATACAATTTATTTTAAAACATGAGTATCAAACTGTACGAAGGCAATTGCCAGACTCCCCTCCTCAGCCCAAATGATGCCCCTGGTCAAGACGTGAATTTGCCTGTATGCTTAGCTCTCCACCAATGAAAAATGATACTGAGCCAGAGATAACTTCTTGAACGCTCCTCGTAGATACTGAGCCAAAGATAACTTCTTGAATGCTTAGCTCTCCACCAATGGAAAATGATACTGAGCCAGAGATAACTTCTTGAATGCTTAGGTCTCCACCAATGGAAAATGATACTAAGCCAGAGATAACTTCTTGAACGCTCCTCGTAGATACTGACCCAGAGATAACTTCTTGAATGCTTAGGTCTCCACCAATGGAAATGATATTGAGCCAGAGATAACTTCTTGAACGCTTCTCGTAGATACTGAGCCAGAGATAACTTCTTGAATGCTTAGCTCTCCACCAATGGAAAATGATACTGAGCCAGAGATAACTTCTTGAATGCTTAGGTCTCCACCAATCGAAAATGATACTGAGCCAGAGATAACTTCTTGAACTCTCCTCGTAGATGATATTCGAAATGTACAAATGAAGAATCTAAGATTGTAATATTTTTAGGACATTTTATGATACTCAAGAACATCCCAGTCAAAAATTTTCCATTCTTAGTATAACTTGTAATATTTTTAGGACATTTTATGATACTCAAGAACATCCCAGTCAAAAATTTTCCATTCTTAGTATAACTATAACTATAAATCTGTGGTAAAAAGTTTCGATGACATGGAGTTGACACTTTTCTCTTAGTATCTATCCATACGAAAATACTTTAATTATTTGTTACTTACAGACGATAATGGGCGACATCTCATTTTCTTAACTCACCTGAAATGATAGAAAAGAATTATATAAATGTTGAGTTCATATTTATATATTTTATTCTTTAAAATAATATTTGTACTCGTATGAAATATTGAAAATGCATTTATTAATTTAGTGAATCCGATACAAAAGCCTGACGGTTTTCAAACTCAAATTGTAACTAGGCAAATTATTTCAAATATGATGTTTCATTTCCAAATTGAACTATAACACAAAGTGTTTACTATAATTACGCATAAAACATACCATTCTACTTTTTGAAAATTAAATTTTTCAAATGATTTCCTCCAATTTTAACATTCTTTCTCATTGTCAAACAGTACTTGATTTTCCGGAAGGTCTATCATTTAAGCTGTTTCCCGAAAGTACCTAATCTACAACAGAAATGTATTGCAGCCTGGAACACTGGCTCTGATTAATGTTGAATTACCGGCGAAAAGCACGCTGAGAAATGATCACTGACTCTTTGTTTTAGAGACATTTTGAAGACTGTTTTGCTGACTAACGCTCAATGGCGACTGAAATGACTTGACTACGTATAGACTTGCCAGAAATTGAACCTACTTTACGCACCAAAGCTGAGATTAACTACTAAATGCTCCCTCTATTTGTAACTTTAGAATCTCTCCTTCTGGCGGGAGCTCATGTGGTTCGGATTCAACTATAAGTTTTGGTCCACGTCTCATATAACCTCGCTGATGCAAAAGACGCTAAATTCTAATACATTAATCCATCGAATCTTTGCTTTTCAGCTTTTAGCCAGCATTTGTAAATGTGCTAATAGGCGAAGTTTGCACAAGAGATGACCACGATGTAATACGATTTGTATTTACATATTATTCGCCAAATTCAATGATATCGATCAAGACAGACAAAATTCATTTTTTTTTTTTTACTGTCTTGGGGTAATCTATACATAATATATGATCTACAGAATAATCTTAGATATCTCATAGGAGACATTTGGGTACCAAGCCTTAGTCAACACTGTTCCTGAAACGTTTCATTGAATTCTCTTGACTACATACGGTCCCAGACCAGCTACTATAATGGGCATTCTCTCCTGGGAGTGAACTACATTCAAGAGTTTTACAGCATACACCTACGATACTGAAACTTTCCGTATGATAAAGCCAGTAAGATTATGGTGAATTGATCATGGTGTCTATTATCGCACTAATTTCCTCTCCTAAGTTTAGTGTCTAGGCTGTAGCGAATCCAGAAGGGTCATTTGCTGGAAACGGGTGCATACCTGTAGCCATAACACTGAGAAAGATGGAACAAATAATCTTAGGACTTGAGTTCATCTCACATTCATACAAATATAACAAAAAATAATAGAAATTGTACGGAGCTAGTAGGGTTTCGGGGTTAGCTCAGGTACCCTGACTACCTTATAGCTACAGGGTTTACAAATCCATCCTCGGATGAACGTAGAGTTGAAATACAGAGTTTTACACTAAATCAGAATAAAGTAGTGCATATTCAACAAATAACATTTCGTTGGTACCTATGTATAATGCTAAATAATTAGGACTATTTATGTGATGCTAAAGATTATTCGAAGTGGATCAAGAAAAGAACGTGAATAGTTTTCTTGCCTGTTTATTCCAGGATATAATTCTTCCGAATTGAAAAGAAAAATATAGTACGTAAATTGAAACTTTAAATATTAGCGAAACACCATTATCCAACTTCAAGCATATAGAATATTATAGCAGCTACCAAACTACCCTTTTTAGTTGAGACAGTCCTTTTCTTTCTGTCCTAATCTTCTACAACTGAAGTCGGAACGCGAAAATGCCTGTTTTCCTTAAAAAGCCACAGGGGCGGATCCAGAACCGACTTCTGGGGGGAGGTGGGCAGTCATACTGCTACTTTTAAGGGCTCGAAATTTTGGGATGGGTTTTATATATATATATATATATATATATATATATATATAATAAGAAATTTTCCTCTTCTGGGAAGGGGGGCGATCGCCCCGACCAACCCCTTCCTGCATCCGCCCCTGAACAGCCAACTATTTTATTTTACACAGTCATTGATAAAGGAAATCAAAGTGAATTTGAAAACATTGTTTATTATATGCATATACCACAACAGTTCTCCTGATAGGTTGAATAAAAACTGTAACAAGTAGAAATCGTCTTTCTAGCGGTGATGAGTTTATCATAATATCTCCAATAAAGGATAGGAAATGTTTGTTGACTGCTAGAATTCGAGACACTACAAAGTTCAGCGTCATGGCACATCAGAAACTATCTCCAATTTCAGGAGCCCAAAAAGATATTCCCACTTATGCAGCGCTTAAAGTGACTTCAGAAAATAGCTGGAACGTTTACCACACTAATTTGCTGGAATGAGGTCAGGTATGAGTCAATAAAGCTCGTAAGTTTCAGATTGGTTTTAGTATCACATATTAATAGTATTATAATTTGATAGATAAACTCAAAATTTAGTAATGTCCAACTGTTGCTCATATTCAAATGTCGCACAAGAGCTGACTCCGGCAGGAGACTGATGTGCCTGAATGAAGATCCGACGAGTTCCTTTCCACCTTATCTTGCTCTTGTAGCCCAAATTTGACGCGTAAGTTAAGTGCCAAATTACCATGTGTTCTTAACTTACTATTATTCTGTATCATTCAGTTGAAAACGTCCCAATTTTAGGCTTGGAATATATGATAGCCTGAAGTTACAACCGTTCATAACGTACCCGAATGACACAGGCACAATAGATGCTGTTTTCAGAGAACTCAGCTAAAATCGTATTAGCTGGGATGGGAGGTTGAGGTCGCGGTTGATCAATGGCTCACTTCTGATGCGTGGGTCCCTAGTTCAATTCCAGCTAGTACCAAGTGTCCTTAGGGCAGACGAACATCATGTGAGTGGGTTTTCTCGGATTCTTTCGTTTCTTCCCGCTTTCTTCATTCCACAATATCACTCATTACCATCATCAGCGACTGCCTTAGCCTTGGTGCATAATCGTGTGACGTTAAACTAAAAAAGAACAGGTTTAGATGGGGACATATAGTGCTGTTTATCGTAAAACCAACTGAACTTAAAAGAGAAAAGAAGCCTTTTGGGGAGCGGTCTACCAAACTGCCCTTTCTTTGGATCTGCCACTGCGTCTAGAAAGCATAAAGCATATCATCCAACAATTTCTGTAGAAGCAATTGCAGACAATTTCCGCATAACAAACTTATGACATTGGTCTTATTCTACACGCTGATTTTATGAAAGGAAAACATAACACAGGGGTTTTGTTTTAAGTAGCTGGAGGCCATTTCCCCCCTATATTTGATGCTTTAATTAAACTCCACAACTAATGATCTTATATATATTTCTATATCAAATATAAAAATCCTTTGAAACTTGGAAGCCCTGCAGCTATTTTAAATAAAAGACATTAAAGGAAATAAATTTTATCTTTGCAATTTTCCTCTTAAACTTTTTGTGTTTCAGTGTTCCTTTTTTTCTTCTAAATTATATATATATGAGAATATATACTTTTTTAACCAACAAAATTAAACTGAATACTTTTTTGTCTTTGCAGGACTCCTTCTAAAGATTAACGCCTACTCCTTTCCTTCTTTCTTCCATTTCATTAGAAGTCTTTTTTTTTTTTAAAAAAAAAAAAAAAAGAAAAGTAAAGGATAGAAAGATCAATGGAAAAAGAACTTCAATATACATATATATACGAGAAAAGGTTATTAAAAATATAGAAAGGCAAGTTCGATTACTTTCTTTGTCGCTAGTGCGTTAATAAAGTTAAAAGAAATGAAGAAAAATTTTCTAAAAGCGTTAATGTAAAATGATGCTTTGTATCTGCAGCTTCCACAGAAAGAAAAATGTATTTGATTAGCTTTTTGAATGAAAGGTGACAGCTTTTATGTTCAATCTCTCTCTCTCTCTCTCTCTCGCTTTCTGTCAATCTATCTATCACAGACACTTCTAAGATTACTTCGATTCCTCTTGACCCAATTTCTACCAAATCATTTGATTCATCTAATATGTATGTTCCACTTGCCCATGGGATACTATGATACTATGAAGTACTGGAGATTAGACATTATCATTATTTACTTATTTATTTATTTATTTATTTATTTACAAACGTGATTCCAGATACAGCTAAATGCCAGTTTACACCGGAATATTTAACAAGTCTAAGAGATGATAATAGAATAATAATAATAATAATAATAATAATAATAATAATAATAATAATAATAATAATAATAATAATAATAATAATAATAATAATAATAAACATGTAAGTGATAACAAGAAATATGAGGATTTTACACACACTGAGAAATATGACGAACCCAGGGTTCCTTTCCAGTACCCTCTGGAACTTAGAGGCAACATTCACACCAGCTTCTCCTCGAATAACATCTAATTTCTTTCTCGCATCCTCCAAGACACTCAGGTATTCCTGAAATAAGAGTCCAGAAGTTTCCAGTTTCTCGATGTTCTCCGGGAGCCAACCAAAATTGCTTGTAAAGAAGCAAAAAAGACATCTTGGGATCAGTAAACGTAGCTTGCGCTTCACGCACGGAAACTGCACTGTCGGCGGGGAAAGAGTCTACAACGGATTTGACGCCCTCAAAATGTTCGTTGTAAAATGTCACTGCTTCTAGCCAAGTACCCTAAATTGTTAATCCCGACTCGGGAGGGAGAGGTGCATTTAGCAGATGTTCCTTGAAACAATGGACTCTTTGGGGAGCTTTCAAAAACACCTTTTATCCACTGGAAATAAGTTTATTTACGTCAGGGAATTTGCTTCTTACTTCCTCTGCGACACGTTGAAGTGCATGTGCAGCACAAATGAAGTGAACAAAATTGGGGTAGAATCTTTGAGTGCGTTACCTGCCTTTGGCATGTACGCTGCAGCAGAAAACAAGAACTTTCTCCTCTTCAACACCACGAGGCCACAGCACTTTCAGACCAACATTTACGAACTTCGCCACGGAAGAAAGATCGACACATTCAAGTTTCTTGCAATATATAATGTAGGATTTGGAGAGCGAGTTTTGATTAAACTGTCGGTGGTTTCGTCCGCAGCCACCCATATATAAGAATCACCGAGCTGAGCGCGAATTGCTTCGACATTTTTGCTGTAGCAAGCATCGAGGTGATTCTTCCGCAGTGTACATTCGTTCGGGATATTTTGCTTGCAATACTTCTTCAAGAAATCCCGGTATTCTGGCACTTGAAGCTTGTTCCAAGGAGTGTTTGCAGCTACCATTACACCACATATGTCCGCGAAAAACTCATTCTCCGATGAAGACGATTCCTATCGCATATGCGTCAAAAGAACTTGTTTGTGAGAAGAAGATTCCCGTTTCTTTCTCGTGTGAAGCGCGGTTCATATATGTTGTTCCAATTGCCATTTCATGCAGCAACTTATCGTTTTGTCACATACTGTACAAATTATCACCTTACCATCGTTTGTAAAAGCATCATCTACAGTAACCCACGATTTTAACTTAGATGCTAGCGATGATGTAACCGGTGCCATGACGAAATGTCAATACACAAAACCTCAATCCACGATAAACACACCCACAAGACAACGTCTGTTAGTATGAAGAAATTTTTTCCCAGTACAGCTACTTTTGTGTCAGACAGCACGGAGGGATGAAACTGGTAGAGTGGCTTTCCTTGAAAGAGTGACGGAATGAACTGCCTCAAGCAGTGAAGTCTTCAATGCCAGACATCTAAAATTAGGTTTGACTTTTTGCTCCTCCCCCTCCTAAGGCTTGAAATACAGTGCAGGACAGGGCAAATTTCTCGGAAATTCCAGTAACATTTCTGGAAGTTGCTTTGTATTCCTTATAACATGCACAAGTAGAGAATGGTTAGGAATTAGAAAAAGCTGCTAAACTATTTGATTTTAGTAAAATGCCTGAAAATATGTAATATTGAGTAAAATATGTAAAATACAATCTATGTATAATGACTTTGTTCACGTGATTTGTGAAGATTTGAACTTTTTTTCGGAACTACGTGCAAGGGGAAAAATATGTAATTACATATAATCCAGGTTCTAGTGATAATGTAGATGGATATGAGAGAATCCCGAATAAACACGAACACGATTTTGCCTCTCACAAACCAAAGCGGTTATGCGGTTATTTTAGGTTAACATAGAACGGGACGTTAAACTAGAGATACTGTAGTTATGGCAATATCCAACTTGTTTTTAGAAAGTTAATTGTTGATAATAACTTTTACACCAATATTGATAAAGGTGAAATCAATTATTGCTGGAATGATTTTAATGTGTGTAATTTTATGTTTATTTGTGTTTGTTGTGTATCCCAAGTACTGACCCATTACTACGCATTGACAAACATGAAACGTGTACATACATTGGATTTAAAGATGATAGTCTAATAAAAGTTTAGTAGATGATACATATTTGTGTTCTTTCTTTAATTTTGAGCTCCTTTGTGGCTAAGCGGATAGCCTACACGCCTTTGGCGTGGGAGACCCGGGTTAGATTCCCGGCGGAAGCTCATGTGGTTCGGATTCCACGTTAATCAGTAGATCAAGTCTCATATAGCCTCGTTGCTGAAAGGGACTTTAAACTCAAATCAACGTTTTCTTTAATATTGAGATTGGCTTTAATGTGTTGATACGATTATTATTATTATTATTATTATTATTATTATTATTATTATTATTATTTTGGGGAGATTTAAGTAGTTTTGACTTTTGACTAGTACTGAGGTTATGCACTTCTCGTACTCGTGGTGAAATAGTAAGTACATGTACGTACAATATACTTTTGTTACCATATTTGTCAATGCATGAACTTACACGATGATTTGCCAAGGTAGATGACTTCAGTACTTGTAAACAAATTCAAAGACTGAATTGTTTAACAGTTTTTTTTTTTTTTTTTTTTTTTTTTACAAATAAAGAATTCATTAAATAATATTAATTCAGTTCTGAAATTCCTAAAGTTACCTTCACTGTGCTTTGAAAGTTATTTAGAGAGTAATAAACTAAAAATACAATCGCTGAGAAAAGTTTAATAATTAAGATGAACAAAGTTTGTAACATTAACTTGATCTGGGATCGAACCAGGAACCCCTGTCAGCAGAGCTGAGTGCTCTACCACTTAGCCTCGTTGACCCGGTGGTTCTATAAAGGTTTGGCAAAATAGTGAAATTAGTAAAACTTGCGCATAGTCCTAAAAAAAATGTCCCCCATTTGTTTATTATTTTATGTATAATTTTGAAGCCAAAGGTCTGCACACCATATACCCACACATGCAAGCCACATGTTCTCAACACAAACACGTGTTTTTTACAATCATAAACAAACAATAGTAGAAGACAGAAGGGGACTACATCACCTGGAAGAAACGAAGACGATTTTGAACACTACGAAGAAAGCCGACTGCCACTTCATGAGGCTCCGCTTCAAGAAGATGGATATAAAAGAAGACGACGAGACGAGGAAACTATCAGTTCAAAGCTGATCGCTCACCTACCAGAACCTTCTCCCGAGATCACCATGCGCTACGGAGATTCCTTCTAATATCAACTTCTGGGGCTACTACGACCTACGGACTTTTCCTTTTAAAAACCTATCTCCTAAAACTCCCATGAGCGAAGGAGATTTCTTCTAATACCTACTCCCTAGACTGCCATGAGCGAAGGAGATTTCTTCTAATATCTACTCCTTAGACTGCCATGAGCGGAGGAGATTTCTTCTAATATCAACTTCTGGGGCTACTACGACCTACGGACTTTTCCTTTTAAAAAATGTTTCCTAAAACTCCCATGAGCGAAGGAGATTTCTTCTAATATCAACTTCTGGGGCTACTATGACCTACGAAGTTTTTCTTTTAAGAACCTATCTCCTAAGACTCCCACGAGCGAAGGATATTTCTTCTAATACCTACTCCTTAGACTACCATGAGCTACGGAATATTACCGAACAAGGGTGCCGATCCTGGGGGGACACGGGCCCCCAGTGGGCTCCCTTACTGTAATTGTAAACTTACAATATTTGGCATAATTGGAATGCAATTTGTTTTAAAATCCTCATATATACTTTCTGCATATGAATGCCCCTCCCCCCAAATTTACAGAGAAATCGACTCTCCCTTGTTACCGATCCCCGTCTGATTCAGCTGTGGGCTAGAACAATTTTCCTATTCCGAGGCCACGTTGTGTATCGAGGAACATCAAACTTATTGTCACTGGAACCATTTTAGAGAAAGGACATGCAATAACTTTCTTTAATATATATATATAAGAACTATTTTTATAATAAGAGGTAAAGTGTTAAAACTCAGTTTACGTTATTAAAAGCTCTACCAATAAGAACATTGCAATATTCACATGCTTGTGCAGGAGATCAAGGTCTACCATCAACGACGTCCTACGGTTCCATATTCCCTCCCGAAATCTCAACTTCTCTGTAAATTTAGTCCGTCCACGTATTTAATTTGAATCCCCCAAAAGCTTGAAACCTCTTCCGAAATAAATTTCTGCATACGTGCCTGTCTAACACCATGCCAAGTTTCATCCAGATCGGATGGGTTCGGTTGCACTTGTATGATGTATAGTGTCCATATCCATGTTTTTCAGGTGAAAACCAAAGTGAAAGACAAAAACTAAGTATGTTAAAAATACAATGGCCGAGACGAAGTCCAGAAGTTGGCAAGAAATGTCATTTTACAAAAATGTCAAAAATTGCTTATTAAAACTAAACGGCAGTTGGTACCAGGGCCGTATTTAGGGGGGTGCAAAAGTGCACATGCACCCCCCCCCTTCGTTGTAAATATACACTACCTAAAGTGGGAAGCTATCAGTGAGTTTTGCAAAATCAATAGTTTAAGTCAATAAGGTTGAAGGAAAAGAATTCATCGAGAGCAGACAGCATTTCCAAAGGAATTTCTCATTCACATCACAGATGCCTAAAGGCATTTTAAAAACTCAAATTTAATTCAAATGTACTGATAGTTATTGGTGCACCCCCTTCTCAGACAATCCTGGATCCGGCCCTGGTTGGCACCATTACTTCAGTGACGACGCCAGCTTTAAGTTCTTAGGGGGGCAGATACATTTTCGGGGGGGCAGCTATTTGCCATACCAAAAATGACATATTTATTACGTTTGACTTACTTTACATTACATTGCGTATTTCGTTGCTGTTTTCATATTAGACCTATATGATTATAAATTAAACTTATTTCAAGTAAAATTTGTAACTAACAAATAAGTAACGTCTGAACATGGAATATTTTTTAATGAAACTTTTGAAGCCTAAACATAAATTGAATTACTTTCGCGTATGCTACAAGTAACACATTCGTCTAGTACTATATGCTACGTATCTCTCTCTCTCTCTCTCTCTCTATATATATATATATATATATATATATATATATATATATATAAAGAGAAGAGAGAGAGAGATAATTTACGAGAAGCTGCTGAAAATGTCGTAGTTCAATACAGAAGAAGTGTAGGTACTAGGTAGAAAAATGAAACCGTAGTTTAGAAAAACATATCTCTGTATGTACAAATACAAATTTTCATATTAATAATGAAATTCTTATTGTTTCTCAGGCTTCTGAAGTGGTTATGTGTGCCCAAACAGATAATTTCACGAACATCCAGATCCTAACTGTTATAACATTTTTGTTCCACCAAGGAAAGTCACCGAAGTATATTAATTAGGAAATCAGTGAAACACCACGGGACTCTCCTCCATTATACAGTGGTGAAGAAGTAAGTGGCTTAGTATAAACGTGGCGATTTCTCAACAAATTATGCTTTACATCCAGGATGATTAAAAGCAATGACTCTTCCCGAAATCATGGATGCAATTTGTGACATTATTCTTGAAACTTGCATTATTTCAGCCAGTGGTGGATATAGCCCGGGGCCGGAGGGCGTAGGCTACCCCAGTTTTTGAGTGACAAAAATAATTTAAGCTATTATTTGTATAGTTTTTAAAGTGTATAGTAAACTCACGATATACTTATTATAGTCTGAGGTCTGGCTTCACCCCGCTTTCTCAGTTTTTACCTTCTCAGCAAAACTTGTGTCAGAGATTCTGGGCATTTCTTTGGAACTCGTCGGTAGCATAATTCAGAATGGCTTGGGTATGCGTAAGTTCTCGGCATAATGGGTTCCCAAAATATCTGTCAGGAGAATGAAAGAGTGACGGCATTAAGAGAAGTCTTCTTCCAATTTGACCGTAATGCTGATCAATTTCGCTTACGAATAGTAACCATAGATGAAATATGGTTGTACCACTATGATCCTGAATCGAAACAACAGTCAATGGAGTAGTAGCACTCATTTCTCCATTGCCCCAAGAAGTTCAAGACACAAAAGTTGGTTAAGAAACTGTTTGCAACATTCTTCTGGGATAAGTATGGAGTCTTAATCATAGACTACCTCCGCAATGGTCAGATATTTAATCCAGAATCTCTACATTACTTACAAAACTGAAAGAAAAATTCAAAGTTCAACGCCGCGGAAAGTGAAAAGAAAGGAATTCTGTTCCTTCAGAAGAATACACCTGTCCATCAAGCCCCTGCGAACACAACTGACATTGCATAATCTAGGATTTCAATGTCTAGATCAGCGATTCCCAATCTTTTTCAACTTGCGGCACACTACGGGTGTTACTTGGATTTTCGCGGCACACTTATATATATTATTATTTGTAAATATAAAACACAGTGGTATTTTTTTCTGTGATCACTGATCTTCTCACAGAGAAGAAAGCTCTATAACTCTTTTTTTTTTCGTGGTAAATCATTGTGCTTATTTTTCATTCTAATTTAAAAATAGAAAATTGCAATGAAATATTGGATTCAGGTTTTTAAAAATACGCTTTCGTTTTAAAAACTGTATCCAACCTTTTACTAAGAAGGAAGATTACTAAATAACGAACGAACAAACAAATCTCTTTTACTTTTAAAACTCAAATGTAGGTAATTTGTCGAAAGGATTGAATGTTATTTTAAATTTTCAAGTTATAAAATAGTCTGCAACAATAAAGAAGCAATAATGGTCATAACAATGATAACAAATACTTTTTTCAACATTAGAAATGTACAGAATAGTAACCCGGTATGAAATAAAATTGTAGATTCATAGTAGAGTTCCATAGTAATGTGAAATACAAATATACATTTTTCCCTACGTTTTGCAATTTGATTGCTATAAAATTAATAATTTTGTTTCGATCCCTTGCGGCACACCAGTGGCCTATTCACGGCACACCGGTTGGGAAACGCTGGTCTAGATCATCATTCTTATTCAGCAGATTTATCTCCGTCTAACTATTACGTGTACTTATTTCCCAAACTTAAATAACACGTCAAAGAATGCCATTTTAGATCTAATAGAGGTAGTGCTACGAACAGTGGTGCGAGGAAATCTTCAGATTTTTAAACTTTTCTGCAAAAACTGGAGCAAGGCACAAGGTAGTATATTGACTCTCGGGGGAAGTGTAGAAGAAGTAAAACTTTACCATTCCACGTTCACTCCTTCTGGGTTGGGCTGCGAATTTTTCAGCAGTTCCTAGTCAATATGGTAGACGTCACGTCAGTACTTTCAAACAAAATAAGTAAGGGAGCACTAGTATAAACCAATTACTAACTAAAGATCAGCACTCTGACAGTACGTTTTATTGGGAATCAATTTAATTCCATAAATTTATTATTATCATTTGCAGGAAGGGAAAACACAGCTCTTTTTATCCTCTTCAAAAAATTAAACCCTGGTAGTTGCAAACTAAGCTGTTATAAGCACATCCTCTGAATATTGAAAGCTGAGAATAATGTTTTAGAAAAAAGAAGTTTTAAATAAAACGAAATATGAAACTGAAAACTTCAAACCTGGATAAATGCACAGTTACGTAACTGGTTTTACCTTTCTTTTGTTTCCAATTGAAGTTGATCCAATGAGAAGAAAACAAGTCCACCAAATCTACTATGCTTCGCTAGGTACAATAATTAAAAATTATAAGAAAGAAGTATAACTAAAATTTACCTCAAAAGGCGCTAAATTAGAAAACAGAAATATGCGAGCATACTGAGACGCTCAAAGAAGAAAGCTTGAGGACTAATCTGCCACATAGTAAATGCATGGAAAGTAGACTACAATTTGTCAATGATATTGGTTATGATACTGATATAAAATACTACATGTAGAATGTTTAAAGACTGTAGGAGTCTGGGGGGGCAGTCTAGGTGACAGTCAGGGGGGCAGAAGTAGCTACTAGAGGGGCGCTCGCCCCCCTTGCCCCCCCGCTGGCGTCGTCACTGCATTACTTTTTATTCAAAAAGAAACAGAAGGGCAAATAGAAGACAAAGTCGAATAGGTTCGGTTGAATTCGTGTGCTGTATAATGTCCATGTCCATGTTTCTCAGGTGAAAACCGAAGTGAAGAACAAAAACTAAGTACATTGCATGTTAAAAGTAAAAATGTGAAACTTGTACGTGAGACGAAGTCCAGAAGTTCGCAAGAAATATTTTACATAAATGTCAGAAATTAATTTTATTAAAACTAAAAGGCAGTTGGAATCATTACGTTCCAGTAAAAAAAAATAGAAGAGCAAGGCTTAATGGTACACGAGTACCACGAAAGGAAATAACATTTTTTTTAGAATAATCTATCTGACATGTAACTGTCATTTTAAACACCAATCAGAGAACAACACAATTACACCCAATGAGAGTTCTTTCTCTGGTGACAGATGGACAAAAAAAAACTAACAATGGAGAATGTATTAGCTGGGAAAGTCAGACAGTCTTTATGAATCTGTCAATCTCCCTCTGGACTACAGAGCGACGTCACAAAAATGTCATCTTTCTCACAGGAACAGAAATATTTTATGAAACAAAAAAGAGGTAGAAAAAATATTTTTGCAAGCAAAGCGTTATTAGTGTCCTCAAAGGATTATTCAGATTTCATATATTCTGGCCTCCATTTTTATACAAACTACTGATGCTGTGCATTATAGAAGCTAGAAGCTATTGATGTCCTTAAAGTATTATTGAGATTTCGTATATCCTGACCTCCATTTATAAAAAAAAAAAAAAAAAAATTACTGATGCTGTGCATTATAGAAGTTATTAGTGTCCTCAATGGACTATTGAGATTTCATATATGCTGCTCTCCAATATCTATCTATTGAACCGAACCTTATAAATCTATGATTTCTGGTTACAGCCTTGAACCACTACAATTTGTAACTTTATCGTAGTTTCGTATTATGAAACGAAACAATTTATTTTTCTTTAATGATTTGATAACAACATTTTAGAATTGCCTGTAAAAGATCGATAACTACAAGCAAATAAAAAGAATATTTACAACAAACTGTACCCCAAATATATTTTAAAATAATTAAAACATCTTTCTGTTGCCTTTAAGGACCAAGTTAATAACCGTGAGGAACACCTGTATCTCAATTGTTCATTTCTGGAATGCAGACTTCAACAAAAGGGAAACAACAATAACGTAGGAAAAAGACTTTGGAGGGATGCGTGGAATAAATGAACACGTGGAATAAACTACTCTTGTTCTCTGTTATGCTTGGAGGAGGTGATGAAGTTAAAATTGAAATAAGTTGAGTTTATTCAGCTGCATCCAAAGAGATTCTTTTGGGAGCTCCAGCCAACAGGACAGTTATGTACAAGCTACAGTTCGTAACTCAACTTGCTCCAAAGAAACAACATTAAAAAGAGGAAAGAAAGACGCTTCTGCTGGAAACTATTGCTTTTCCGATACTTTAGTGTTTTAAAATCTTCCAGACTGAAAAATACACACTCCTCGGCTTCTCTTATAACGGTTCTTAAATCTTCTCCCAACTTCCCCCATAATAGTGTTGCGAAATTTTCCACTGCCATTGACTCTGTGATCTTTTTCCTGAGGTCCTTTTATTGCTGCAGTACAGGGGCGGCGAAAGAAGAAGATGTGATAGCATGCTCGCTACCTAGACTTTTGACTTTCAGTTGAAGTAGAAAATTAGAACATGAAATTTTAATTTCGTTTACATTTTACTTGTACTTTAAAAGCAAAAAATTAAGAATTATGCTTATGAAACATTTAGTGTAATTCGATGATGACGTGAAAGGGTAAGTTTATTGTGCATTAAGAATGTAATACGAGGGTATGTCAAAAATTATTTTATTGTTATGCTATTGTGGTCATGCTATGAAAGTTCGATACTAATTCTTTCATTGGTCTTCCTTTTGTTGCAGATAGATCATGGCGGCTCCATTAGAAGTTTGCTCCAAAGAGGAATAACGAGCAGTAATCCGTTTTTCGTGATTGGAAAGTGTATCAGGGAAAATGACTAATTTCCAGATGATGTACCACCTCATCAATAGTCACTCGTCCGTCTCACAGAACCCTGTCACTTGCACGCTTATTGTTGACATTTTTGCCTTATTGTGCTGAAAGTTTCTGATGGATTGTGGCCCCAGATACACCTTCCGACCACAAAAAAACGAATCACTACTCGTTTTTCCTCTTTGGTGCGAACTTCTAATGAAGCGGCCATGATCTATCTGCAACAAAAGGAAGACAAATGAAGGAAATAGGATGAAAATTTCATAGCATGAACACAACAGCATAACAATATAATAAACGAAGACAAAGGTTAAGAAGAATTATTTCAAAATTGCGGATAATTTTTGACTTACCTTCATATAATTTACTCAATTCTTTTCTCTTCACCAAAAATATTTTTAGTAGATTCAATTTATTTTCAGGGGCCGCAGTGGCTCAGTGGTAGAGCGTTCACCTCTGGTGCTTGGGGTCCCGGGTTCGACCCCAGCCCCCGCCAAGTGAATTTTGTGGTGGACAAACACCGTGTGTGTGGGTTTTCTCGGGGTTCTCCTCCCACTTTCTTCATTCCACCATTTCATTCATTACTCATCATCACCGTCTCCTTTTAACCCAACCGGCACAAGCGTGGGACGTAAAACTCAAAGATTTAATTTCATTTCAACTTGTTTTCTCCATATTGTCTGCCATACGTCTCCAAGATTTCACAAATTATTTGATATATATATATATATATATATATATATATATATATATATATATATATATATATATATATTACAAGTTGAATATTCTTTCTCGGTCAAATATATAGGAAATATATAGGTACTATATAATTTCATAATGCTCGATTGCTCGATTAATTCAAAAGGTTGAGGCCTCTATTGCTGTAACTCTACACTACGAAATGAAATGCAATCTTGCAGTTTAACGTCCCAGGATTATACCCTGTAGGCTAGGGTAGACAATGATTAAGGCAAATGAATGATGAAGGAAGGGTTGGTGGAATGATACTGTGGGAGGAAAACAGGAGTACCCGAGAAAATCCACGGATACTAGGTTGTCCACCACAAACTTATTTGGCCGAGACCCGAATCCCCGACACCACGCACCACCCTCTAGCGCTAAACCACTGTGTCCCCTTAGAACATTTAATGCAAAGATAGGTTCAACATACTGTGATGAAAGAGGAGTACCACAAGGATCCTCCTTGGGGCCTCTACTCGTCTCAATTTTTTGTAAATGATTTATTAGAATTAAATTAAATTAAATCTGTCATTAGCATCCGACGATTACGCTATGTACGCTAAAGAAGTCGATGACTATTAGGATGACTGAAATAGTGGAATGAAAAAAGTGGGAGGAAATGGAAGAACCCACGCACATGTTGTTTGTCCATTACATCGGTCATTTGGTGCGAGCTGGTATCGAACGGGACCTCACACGCCAGAAGTAAACGCTCTACCATTGAGC
Source organism: Thermobia domestica (assembly GCF_964235325.1). Classification (NCBI taxonomy): domain Eukaryota; kingdom Metazoa; phylum Arthropoda; class Insecta; order Zygentoma; family Lepismatidae; genus Thermobia; species Thermobia domestica. The sequence continues at coordinate 199,958,367 of NC_137467.1, forward strand.
CACAGTGACTGCCATTTACCATAATTAATTAACATGTTGGTAGCTTGATGCACGCCAACGATATTAAATTGTACAGATTACGACGCTGTATAGATTGATGTAGGAAATTAGGACAATTAAAAATTGTCTTTCAATTTAGGACACGCATAATGACATATACCAAGAAAACAAATTATGTTGGCCAGATATTGTTTAAAATGGTGACACCTTAGAAAAAGTTAGAAGTATAAAAGGACATAGGAGTAACGTTTAATAAAAAACTATTGTTTGGTGTACATGCTAAGGTAGTAATAATACGTGATACCGCGAAACTTTTATGCTTTTTATTAACTAAACACAACATTTTAAAAGTGTTTTTCAAGTAACGATAATTGTATTCTCAGTCAATTAAACGAAACAATAGTACGTGGTCTTAAGATTTAAAGAACTAACGATCGGGCTACTAATTAAAAGTGCTCCCTCTCATAAGAAGGCTAAGTGTGCTATTTACACTAATTTGAGAATGTTGTATCCAATGAAGCTATTGTTTAAAACATACCCGTCCACGAGATCATGAAAAAAATTACCTCAAAATTCGGATATTTGTTTTTAACTCAAATTATGGATCACTTTTCTAGGTACCCCATGGACATGTATGATTAAAAGTGGTTTCATTGGATTCAATATCCTTAAATTAGTGTATAAAGTGCAATTAGAACAGTATCCAAAAGTGGGAATAATTTAGCAGTAACTCACCATTACTTCTCTTATGAGGACACGATGGCCCAATGGTAGGGTACTTATTTCTCGTTGCTTGGGTATCTGGTTCGATTCCCGGCCACGTAAGTTTGTGGTGGACAATATCATGTCCATGGGTTTTTCTCCGAGTACTCCAGTTTCCTCCCACTTCCTTATTCTACCGATTCACTCATCATCATTCATTTGCTTTGTTCATCGTCTCCCTTAGCTTAAGGGGCATAATCGTGGGTCGTTAAACTCAAAGAAAATTAGTTCTCTAAGAATGATTGAAAGCTTAAGCAAGTAAGCAAACATTGTATATACTCATTTATATATTTTCAAACACTTAGGCCTATGAATATACTTGATTAATCGCCGTTCCTAGTACTATAAATATATCATTATTATTATTATTATTATTATTATTATTATTATTATTATTATTATTATTATTATTATTATTATTATTATTATTATAACCTAACAAGGAATCTCGTGAACAAAATTGAAATAGTCCAAAAGTACTATGAGAATACTTTAAGTTATTATTCGATTATTACTATAACACGTCTAGACATATTTTAAATTGGAACCGCTGCCTGACAAGAGAAAATTGATTGACTTTGTATTTGTAAAAAAAGATACTTGAGAACCGATGTAACTAACACGTAAGACTATATTTCAAAGAATGTGGATTTTAAAGTTCCAATATATGGTACAAGGGCTAAAACTTTAATTCAGCCACATAATAGAAAAGATATTTTAATTTCCAGGCTTTTAACAAGCTATAATAGATGTATATCTAAAAAATGTAACGTTACTTTACAATTTATAGTATAATTTACTAGTTCTTTTTACCTTTAATTTTTGACGTCTCAATCTTTTAGAAATTGGCATACACTACACTGTCAGACTTTATTTTTCTATTAATTTTATATTAAAGATGAAATGAAATCTTTGAGATTTACGTTCCATGATTACGTCGGCTAGACTAAAGGAGATGGTGATGATGAGAAATGAATGAAAGGGTAGAATGAAGAAAGTGAGAGGAAACGGGACAACCCCAAGAAAGCCCACGTACACGGTGTTTGTCCACTACAAAGTTTACTTAGTGCAAGCTGGGTCGAACCAGGGACCCCACGCACCACAGGTCAACGCTCTACTACTGAGCCACCGCGGCCCTATGTTAAAGATAATACAGCAACTCAAAAAAATGAGCAATTTTGATAGGGATTATACACATTTTCCGCCCATAAAATAAAATTGACACGGTTAATCGTTGGGGGTTTTGAAATTTGAATTCTGCGTAACATCATACATCGAATCAATATCCTGGAGACTGGTGTACAGAACTTTTATTTTGTGTGTGTGTGTGGCTATGTACTCATTACTTACCTTATTCAATATTATACCGTTAAAACAATATTGAAGTACAGCTCGCAGATGACGAGAAGAACCTTAAAACAGGGGAAGCGGGGAAAGGTTAACGACACGGTCAAGTCCATTTTCGGTTTCTGAGGTGTGGTCTATACTTAGAAGTCGTCTGCTACTCCGGGTAGTTATCTGTGTGCTATTCCGTGGTGTCATTTGAAACCCCGTGAAAAAAGTGAGCGAGCCCATACCTACGTCACACTACTTCTGCTAGGGTTCTTCTCGTCATCTGTGAGCTGTATATCACAAAGTATTTTACTCAGCTGTTATTATTATTATTATTATTATTATTATTATTATTATTATTATTATTATTATTATTATGTTAAAATTTAACTCCAAATTTTTTCTTATCTTTCGCCTCTGTGTTGAAACCCCTAAAAGTGCCTCCTGTATTGCAGTCAGTCTTGTTGCAGCGTGAAGAGTACAAAAAGCCGAAAGCGAATACATAGACTGTTTGACACACACACACACACACTCAAGCTTATATGAAATGTGTGCTAGCAAAAGATGCAAGAATATTCTAGTCCAAAAGAAGGATGCACAGAGCGGCGTCTTAAGAAAACGTTTTTTTTTTTTTTTTTATCATTTTTTTCCTGCGTCTTGTTGGTCTCTTTTGAATATAAATCGGGAAATTTTTCCGTGTCAAGAAGATCAAGTAGCGGAGGGCACAAGCTCTGTGTGTTACACATGGCGACACATTGCAACTTCATGCAAAAAAGACGCCTTCTTCACGCTTATATATTCTTAAGAAGAGAGAAAAAAGAATTTTTCTTTATTTCAATAGGGGCTAAGAACATGCCTGTGTAATGTAACTCTACATATTTGATATGGTTTACATTTTTTGGAGACGAAAATCGAAGATTTAAGCTGTTAAAAGTCCGGAAAGAAGTATATATCTCGTTGGAGTTCCACAAGGCTTCATAATTGGTCTCTCCTTTGAATTTATTATGACTTTTAATGAGTTTTAGCATTTCTTCATGGCCTAGAAGCTAACCCGTGCGTCTTTATGGCTCATGTTTCCGGGTTTGATTACCAATTAGAGAGCATTAAAAAAAATGTGAACTCTTTAAGGTAGTTTGGGTTTCAACTTAAGTTCTAGATCCAAGTTTCATATAGTCCTGATGCTGAAAAAGGAACGGTAAACTTCAACACGCAAATAAATTAACTTCAATGGATTTATTGCTTCTTTATCTTCGTTTAATTTGTCTCTGAAAAATCAACCTCGAGGATGCAAAATATCGTAAGAGTTCAACCATTCTCATCTGGTATGGATGCAACTTGGTATCCATCATGGTAGACCATGACCTGGTATAGAATCTTTTGAAATAATATTATAATGCAGTGATCTTTGGTTTCTAAACCATACGTGGGGGCACGGTGGCTCAGTGGTAGGGCGTTTACCTCTGGTTCATGGATCTTCTGGTTCGATCGCCGGTCAAGTCAGTTTGTGGTGGACAACATCGTGTCCATGGGTTTTCCCAGGGCACTCCCGTTTCATCCCACAATCTCATTCCATCAATTTTTCCATAATCTTCCATAATCAATTTCATTCTTGGGGCCGCGGTGGCTCAGTGGTAGAGCATTCACCTCTGGTGCTTGGGGTCCCGGGGTTCGATCCCGGTCCCCGCCAAGTGAACTTTGTGGTGGACAAACACCGTGTGCGTGGGTTTTCTCGGGATTCTCCCGTTTTCTCCCACTTTCTTCATTCCACCATTTCATTCATTACTCATCATCACCGTCTCCTTTAGCCTAACCGGTATAATCGTGGGACGTAAAACTCAAACATTTCATTTTTTTCAAACAATTCTTGCCTTAATCATCCGTCTCCCTTAGACTAAATGTCATAATAGTGGGACGTTAAACTGAAAGCTTTCATTTCATTTTTCAAAGCCATGCCTAAAATGAAAAATAAGTGAAGAGCGATTTCTATGCTATTCGTATCAAAACGTCGATATTGATTTTGAAACACCCTGTATAATAGTCGTGTAAAAATGTAAAATATTTATTTTTAGAGTGTACATTCAGTGTTTTATATGGCAGAGGAAGGGAGCAGTCACGAACTCTTTGGCCCCTCTTCCGTATATATTACTAAAAGAATCTTTTTGGTAGAAAAAAAAATAGAATTACCGTTTCCAAGTATTCTTTCCATCATTCCTTAAGGTTGGTTTAAAGGGACAAGTTTTGAAGATAGATGGCACTACAGTTTTCGTATCTCTCCCATGTATTTTTTACCATTCACAAAAAAATCACGATTTCTCTTAGAAATTTCAACGTACAGACTTCAAACTTTTAGAAAAAAAAAACTTCACAATCTATGGAAGGCAATAATCCGTGCCGATTTTTTATTTAGAATGTTCTTCATTGTAGAAATGACTTGATTGTTGAAATGGATATCCAAACCTTTAACAATGAAACTGTTTCAACAATGAAGAAAATTCTAAATAAAAAATCGGTACGGATTGTTCCCTTCAATAGGTTATGAAGTTCCTTCTCTAAAAATTTAAAGTCTCTAGGTTGAAATTTGTAAGAGAAATTGTAAATTTTCGTGAAAGGTAAAAAAAAAAAAAAAAAATACTTGGGAGAGATATGAAAACTGTAGTGCCATCTATCGGCAAAACTTGTCCCTTTTATACTAACCTTAAAAGTATTGGAGAGGAATTAGTTTGGGTTGTAATGATGACGTTTTGTCTCAATGATGGAGGATATGTTAGCGATCAGCAGTGTCATTTCAAGTTTTGCTTGAACAGAGTGCATCGATAGAAGAATATCACAAATTTTTATTAGCATATCTCGGGTGCTTGTGTAAAGGAGGTAAATCATAAAACTCCATTCTTGAGTTTTATGTATCACTTGAAAGAGAAAAACTTTCTTTTTGTGTTTACACTGAGAAAAATCCGTTATCCGGACAGCTAATTAGAAATATGTATACATAACTGGAACTCAGGGAACATTCCTCCAGCTGTCCCCAAATGACGCTTCAGGTCGAATCAGAGATGGAGTGGGTCAGTTGGTTGTGGATCAAGTGAGTCAAGATTTGGGAGTGGTTCGTGGGCCAACAAGAGATGGTCCACTGCCAAGGGCGCCCATCAGGGGGCAAGGTGGGGCGCTTCCCCTAGAGGAAATTGTACTCCGGAAACACAATAGAATTTTTAGACTAATTGCAACAAAATTTGAAACTATATTTGAAATGTCGCTTTTTCTTGCCCCCCTTGGAAACCACAACATGGGCGCCCTTGCCCACTGCGATCCACCACTCACTGTGACCCACTGTGACCCACTCTGCTCAGACCATTGTAGATATCATCTTCTTCACACTGGTAAATTTGTCTTCGTTTTGCTTTCAAGATCTCCATTTTGTTCCTTTTTCATTTTTTTCTATTTACTTACCTGACATTAGTAGTATCTACGTGAAAAAAGAACTTCTTGCACTTGTGGACATAAACCTTTTCGAGACCGGATGGTTAAAATGGCAACAGAGGTGGGACCATTTTCTTATTCCCCTCCTGTGTGAACACTAATTAAGATACCGGGATGACTTTTTCTATGCCAAATATGGTTGGACCGTAGTTTATCCTGATGGTAATTTTTCTCCTGAGTGTCGAATTTCCCTCTCAAATTTGATCCCAAATCAAAAATTCGAGAATTTTCAAATTTCCAATTTTCTTTTCCAGTTTTTCCAGTATAACTTCCTTAGTTTTAGAGAGATCAACTTAGGACTTGTCAGAGATATACCCCATAGCAAAGTTTGTAGACCAATTTGAACAACTTACGATCAGTGTTGCCAACTAGGGAAATTAAAATTGTCCTATTTTTCAGTCCAAAATTTCTAAAATTTCGAAATTGATGTTTAAAAATCCGTACCTATACGTATACGAACGCAAGTCAACTTACGCCAGTCGAACATCAGTTCTTACTTAACAAAAGCAAATGCAGATCGTTACAAGTGGGTAATTAAAGGGCGCACGAAACCTCCAAATTTAGGTTCTACACCTTGATTTTTTTTTTTTTTTTTTTTTACTTTTCTGTTTACCATAAGCTTTTTTTTTTAATTACAAGCTTCGCTTCTTAGATATCGACATGATACTTCTATGATATATAAGTGGTGTACCAAAGTTTATTTTAAGATCACTTGCGTGTGACTATAGCAGTGTTTCCACACATAGAAAATTTTAATTCCCTATTTTAGGGAAAAAATCGGAGAAATCCCGTTTTTCCCCTCTTGTTGGCTACATCGAGACAAACTACCAGTATCTGAAAGCCTTGTCTTTGCCCTACACAACGCAAGATAAAAGGTTTCAATAGGATATTTAGGAGTCAGGTGTTCTCTAAGTGGAAGATAATTGTGATTGTTTTAGGTCGAATGATATATTTTTAAAGACATTCTTAGTTTGTTAGTAGATATAGCCATGATATATAAGTTGTGTACCAAAGTTTACTTTAAGATAGTTTAAGCGTGTCTGGTAACAGTGTTTCCAGCCACAGAACATTTTAATTCCTGATTTTAGGAGAAAATTCTGAAAATATTCCACTTTTCCCTCTATAATTTCCCTCTTGTTGGCTTCATTGTTAAAAACATACCAGTATCTGAAATCCTCATGTTTGGTCAATACAGCACACCATAGAAAGTTTCAATAGGACAATTAGGAAAGCTATAGCACCTACATAACTGTTGATTTTCGCTTCTGAGGCGGAAAAAGTGTAAAAATTTCGTGTGTACGATGAGAGAGAATATTTCCTTTCTGTCTTCGTATGGCAGCCAACGACTTCCGGTTTTCACTGTGCATTGTTAACATACAAACAAATTTTTGAGGTGACTTGAACCCATGTGGCAACAGTCGTACCAGCTCAAAAAAAATCTTAAAATTCGGTTAAGGAATTTTTTTGTGAATTTTCACCCCCTACATTTCCCTTCATAATTTCCCTTCCGTTGGCAACACTCCAATCACACTTACGCCATAAAACTGCCACGTTCTTCTTCTAAAAAGCAAAATATTAACAATATCAATCGAGTAAATAGACTTTGAGTCATAGTTCATTAACTGAAAATCTACGAAAACACCAAAAATTGCACTGTCTCGAAAGGGTTAATGACTTACTATTTGACATTCGAGTTACAGCCTGTGCACTTTTTGAGGAGATAACTACTGGAAAAACTGTATTTTTGAAACATCTGTAATACATGAAATATTAAATAAAAATTGAATGTAACAACGTGTGCATGATCATCACAGGCATAGGCGCCGACTTTGGGGGGGCAGGGCACTTTTGGCCCCCCAATATTTAAAGGTGGGGTCCTCGCCCTCACCCAATATAATCCACTTGAGGAAGAATTACCAAAGAGGAGCAAGAATTTCTGTCGTAAATTACGTCGTGCCTTTAATTCAATATTAGGAACAGCCTTCTTATTTGATAAAAAGCACCGTTTTCAAATCGGCGTTTAACCATTTCAGGATTTACACTTTTTGAGGTAAATTTTAGACTTTCACTCAAACAGCTACTCCTTCCTTACTATTTATTGTAGGATCGTGATTCATACCTCGTTTTTCTCAGGATAGCTCATACTTTCCAACGGTACCACTCTCTTGTCCGCATTATACACCAGAAATAAGGAAATTGAAAAAAAACGAGATTTTTTGAAAAAAAAACGAAATTTTTTTGCCCTCTGGCCCGGGCCTGGGTTCACGTAGGGATCTAAATCTTTAAAAAAAAATCTTGTTATGTACATAATACGTGCGCAAAATTTCGTTCTTGTATCTTGAAAACTGAGGTCGGGAGAAATTTTTGACAGTCTGAAGGTGACCCATCTTTTCATATATGTATATAAATAAAGGAAGTTCGGGTATTATGGAATAGTCGGATAATATGGAACACCTCATTATCTCGCCTGTGATGTGTTGCTTCCAAGCGGAGAGGAAAGAAACTACTACCTCACGTTCCCATGATGCTCTACAGCCAGTCTCCATGTGATTGTGACATTCGTTGTGTTGGTAGACGTGAAAATCTGATTTCTTATTCAAGAATACTTTTACAGATGAGTGGTTTACAACATGTATTTTCCTATTGAAATGTAATAGAACAACAATTCTTTATTTACTATGATGTTGGATATACATAGGTAGTTTGATAAGCGCCATTATCCTATAAGCCTTCGAATGCGTTTAACAGCTCTTTTGTTTCCAAGGGTGGAGGGCAATATAGAATACCCGCAAGAAAAGCATGGTATCCCGTATGGTATTCCGATTACAAAAATATCTATCGATATTGGGCAATTAAACATACATTTATGATGACAACAATGCTAGGGTCTAAGTGTGTTTTTTTATTACAGCAAATTTTCTGATGATACAAGGGGTGAGCTTGGTTCCAGCGTTCATCATGTTTAATGTGAGCATACAATGACTGTGCCGATCCTGAAGCAGAGTATTATATTTATGACTTTTGCAAAATAATCACAATCAGTTACGGCTTGGCATTAAGAATTTTCATATATTGTCACTATATTCATTGTATGTTCAACAGAAAACTAATTTCTTTTCTGTATAGCATTTGTATTCCATGCTCGACTATTTCATTACCCTCCAAAGTGGTTTCTTTACAAATTATAAATTTTACTCAACCCTGTAACGAAACTTCTTTATCAAAATATGCATAAATAAAGCCAAATATGTAAGGCGTATACTTGTTTTCCTTTTTGTTTCAATGTGCAATTTTTAACTGAGTTACAAGCGAAACAAAAATGGTATTCCATAATACCCGAACTTCCTCTATATATACCTAGGTATAAAATATTTTAAAAATGTACTGCGTCATTCCTATTTAGCCTAGAGTCATGGTTCAAACGCCATTTTCTTCAGTATAATAAGCCCTTTCCAACGGTATCACTCACATGCCAGTATCATACACCTAAACCAGATAATTAGGGAAACACTCGGAAGTATTTTTGCAAATCCAACCAAAATATTTTGCTCCTCTGGCCTAGGCCTGGGTTGACATAGGGAGCTGAATTTTTTTCTCAAAATACACTGTTATGTACATAATACGTGTGCAAAATTCCAATCTTGTATCTTAAAAACAAAGGGCAGAAAAATTGTTGAAAGTCTGAATTTAGGCTCTCTCTTTATACACACACATACATATATATTATAAAAATTTACTGCGTCATTACTATTTAGCCTAGAGTCATGGCTTAAACGTTATTTTCTTTAGTATAACAAGCCCTTTCCAACGGTGCCAAGCACATGTACGCATCGTATTCCTGAACCGGAAAAATCGGGAAAACTGAATTTTTTCTGAAAAAAAATCAGCCCCTCGGAACATTCGCGCTCCTCGTGCCCGGACTCGGCTTCACGTAGAGATCTCAGAAAAATTGAGAAATATCCAAAGGTACATACAATTCCAATCTATACCGTGAAAACTACAGGCGTGAAAAATTTTCGAAATTTGCCTTAAGAAAAAGTAAAAAGTCACGCCCTTCCGCCCCCACTTGGTGCAGCCAAGTTGACCATCCGGTTCCAAAACGCATCTGGGGTGTTCTTTGGTCTATCCTTGACTTGACTAATAAAAAAACGACTCAAGTACCTGTTATAGAACATAAATAAGAGGTCAAAGACCATAGTACGCCATGGTAACAAAAGTTACCAAAAATCCTAAAAGAGGTAATAGAGCACTGAAGCTTCAACCAACACTATGGTAACACTGATATGAGAAGTGAAGATCAATGTGGTGCAGTGAAGTTTCCAGAATTTGAACTTGAATTTGTTTTAATGCGTTTACACAAATTTGACTTAGATCATGAATTTTGCAGTGGAGCGGATGCAGCAGATCGAGATGTGGAGGGAAGGGGGCCTTTATCCAGCAGTTGGTAGAAAACGGCTGAATATGATTATATATTTATTCATTGTTTTGGCGCCCCCAATATTTTCTTCAAGTCGGCGCCTATGATCACAGGTAAATGGCAAAGCCAAATGAAATTACTTTTGGTATATAATTTGGCTCAATCCAAACTGGGATGTTATAATATCGCTTTCATTATAATACATATAGCAAGGGGAAGCTCAGGGTCCGAATTTTTGACAAAAATTGAGTATCTTACGAGTGGGTCACGGTGGGTGGTGGAAATAAAATGAAATAAAATCTTTACGTTTTAGTACCACGATTATGTCGGCTAAGCTAAAGGAGATGGTGATGATAAGAAGTGAATGAAATAGAAAAAGTGGGAGGAAACGGGAGAACCCCAAGAACCTCCACACGGTGTTTGTCCACTACAAATTTCACTTTGCGCGAGCTGGGATCGAACCAGGAACCCCATGCACCAGAGATGAATGCTCTACCACTGAGCCACCGCATCCCCGCAGTGTATGATGGGTCATGGTGAGTCGTGGGTCCAGTGGGTGGTGAGGCAGCGAGTTGTGGGTCAAATTTTCATTCATCCACGCCATCTCTGGTCGGAATTACTGCTGACGAAAATTGTGTCCAACCATTTTGTAGGTGAGATTTCAAGAAAACACATCGGTCTTAACCTTTGTACATAATATGAATATATACACAGGTATGAACGTCTTTTCATATCTTGCTAGGAACATTGTAAAAAAAAAAAAAGTAAATAAATTTCGTTCCCGTCTATATCTCCTGTTCCTTTACGTTCTTTATATTTTCCAGCTGTCAGAGCGAATAACTTATACCATCGATTGAATTTGCCTTCCTTGTAAATTCCTTCTTCTTACATTTTCCTACGCTTTCAGCCTTAAAAAAAAATATGCTTCGCAGGCAAGAAAAAAATAAATTGGAACCAACAGATAATTCTTCAAAATGCTTTCTTTCCAAATTGCCCCCTAGAAAACGTATGTAAAGCAACAAAAATTGAGAATTTAATCTGAAAATAAAATACGTTTTCCAATTGAGTGTAGAACTGGTTGAGGCAATTTTAGTTTTGGAAGGCATTGTAACAAATGTCGGAGCAAAAGTTTGCATTTTGAAGAAACATTAAATTTTCAATACGGTAATTTTACTACGCAATAGTAAAATAATAATAATAATAATAATAATAATAATAATAATAATAATAATAATAATAATAATAATAATAATAATAATAATAACAATAACAATAATGTTATACGAATTCAATACCACATCTTGAAGTAGTACACCTGTAACTTCTGGTTGTAATAGAGGGATAATATCAAAAAAATAGACCTTGTTACTTGCACACTGAATCTAAATCAAAGATCCGTTACCCGGTATCTGTTACCGATTTTACCCTATGGAGATTAATATTATAACGGAAGTAGGAATAAAGTTCTAGCACTTCCGGCTCTTGAAACGCATAATTGATTTTTTTTAACATTTCCCTATTTATTGTTGTTCATGTTAAATAACGAATAACTTTGAAACCGGAAACCGGTAGATTTCCGCTATTTGTGGTTTGAAATGAAATCTTTCAGTTTTACGCCCCACGTTTATGCCGGCTAGGCTAATGGAGACGGTGATGATGAGAAATGAATGGAATAGTGGAATGATAAAGTGGGAGTAAACGGAAGAATCCAAAGAAAACTCGCACACAGGGTGTTTGTTCACCACAAAGTTCACTTGGTGCGAGCTGGGATCGAACCGAGGACCCCATGCACCAGAGGTGAACGCTCTACCAGTGAGTCACCACAGGCCTATTTGTGCTTTGAATAAATGGTTAATAAAGGATAGGGAAGCCATTGTTACGACGCTAAATCTATTTTTTTAAAAAAATAGCTTGTTGCTATCGATTACAGTAGAACCCACGATCATGCTAAAGGAGATGTTGATTTAGGCTAAAGGAGATGATGATTTAGGCTAAAGGAGATGTTGATTTAGGCTAAAGGAGATGATTATTTAGGCTAAAGGAGATGTTGATTTAGGCTAAAGGAGATGATGATTTAGGCTAAAGGAGACGTTGATTTAGGCTAAAGGAGATGATGATTTAGGCAAATGAATAATGGGAGAATTGGTAGAATGAGAATGTGAGAGGAAACGGGAGTACCCCGAGAAAACCCACGGACACGAGGTTGTCCACCACAAATTTACCTTGCCGGGAATCGAACCAGGGACCCCACACACCAAAAGTAAACGCTTTACCACTGAGCCACCGTCCCCACCCCCTTCCGCTTGAGATATTCCTGTAAACAGCTTTACGATCTTTACGCCTTTTGATAGCTATCGGCTCCATTGGAAAAATGAAATGAAATCTTTGAGTTTTACGTCCCACGCTTATGCCGGTTAGGCTAAAGGAGACGGTGATGATGAGTAATGAATGAAATCCTGGAATGAAGAAAGTGGGAGGAAACGGGAGAACCCCGAAGAAACCCTCGCACACAGTGTTCGTCCACCACAAAGTTCACTTGGCGGGGCTGGGATCGAACCCGTTACCCCAAGCACCAGGGGTGAACGCTCTACCACTGAGCCACCATGGCCCCATTGGACTGCATTTGATATGACACTTTTCCTAAATAAAACCTTTCAGAAAGTGTACTTGAATATGCAATACCTTTCAAGTTTCTTGCTAATCATTGCAAATACATCACGGCGTGCTATACTGAGGCACTTTTGATATGCATTGCATCGTTCGTCTTATTGCGTTATTAGAAGCTTCCGATTTGTATGTGTGTTACTTTTGCGTAGCTTGTATCACTGAATAATAAGTATGTTTTGTAATATAAAGTGTGATCTCTAAATAATGGAATACATTCAAATAAAACTATACCACGTAACAAAGCTTTCCAGCACGATTTTGCAAATGAGGAATGTTAAAAATATTCTTGAGAAAGAGTGCAACTATAGGGATTTAAGATTTAGGATTTCGATTTCTGGGCTTTTGGCATCTAAGGCCATTTAGCCCTTTACGATTTGAGAGATAACGTCCCTCGGCGAGCACACAATCCGAAAGGGAAAGAAGAAAGGATTGGAAAAGGAAGGAAGCGGCCTGGGACCTATAACTTAGGTACCACCCCGGCATTTGCCTGGCGTGAATGAGGAAAATCCAGGAAAACCTCATTCAAGGCTGCTGGCCTGAAAAAGCTGTTACACTTGTTCGACCGATTGCCTCCACCGCGAATCGAACCCGGGACCGCTCGCACCGAAGGCGAGAGCGTTAGCGACTACGCTACGCGGGGCCACAGAGTGCAACTATAGTCTACGTAGCCAGGGCAACACATCAGTAAAGTCACAAGGATTTCAGATTTCGGATTATTATTATTATTAATAGTAGCAATAGAGTAGTAGTAGTAGTAGTAGTAGTAGTAGTAGTAGTAGTAGTAGTAGTAGTAGTAGTAGTAGTAGTGGTGGTGGTAGAGAGACATGGTGGCTCAATGGTAAAGCGCTAACCTCTGGTTCGCGGGCTCCCTGGTTTATTCCTCAGCCAAGTACGTTTGTGGTGGACAACTTCATGTCCGTGGGTTTTCTCAGGACACTCTCGTTTTCTCTCACATTTTCATTCTACTAAATCTTCCATAATCATTCATTTGACTTAATCATCAGTCTCCCTTAGCCTAAAGCGCATAATCGTGGGACGTTAAACTGGAAAATTTCGTTTCATTTTCCGATTCCTTTGTCATTGTTGTTGTTGTTCTCGGATCATCATCGAACATCTCAAACCACTCGGCTATAAGAGACGAGAAAACACTCAGCCAGTCTGTCCCCAAAGTTCAGACATAAACATAAATGTTATGAAGTTGTGAGCCCTAAACATGTGCAACAAAATTAACAATTCTGCCAAGTATGAGGTTCGGAGTGTGCTAGGTTTTGGATGTCCATTTGTCAAAAAATTAAAATTCTCTGTCGGGAAAGCATTTCCTCGCTGCTAGTGAACTCAAAGACACTTTGAATACCTTGGCGGCAACAGAGTGCAATGACGGTATACAAAAGCTTCTTCACGTTATGATAAGTGCAGACTATCCAGCAAGCACTTTGCAACTGCTGGTGAACTCAAAGACACTTTGAATACCTTGGCGGCAACAAAGTGCAATGACGGTAAATAAAAGTTGGATCACACTATGATAAGCGCGGACTGTGTCGGGAAAGCACTTTCAAACTGCTGGTGAACTCAAAGACACTTTGAATACCTTGGCGGCAACAGAGTGCAATGACGGTATACAAAAGCTTCTTCACGTTATGATAAGTGCAGACTATCCAGCAAGCACTTTGCAACTGCTGGTGAACTCAAAGACACTTTGAATACCTTGGCGGCAACAGAGTACAATTACGGTATAGAAAAGCTTATTCACGTTATGATAAGTGCAGACTATCCAGCAAGCACTTTGCAACTGCTGGTGAACTCAAAGTCACTTTGAAACCTTGGCGGTAACAGAGTGAAATGACGGTATTGAAAAGTTGGATCACACTATGATAAGTGCAGACTGTCGGAAAAGCTGTTTCTCACCGGTGGTGAACTCAAAGGCACTGAATACTTAGGCGGTAACAGAGTACAACGTTAGTATATAAGAATAACTGGTATCAGGCAATGATCAGTGATTAAGTGCATATGGGAATATGTTGAAAAACAGAGTAAAGTTTGTAGCTTCTATAACAATTCTTTCACAAGTATGTTTTGTTTCATACAAAGACTTTCCTATTATTCTGTATAACCCTTGTATTTCATTTTATTTTAGTGTTATTATATTATCAATAACAATTAAATTAGGTCAGTGTTGAAAAATCGTATTTTTCTCCTTGAATTATCTCGGAAATATTAGTATCTTAATAAATTGCTTCGATGTTAGTAGAAAATAAACAGAAACGTGATCCTGGAAACGTTTTTAGACAACACGATAGAAGGGACGAAAGGTCAAGGTGAGGCTGTGATGAAATTGCGAAGTAATTGGGTCAAGAAAAGGATTCATTGCTTTTTACGAAGCCCTGTCACTTCCTCCAGAGATGATTTAAGAGAGAACGTGAACACATCTTAGGAAATACGCCATCACCATTGATAGCATCATCCTTATCATCTCATATTACCTTGATGGAAGGAATTCTCCTATAATAGAAGGGCCATCCACGAGATGCAGTGAAATGTTCGTCGTCGACTTCTTTTTAAAGTGGATAACATAAAGTGAAGTGTTTAATGCCCTCACGTTCATGATCTGTAAGCTAAAGGAGATTGACGATTAATAAAATAAAAACTAGTGATTATGAAATAATTGGTGGATTTATAATGTGAAGGAAAAAGGAGAACTCTGTGAAAACCCTTAGATGCTATTTTATTTAAAAAGCAACTCCCGTGCTGAATCACTTTGTAAGGAGTTAGGTTTGCCAAAATACATTTACAGGAGGGAAGATCAGAAAGTAACGTTACTAGACCGATATTTCTAGAGTTTCGTCTGTTATAGAGGAATGAGGAGTGTACAGTAATTTTAATACATAAGAGTTGGCAACTGTGCAGGGTTTTAGCCACTTAGTCCTCGGCTATTTGTAGCGTTTGCAAAGCATTTTCATTGCTCATGCGTACGCTTGAAATACGCTGACCATGTATTTAAATGTGGATGGCTAATCACAAACGCGAACGCAATAAAAACGGGGAGAAAACGTCAGATCGAGCGTATTTGGTGCGTTTCGGAACAATAGACCGCCTGCTGTTTAAAAGATGTCAAAAGGAAGGGAAAAAAGAAAAGATGTATTGTCATTCAAGGGGATTTTAGCAACAAACAGCTGCTTTGAAGATGCTTTGTACAGAGTACTGAAACTCTGCTATTATAGACTTGGACCCGGCAAAAAGACCTGGAAACCCTGACTGGCTCACAGTATGATTTATAACTCTGGCGAAAGTAAAGATACCAAATAGCTACCTTAGTCGCGTTCGCTCTAGTAGGTCGCGTTCAACGTGTCACAGAATGGTAGAGAAAACGTCACCAACGAGGAGCGGAAGACTACCACCCATACAGCCCGGAAGACCAACGCTGGGACATCATCGACCACCCTCCCTACAGCTCGGACCTACTTCCAAGTGATTTTCACCTGTTCCCGCACTTGGAGGAACACATAGGAGGCCGTCGCTTCGCTTCAAACAAGGAGGTGAAACACTTCTTGGCAACGTGGCTAAACAAGAAAAAACAGAATTTTTAGCAGGAGGGGATCTTCAAACTTATAGCATAATGCAATAAGTGCCTCAACCGTCCTGGAGGCTATATTGAAAAATAACCTAATGTATGTACTATCTGTTGGCTGTATTGGTTGTATGAAATAATATATATACGTTTTACTCTAGGCTTTGTAACCTTTAGTTTCTGATCACTCCTCGTATATTTTGCTGACTGTCCGTGTGTACGTACATTCGAAAGACAAAAATCTTAATAACTGTTTGATGAATCACCATCGACTTTTACCAGGGTGTAGAGAGTCAAATGTTAGAAATTGACTTATTTTACATAGAAAATATTCAAACTGGAAATGATACAAATCAAACACTTCCGGCTTTAACGTTATTATAGTGCAAAACCGGTAACATATAGCGAAAAGCGGTTTTCTGAATTCAATTAAGTCTCCCAAGAATATATTTGTATCCTATCTCAGGCCGTATCCACGGGAGGCTTGGGTGGGCCGGGCCTCCTCTAAATTTTCACTGCCCCCGTAAAATTTTCACAGTAGGCTTGCAAATGAACTACAATACCGTGATGAATTATCATATGCTTGGGTTGCCCCTCCTAACTTCTACAGGACCTCCCGCCTACATTTTTGGGCTGACTACCGGCCTGTTTTGTCTCCACTCTACTCTACTACTATTTCCGGTTTCAATTTTCATTCAGAAACAATTAAGACCATACAATCCAAAATCATTCATATGTACCAAATTATAATAGTAGATAACAGGACTATTGCACGTTAGAAGTCACAGAAGTTCAAAAATCCTAATCTCTGCCACTGATGTTTTGTAAATATATAAGCCAGGCACAAGAATTCAATTCATACGTATGTGTAATACACTTAAAAATTTAAAAATATAATAAGAGAGGGAAATATGTTGCAAGAGTCCGAAATATAAAATATATTATTTGTAACCCAATACCTTCTAGGTATTAAAAAGAAAATTAAGGTTCACAATATACAATACAGCATGCAACTAATATAATTTGAGAGGTACAACTGTGTAATGATAGAAATGTTCACGAATACTACTCTCCTTTCTTCAAAGCATGGTAAATACTACAACATATTTCTTTTTGAACTGCGGCCATGGATATGACTTTCACTTTTATTGCAAATTAAACTCACATGTTTAAACAAACATTAATATATTTACTAAATCTAATATAAATAAAATAAAGAGTTTGTTTGTGTGTTTGTTTGTCTGTCTGTCTGTCTGTGTGCGGCCTGGAGACCAGACAAGTGGTCCGAGAGTTACCAAATTTTAGTCAGGGGTACCTTGGCCCAGGCCACAGATCAAGATGAAGCCCTTTTTTTTAATTTTGAACCAGGGGGGTCTCAGGGAGGCGTTTACCGGAACCGGCTTGGGAACTAGAGAAATTGACCGAGAGTTACCAAATGTTAGTCACAAATACCTTGGTCCAGGCTCCAGACCAGAGTTAAACGTTTTTGTCAAAATTCGAACCAGGGGAGGTCTCAGGGGAGCATTTACCGACACATGTAAAAGTAGTAGAAAATGGCCGATATTAGTGTCCAATTCATAGTTTTCGCGGTCGATGAAATCAATGGTGAAACTCCGATCGCTCTAACATCCAAATTCACGCCATTCGGCTCCGGATCGGGGGTCACTGGGGGTGAGATACCGAGACATATAAAACTGATGGCCGAGACATATAAAACTAAAACATATAAAACAAAATGACCGATATTAGTGTCAAATCCATAGTTTTCGCGGTTGCTGAGATCAATGGTGATATCCCCACAGGCGTTGACTTCCAAATACAGCCCCCGTGCGAAGCATGGGTATATTCAACTACTAAACAATAAAATGAATTAAAACCAGAGAATATCAAAACAAAACTTCTATCAAAGTAATCTTACTTGCAGAATGAACAAGATTGTGCGGTTATCAAGGCTTCTGATTACAAATTAAGCTCTTGGTGCTCTTTCGTTTTGTCTGGAATTGAGAAGGAACTAAAGCTACATATTCTTTTTCGAATCTAAAAGAATTAAAATAAACAACAGTAACATATGAAATATTTTCTTGGGACGCTTATTTGATTGTAGAAAATGCCTTTTCGTTAGCTATTATATCATTTTTATCTTAGGAAGATGAACTTTCAAACCAGAAGTGATTTACTTCCGGTTTGAATAAAGGGTTAACAGAGAGCATGGCATATATTCTTAGAACTAACTATTGTGCTGCCGAAATGTCTTGAGCCGTGGCAAAAATGCGAACTAAAGCTCACACCCTCACACACCCACGCGTTGAGCCAATAAGAGTTCAGCTGTTGCTAAGCGAGAGAAAGCAAGTGGATTTCCTTCAGCCGATAGCAGCGCTCGCAACGGAACGCTAGGGATCAAGTCAATGTGGTATATCTTTAACTAACTCTATGGCCTCTGGAACCCGGAGGTTCAATGCCGCGTTCACAAAAGCTATCCACTGACTTCTATCCTTAGCCAATTGGATCCAGTTTCTACTTTGTATTCCTATCTTTGCGAGATCCATCTTAATATTGTCCTCCCATCTGCGCCTAGATCTTCCTAATGGTCGTTTTCCGATTGGTCTTCCAGTCAAGACTTTGAAAGCGTTTCTACTTTCTTCCATTCTAGCTACATGACCTGCCCACCTGAGCCTAGTAGACTTGATGACTCTAATAATGTTGGATAAACCGTATAAATTATGTAGTTTGTCGTTATGAAGTTTCCGACATTCCCCATTCCCGTTCCTCTTGGGTCCGAATATTCGTCTCAGGATCTTGTTCTCAAATACTTTCAGTCTATGTTCTTCTCTCAGAGTAAGCGACCATGTTTCGCAACCATACAGGACAACAGGCATGATTATCGTTTTAAATGCCCTTAGAACACTAATCTTAGAACTCTATTATTAGAACACTAAATCGTTTTTTTAAAAAAGAAAAAGAAATAAAGCCGCTTTTACCGTTGTCTTCTCTTTGTGTAGATCAATAATGAAACCAAAAGTTGTAGTGGATTTGTACCATTTCCTGTTTTAGTAGATAGTTAAGAATGAAGTTGAAATGTATTTTTGGGTCACGTAATTCAATTATGGAATTCGTTTCTCGCTATCGATTACTATTTTATCTTTATTACTTTCGCAATTAAGTCTCTGTCCAATAATACACAACTTGATGTAATCTATCTAGACCTAACTAAAGCTTTTGATCGCATTGCCTCTTCTTCATAAACTAGCACATAGATTTAATATTCACGGCAACTTCTTCTCATTGTTACAAGACTATCTCACTGAACGTGAACAACGTGTTGTTCTCTCTGGATCTGCTTCGAATTGTGTTCCTGTTCTCTCTGGTGTTCCCCAGGGTAGTGTTCTGGGCCCACTTCTTTTCCTTCTCTTCATAGATGATTATGTTAAGTTATCTGATACCAAAATTCTCCTTTTTGCTGACGACTGCAAATTATTTCGGGAAATTAGAACAGCTCAAGATGTGATTGAACTGCAAAAGACCTCTCAGATATTCTGGACTGGTGTAGCATGTGGAAACTAAAAGTAAATCCCTTAAAATCTTCTACTATTACATTTTCATTAAAGAAAAACAAAATCCCTTCTACCTACTTCAATTGGAGATGATCCTATTGCTAAGGTCTCATCTCAGAAGGATCTCGGGGTTGTGTTCGATGAAAGACTTCTGTTTACTGATCACATTGCTGCCATGAGTGCTATGCGATTATTAGGTCTCCTGTACAGGTTTACAGAGATTAGGGATATTACAGCCTTAAGTATATTCTATAAAACGTTTATTTTAACCAAAATAGAGTACTGTTCCACCATTTGGAGTATCAAATCTCTCGCATTGACTCAGTTCTAAATTTCTTTCTTGCCATTGTCAGGAAAAGAATATCTTCTGTACGTTGTTTAAGTAAACCTGAATTGTTGACTGTTCTTGGCATCTGTACACCATCTCGTCGCATGGTACTTGATATGATGTTTCTTCATAGAATTCTAAATGGGAAACTTAGAACTGAAGAACTAATCTCTAAATTTAATATTCGGGTACCTGCAAGAAGAACTAGAAATAGTGAACTACTTCATTGCAACACGCCTCGATTATCAACTATTCAGTGTTCTTTGTTCTATAGACTGGCTTCTGAATTTAACTCCATTGCTTCTGACGTGGATATTTTTAAATCTGAGTATGTATTCCGACAGGAAATTATTGCTACACTTATGGAACCTTAGTTTTATTTCAATTTGTTACTGCTACACTTATGGACTTTTATATAGCTTTGTGTTTCCACTTGTTATTGTTAATTTTATATTCTGTGTTATATAGTTTCAGTGTAAAATGGCTGCCTTGTTGCATCTGGAACTTTGGCAAATAAATAAATAAATAAATTTTTGCTCTACAAGGAAAAGTCACAAAGTTCCCGGAATTTAGTTGTAGTTGTTTATGATCATAATATAAGTACATATGTACTTAATCGCCGTTAAAGTTGGCACCTTCGGAACAAACACACACACACACACACACACACACACACACACACACACACACACACACACACCTGTATCACCGCTCCTGCGATTGGTAGAAACACAGACGAAAGGAAGACGGTTTTGGTCTCTTCTACGTTGGCGAAACGGAAAACACCAATTTTTAGCTTTGGGAAGAGCCAAACATCCGATGGTACAAAACTGTTTTTAAGGCTATCAAACTCTCTGAAGTAGATTTTTCCCCAATTTGCACATGAACTTGATGTTTACACGTTGCTCGATCTGTGAAATTGCTTCAACTGATCTCCGCACACTCCCCAATTCAGCTACGCTACTCATACATTGCTTGTTAAGAGGCCTCATTACTGCGAAATTAAAATACCGCTAATTTTACAGTAATTATGTGATATCTTCAAATAGATAAAAGATAATCGAAAAGTGGAACAAGACCACCCTAGACAATGTTATTTTGCATGACGTATCGTTATTACGAGTCACCTAGTAACTTTCCACTTGCAGTTATTTAGAAACGCGAAAATAAATGCCGATTTTCTTAATGGCTGGAAATCGAAAGCAGATTAGTAAGTCGTGATAACGATATCACACGTAAAATAATATTGTCTAGGGAGGTCTTGTTCCACTTTTCGATTATCTTTTATCTATTTGAAGATATGACATAATTACTGTAAAATTAGCGGTATTTTAATTTCGCAGTGATGGGGCCTCTTAAGACGAATTCGCACTTCTTAAATTCATAATTAGGCAATCTAGGGATTGTGTTGCACAAGATTCTTTGTCATTGCATTAGAAATCCCAGAATTTTACAAGAACATTCCCGGAACTTGTTGATTGCTCCTTCTATAATGACTAATGTTTTAACCGGATATTGTTGATTTCCATGACTTTCGGTGAATGGATAACCTCCATTAACGAACTTTATTCCTTACTTCTGACCCTATACTAGTGATGGCCAGAACCGGTTCTTGGTGGAACCGGTTTTCGGGTCGGAACGGATCCGGTTCCAGAAGATCCGGTTCCGGAACCGGTTCTTCGGATCCAGGCCTGGAACCGGTTCTTCGGATCCAGGTCTGGAATCGGATCCGGAACCAGTTCTGAAAACCGGATCTCCAAGAACCGGTTCCTCGTGGAACCGGTTCCGCTGGAACCGAAACTTTGTGACCATCCCTACGCTAAACCAGAGCTGCTGGCACGCTGTGAACAGTATGCCAGATTAAATGATGGAAGCGAGAGGCAGGCGCCCAGGCGGCGGCAGCTTGTCTCATTTGGCTAAATAACCTGGGTAACTGGCCAACTCATTTGGCTAAACACCCACTGGTGGACCAATTTTTTTTTCTGGGGCACAAGCGGGTCTGGACGAGGAAGGTACACGCGCATGGTCCTCTGCATTTTTTTAAAGGTGAACTTTGTGCCTCCTTTACGGGTCCTTGGGGGCTTTCGGATCCAGATCTGGAACCGGTTCCTAAGATCCGGTTCTAAAAGCCGGATCTCTGAGAACCGGTTCCGCCGGAACCGGAACTTTGTGGCCATCCCTACCCTATACATTCTTCCTAAATTGATGGTGATCCGTTAAGTAGTTAAGATTTCATGTCCACCGGACGGACACAGACAAAGTAAATATCTGAAGTTTCTTCGTGAACCAAATTCCTTAAGAGCCTGCCTTACTAAAAATAATACAAAATTTAACATTTTTTTTTTTTTTTGTTTGATTATTCATCAGTGAAAGGAGATTAATGAAATGCAAGTTACCACAATCATAGATAATGCTATTCCATAACAGAAGATATGAACCTGAAGAAAGTTCAGTGTTGCCAACCATAGAAATTACAGTGTTGCCAGAAAAATAATTTCCCTAAAATCTAAATTAAGACATCGAGTAGAGGAATGAACTCAATTGCATTTGATTACGTATCATGTTGTTTTGGTTTCTTGTGAACTACTTTTTAATTAACATTATTATTTAGTTTTAATAACTGTATGTTAAAACTATTTTGTTTATTAGAAATTAAATACAACTATTATTTAAAAAGTAGTTCACAGGAAACCAAAACAATATGATACATAACCAAATGCAATTGAGTTTGTTCCTCTACTCGCTGCCTTAACTTAGATTTTAGGGAAATTGTTTCTTCTGGCAACACTGTAATTTGTATGGATGGCAACACTGAACATTCTTCAGATTCATATTTTCTGTTGTAGAATAGCATTATCTATGATTGTGGTAAGTTGTCATTCATTATCCCCTTTCACTGATGAATAAACAAGCAAAAGAAAAATAGTAAATTTTGTATTATTTTTAGTAAGGCAGGCTAACAAAAAACAGAAAGGAGATTAATGAAGGCACATATTTAAAGTATTCATATTATCCGTCTGGTGAAACACATAAAAATCTGGAATAAAACCTTAATCACCTGAGTGGCCACCGGACTTGAACTTGGAACATCCTCATTCAAATGCAAGATCTCTAACCAGTGTCATAGAATATTCGCCTATCACTTTTGGTTTTAATGGGTCCCTTTACTTAAAAAATATATCGTGAAATGAAAGTCAGTAATTTCACAATTCAGTCCCTTTCACAGCAGTTATCCATTCTTATGATTACTAGAAAGTGCATGTATATGCATAAAAATGTAAGTAAGCTCAAAGATTATTTAATTTATTGTGAAAAGAAACAGATTGAATAAGGTCAAACTTAATTTTGCGTCAGTTATTCGTCATACTCATTCATTTTGATACCACTGGTATGTCACGAATTTTGATAAACAAGAGATTTAAAAAGAGAGAAATATAATTTTTTGTTAGTTCTATATAGAGAGTACAAGTGTCAGCACTCACTTTGGACTTTCTCAGAGGACTGGCCGTCCCGTTGGAAAGTGAAGCACTCGATCACTTAAGGCTGTCAACCGTTTAATCAATGTTCCGGGAACTGGTCTCCCGGAGGGTCTTACCTTCGCAGATACACAGAAAGTGATCATCTGTCATAAGCGTTACACACGGACAGAGTGAAATAGATTAAAAGATATTCAACAAAGGAGAAACGGATTCTTTTAACGAAAACAAAACCAAATATGCTTCCCACCGTAGATGAAGCTAAATTTTATGAGTGAACAAAACTTCCGAGACGATTGAGGCTCAAAACGGGAAACATTTTACAATGGAAAACATTTACCCATATTATTGTTTTTGTCTTGTGTTTCCATTGGTAAGAAGTCCATAGATCCACAGGAATACTTTCGTTTTCCAGCCACTGATGTGTAAAATAATTATTCTTCACATTAGCAGAAGCTTCACTGTGAATGATTAACTATCCTTCATCCTATAACTCATGCTTTGTGTTCTCAAAGTTACCAGGAATTGTATAAACTTGTGTAAAATTACTGTAGCTCTTTAACGTGCTGCAAACCGTCTGATAACCCTGTTGGCAGCCGATTCACGGTTTCTCTAACGTAAGATGCAGTCGTTCGGTTCAGTAAGCAAAACACACAACAACAAATATTGTGCTGTTATTTATATATTTATTTTTTATTTACGAACATAATTCCAGATACAACTGAGCGCCAGTCTACACTGGAATATTTAACAAATCTAAGAGATGATAATATAATACAATAATAATAATAATAAAATAACAACATGTAGGTAATAACAAAAAACGTTGACGATAGCTCCTTAAAGTTTATCCACTAAAATGACGTCGCAATGCAGAGCTATATGCAGCTCCAGAATTAAATAAATCTGCGGATGATGGAACATTTCGTTGTATAATTTAGGAAGCCTGTAGAAAAGACAGCGTTGAACTATTGACAGCGTAGGTCGTACTATATAAAAAAGATGTGTGTTACGTGTTTGTCTGAAGAGAATTCGGAAATACAATTCTCAGAGTAGCGTTTCGAACCTGAGTTGGCCATGTGTGAGTTTGTACAGGTATCTAAGTTTCCTGATTTTATGACGAGCGACAGATAGTTGAATATTTAGTGTTCATAACAGTTCGTATTTCTTCTTACAAGGAACCGACATGAACCTGTGATCCGGACATCCGAATCAAACCTAGTCCATTCGATAAATAAAACAAAGATATGTTCATGCACAAAAAATTAGGTGTCATGGACAACGGAGTACGAGATATAAAGGAAAAGCTTGTATACCAATACACTCTCTCCTCTCATATCTATCCCATCTATCAATACAAAACTTGGTACATACATTTTTTATCCCCTATAGTATTTTCCAGGATATATTTGGATTGTGTGCATTTAACCGGGGCCATTCCAGAGGGGTCCAAAGTTCATGGGAGGGATTTTTGGAGGGAATATTCCTGACATTCTCCTAATTTTCCCTGTTCAAGTACGTTATGGGCCCCAATACATAACACTTTTGGAAAGCTTGTTTCATATTGAAGAGAATGAAGTATAAAAATGACTTTGCAATGAACAGTATTGATGCAAGAGCTATTTCACTGCGAGTCTACGATTTTTATACTAACAGGGTTAATGAGCCCCAAGGACTTACTCCGTTGTCCATGGCACCAAATTTTTTGTGCATGACAGGGCCAGATTAAGGGAGGGGACTTAGGGAGGCTATAGCCCTGAGCCTGCAGGTGAACAGGAGCCTCCACTCTGATCAAAATCTCAATTGGATATTTAAAAAGGATCATAAAGATACAATCATCATCATAAAATAAAATATAACCAAATATGTGAAACATATTCTCTTAACATCCGTACTATACTTTTACAGAAATGTACTAGGTGAAGACAGCAGAAGCCACATATTTTTTCAATTTTTGGGCCTCCGTATGGCTTAATCCAGCTCTGGTGCATGAACATATCCTTGTTATGTTTATCGAATGGACTAGGTTTGATTCGGATATCCGGTTGTCATGTTCATGTCCGTTCCTTGTTAGTTATGTATCAGCTTGTCATATACATTTCTGTGAGTAGCTTTCTCACTCGATAGTTTCCGGCTTGCTTTTAGCCTCGATAGCAAATGTTAATCCTAACTTTTATACCAACTTATAAAACGAATAACATCGTGGTCGCAATTATCACTACTCTTATTTTTGAAATGATTCTTAAAAGAAAGTGACGGCCCCGATGGCAGAACCTTCTTTGTCTTTCTGCAATAAGCTTTTGTAAGTCAAAAATTTTCTGCAGAAGAAACTCTTGTGATTGTTAAAATTACGCTTTAGGCGATGTAAAAAACAGTTCAAACCAAGGATATTATAAAATAGAGGATCTGCCCTTACAACAAAATTTTGAAGCCATACGTCGCACTTTCGCCACCCCTACTCTGCCCACTCCGCCCAATAGGATCGCAATGTTTTGAGACAACAATCATGGAGGAAACGAAAGTAGCCAATCAGACGATGGCAGAAGCAAGAGTAGCCAATCAGACGTTCCGATGGTCGGTTGCTTTTTGGCTTCACCGATTTAATAGGATGAAGATACATATGGGCAGATCCTCTATTTATAAAATACTTGGTTCAAACTGTATTTATGCGAGTCGTCCGTGCATTTAAGACATCTACACATATCAGGCATGTTTTTACACTTTTCTGTTGGCTATAATTTTTTTTTCTTCTGTCAATTTTTCTGCACAGGCGCGGCAAAGTTTCTGCTATTACATCGCAGATCGCGGCATATTCTGCTATTGGGGTGACGGCAATTGTGTTCGGTTTTCACACGATCGCAACTGTCACACATTTTATTGGTTCTTAAACTGGTTCGTAGCCAACGAGATTCTGCTCTTTATAAACTCATTATTACATTAAGATGTAAAAGTAAAATCACTAGTTGCTTTTGCTTCCCTATACAATTGCGAAAAGTGAGTAACGATGTTTATATATATATATATATATATATATATATATATATATATATATATATATATATATATATATATATATATATATATATATATATATATATATTCAGTAGTACGAATGAATATCGGTGAAAAAAGAAATGATTGAATTAATTTTACTGAGACTTGGGCACTATTTTCAACGAACTTAGAAACTTCGTTACTAAATTCTCTATGTTTGTTTGTGTGTGTGTGTATTATTTGCGAATTTTTCAATTTTGAACCCTCCATTCGATAAAGCTCCAAAAACTATCTGAGAAAATGATGGATTTTTTTGCGCAACTCTTACCGTTCCCCAAATATTGACCAAAAAACTTTTCATTTCAGGAGATTTAAGGAGCCATATCTCAAGAACCGTAAGTCATAGAGAGACCATATTAGTTTTGATCAATACCTAAGAGGATGGTGAACATAGTACCAAATAATAATAATCGGTAATAACTGTCCAACTGGCGACCGTTCCCCAGATATTGATCAAACGGATTTCGTGAGCTTTAAGGAGCCATATCTCGGGAACCGTAAGTCATAGAGAGATGATATTTTGAGAATTTTTCAAGTTTGAGGCCTCCATTTTGAGTACGTGTCTTCGTAAAACAACATATCGTAGAATGTTTTAACAGGTTTTCTCCTTCATGTAAACTAAACACTTTCTCATCACTCCCGATTAAACAGTTCCAGAAGTCTTGTAGCTTGTTGATGTGCGTTCTTGTACACTGGAAGCGATCATGTATATAAGGATCTGTTACTTTGACCTGCAAAGCAGAACAAATAATAAGAGCACTGGTACATGTCTCTGCACTGCAATTCAGACCTAAAGTTGTTTTCAAGTTTGTTGCAGCAGCGAACGGGTTTGCTGCATTAGCTTCAATAATCGAAACATTTTCGTCTTCCGTTGTCACTTGCGGTCTACTCAGTTCCGCTTTAGTTTGTAATCCCTGTCCCCCTTCTGCTTCAAATATCTTACTGTTTCAACATCCAGGCTCATGGTTCGAGCAACTTGCTTTTTAGGCATTCCCGTTTCTATTCTGTAATTATTCTTCATCTAGTTATAAGAGACAAATAGCCTACCATCTTTGTTTTATCTTTTATATATATATATATATATATATATAAATCAATTTGCTGTAGACTGGTGTTTCTTTGAAACGATTTTGCTCCTAATTTTGCCGTATATACAGTATATCGCGGAACACTCTGTTTACGTATAACTAAAGAACGTTAGATATTTGGATAAAAAGGTGAGGAATTCTTTGTTGTACGAATAGTAAAGAAAATCTGAGTAATAAAACACGTCCCCCCTCATTTTATTATCTCAGTAATGGCGTCATATTGGCCATTTGTGTCTCTCTTTTTTTCTCTCTCTCTATTTCGTTTGAACGAAAAGGGATGTAATGAAAAAATTGAATAAAATATACGAAAGGGAGTAAAAAAAAAAGATAGTATATATCTTATTGATTTCTATTTTTTACGGTGGAAATAAAATTAGAGCCATTTTAGGAAAAAAAGGGAGAACTTTTTTTTCCGCATTATTCAATCCCAGACAAGAAGCTTTATGTTCCGCGTATGTATGCACTTTTCGCTGTGAAATAATTCAATACGGGCGATTGTAGACTCCGTGTGAATTAGCTGGCAGAGGAACTTGAAGCGGAAGACTGAAGATTATTTTAAAGACAGAAAAAAAAGAAAGAAAAAACTTTTTTCACATACAGTACGTTCCTCTAATTCCACTCTTTTTACAATTCTTTCTCGAGTATTCAATCTTTTATTCTCTCTGTTGTCGGCAGCCACGTTAATACTTTTACTAATGTTTTATTACACGTTCTTGATTCTCATTTGTTTTCTGTTTCCGTCAGTGATGTAGGAAAGGGGAGATATTATCTCTACCGAGGCGTGACAAATTACAGGACTTAACTCTGTTTCAATTATTCTAATGTTCATTATACGAAATTTGCACAAATTTTTTCTCTTCCATATTCGTTTTATTCGAACACTTCATTATTTGTATAATTACAAATAGTTTAGAGTATGTGTTAGTTAAGAGTATAGTGTCACTCTTAAAAATCTATCACTATCTGGTTGATGTAAGGAAATAAGGCATTACTCGAGCAGACGGTTCTACCAAATTTTAACACATTTCTTACATTTTCAGGTTAGTTAGAAGTTTTTATTTCTTTTAGCAGAGCATCCACTAAATGAGGAGCTCCATTAGTACTTGCAGGTTGACTTCAGGAGGGCTCAGTATAAATACAATTCGGACGTATAGCATGAAAACTACAGTCCATAAAACATGAACCAACTTGTGCTAAATGGTCACTGAAAAGCACGAATGCTGTCAAACCGAGTCAGGGAAGGAGCGCAGCAGGGGGCCCGAGGGATGCGTCCATAGGGAACAGGCGCGTCAGCGATGGGATTATACGCATAAACGATGATAGTGGAAGAGCATATTGACACATACTATACTTTCACTATCACTCAAAATTCATTTTAATATGCTGTGCACTGACAGTAATTAGTTATATTCACTCTCTCATTCCTTCACGAAAAATGTTTCACATTGTATTTTATCTATAAATTTTCTATAGGTTGAATAAATAAATAAATAAATAAATATTATATTTGAATGGGTATGTATGAATGTAGGTATGTATCCGTGGTCCGTATAGTCTCAATCTGCATCTTGAATATCCAGTTACTATAATCCATAATTGAGTCGCTCTACATATCCAGGAATACGTGCATTACTTTTAGTTAGGCCTAATCAAATTGTATAAAGCCAAACATCATCATATATTTAGTTCCAGATATATATATTAATTGGTGTTTGCTTCCATATTTCCTAATATCAGTTACCATGTCAATAATACATCAACTAATCCACACATACATATTACCTCATTTGATGTATCCCTTCTAAACCCATAAAATAACATAATATTACCCGAATTACCAAACTTTCTTACTATATTCTAGTCTGTACTTTTTTGCTACACATATAATTTAACTTACTTGCACGGATGATATTCCAACAACGCAGTATCAAAATATAGGCTTGTGCCATTATTCCGTAACACAACAATTCCGTATCTCAGTAGCCTCATTTCACACAAGATTCACTCCCAACCGTTTATTTGGAGTTTAACATCACAATCAGCCTTATTTGGATTGTCTTAGAAAGGGATAATGAATTTTACTCCCGCCAAGGAACCCATATTTGGACTGTGGAAGAATGAGTACGACCAGGGAAACCTATTTGGATTGTGGTAGGTGAGAGAAAAATATGCATTACTACCAGAAAGCCATGTTTAGATTGCGGTAGCTCGAGGTGATAAATATACACTTCTAAACAGGGAATCCATAGGATAAGTCCGGTATACATGCTGCCGTGTCGTGACAAAACGCTGTAACTTTGGCGAAGAAGTTTTGCGAAAATGAGCCTTAAAGTTTTCATCCGAAAATGTGATCTGTATCGTGTAGAAATAGTGTATGTTGACTTTGGAAACACGTGGTTACATGTAATGTTACGTAAATGCATGTTGTGTGATTAAATTTGGTGAAAATTGATTGGTTCACCATTATTGCCTAGTTACACTGGTTCTACACGATACAGATCACATTTTCGGATGAAAACTTTAAGGCTCATTTTCGCAAAACTTCGTCGCCAAAGTTACAGCGTTTTGTCACGACACGGCAGCATGGATCCCCTGGGTGAGACAAACCAGGGCCATAACTCGTAAACTATCCACCAGAGTGCAGCGTAAATATTGGTGTAGTGTCATGGCGGATGTATGCTAGACAGTGTATATTTTTCTATAAAAAAAAAACACACATTTCTCCAGTAGATGAGATTTTTTTTTATTTCAGGTAGGTCAAAATATTTTTTACCGCATTTGATTGAAAGCAATATTCAACGGATCTTGATATAGATTATTCCGATTTTGTATTTTCACTAGCGCATTTCATCATAAAGGAAAGTGTTAATAAAAACAGTGAAATTTCTAGCGTTCAAAAACTATATAATAAGTAAACTGTCCTTCTGACATCTCTTTCTTGGGATAGATGAACCATTGTCATTGTGGGAAAGATGGGTCATATGGAAAATATGAGAATGCTTGTGATTTGCGTGGCAAAGTTTTCAAATATTCAAAACAAGATAAAACGTACGCTACATTGTAATCACTGCCACCCATTTTCCTTCGTAAAACATGAAACTTATGTATTCTTACCATTTGCCAATGTTTTTTTTTTTTAAGATTCCATGTTAAAAAGAAAGTTCATTTTTAATTTTTTTTATATTTCTACCTTAGTTTAATCAATATTAGATTATATGAGATCAATATTAGATTTCAATAAAAACTTGGTAGCCATATAATATCTACTTTATTAATATAGTATATTTGAAGACAAAACTGTTCCAAGTTATTTATTTATTTATTTATTAGCTGCATATGGTCCATCACTCCCACAGTGCACGATCCATCTAGCCCATAGTAATGTGGCATAAATGAACAGCCAGCCATTTCTTAAGCTTAAATTTTGGGTAGAAATATATCTTCTATTTATCCTTAAAAACCTTTAGTTATGGTTTCACAAAACTCTTTGATTTCGTCCAGAAAAAATGTGTTCTACATGCACAATTATTCGAGTTATTAGAGGCAAAAAAATGGTCTATCTCTATCGGACTTACTATATTTGGACTGTGGTAGAAAAAGAGAATGAATATATATTGCTATTAATGAAGCCATATTTGAATAGAGAAGTGATATTTGGACTGTGGTAAAAGGTAGGGTAGCCAACTCTGGAAGTTAAGAAATGCGTCATCCCCTCAAAATTCCCTATGACATAGGTCTAAGTGTGAAGTATCTCTGTTCGGACCTATCCATGGGAAGGAAATGTACTATCGTGAACAAAAGAGCATTAGCACCTGTATTCTGCATATCCTTAGTACATTTACTAATAATCTTAATAGATACATTGTGATAAAAATGAGAAACTCGAATCCTCATTGATCATTTTATTGTATTTACCAGTAACTGCCACTTCTTTAACCCTTTCACAGAGGAAGTCGACTTTTGTCGACAGAACCAAATTTCCTTAACATGAGAATGTCGACGATAGTTGACGTGTTAAACTTTGTTTGTCCGTATCTTGGCTTTTTCGAGAGTAGTCGCCAAAGTTGTACCGTTCATTTTTGTTTGTGTTCTATTGTTTTCGATAAACAATAGAAATCACACAGAAAACCTTTGGCGACTACAATCGACAAACCCAAGATACAGACAAATTTTAGCACGTCGACTATAATCGACATTCGCAGGTTAGGGAAATTTTTTTCCGTCGCCTTCCACAGTGAAAGGGTTAAAATTATCCAAACAGATGTATAGAATTATATTAATCTTTACGTGACAATTTTGGATTTGGAAAATGAAATCTATTCTTTAAACTTATAGTTCAACTACAGGAAATTACTTTAAGAAGTTCTTTTTCACTCTCAATAAATGTATAAAATTCCTTACAAGTAAATTTCAAATTTTCCCTGATTCTGTCCCTATCATCTCTTTTAAATTATCTAAACAGTTTAACGAAATATATTAATCGTTGATAGATGGTGAAAGGTGACAGTTTTGGATTTACAGAATGAAAGTTACTTTTTAAATCTATACTTCGAACTAGATGAAATTGCTTCCAACTAGATACAAATTTGAAAAAAAAAAAAAAACGGTCATAAATGGGCTGGTAAGATGTTGTGCCGGTCACCAGCTTTAATCAAAATAAAAGCAATATTTCCGACCAACCCGTTGAAAAACCGGTCAGTTGGCAACCCTAATAAAAGAAGATAATATAAAAGGCTCCTGCTAGGAATAGAATCTCGTCGTCTGGTTGGTTAGGAATTGAATCGGTAGTTGAATTGAATCGGTGAGTCAGAAAATGGCCAGTTTGCTTTAGCCCACCTTTTTATTTATTTATTTTAAACATACAAGTTGTTTATTTCGTACAGTGACAAAAGATAAGCTCTACTCTTTCAAACAGAGATCGATCATTTCATGTCTATCAGAATTTTCAAAAATTAACATTTTTTAAAATTTTCTCGTTACTTTACTTTTCTGATTCAAGACCTTTTCAAAACTACTAATTCAATTAAGAATTAGGTGGCTCACTGGTACAGCGTTCACCTCTGGTACATGGGGTTCTTGGTTCGACCCCAGCTCACGCCAAGTGAGCTTTGTGGTGGACAAACACCGTGTGCGTGGGTTTTCTCACGCTTCTCTGTTTCCTCTCACTTTCTTCTTTCCACTGGTTCATTCATTTCTCATCATTACCGTCTCCTTTAGCCTAGCCAGCATAATCGTGGGACGCAAAACTTAAAGATTTCATTTCAATTAAGAATTATATTTCTGGGACATCGGCATCTACGGGCATTTTAGCTCGTCACATAGAGGGACACAATCTTAAGCCCGGCTATTTCCTTCGCCAATCACACGTGCAGGGGGAATAGGGAAGGAAGGAAGAGCCCTGGGCATTATGTTAGGTACCATCCCGGTATTTGCCCGGTGTCATTGAGAAAAGCCGTACTCAGGATAGCTGACCTAAAAAGTCTTTTAACCCCTTTTAATCGAGTGTCTCTACTGGAAATCGAACCCAAGACGGCTCGCATTAAAGTCGAGAATGTTACCGACACGCTACGCAGGGCCACTCCCACCCGGTTCGTAAATAGATACCTTTTAAATATAGTATCGTAGCTCTACTCTCGTATGAACATCATTGATACAAAATAAATCAGTATTTAATATGTATGATTCTGTTTATAAACCTCTGGTTTACAAAAGGTAGTAGAGCTTTGTTTGAGATTTTTTTTTAAATTTTTGTTCTCTGTAATAATGCTAGTAATTTTAAAAATAAGTATTCCAAAAAAGAGAGATTTGCTTTTCAACAAATATTTCTTTTTTAAAAAAATCAAAAAGTACCGAAAAGGTTTAAAGTTAAATCAATAGGTAATTCATTTGATTATAGCCTTTGCATAACGTTCAACGCTTTTTGTCAGTCAGCAAACAAAATGTGTACGTGTGTGTTAGGAGCTTACACACAAACAAACTTCTAAACGAAAGGTTGAAAAGCAGGAGAGGTAGCGCACGGAACAAAAGAGAAATTTAAAAAACAAATATCATATTGATTTTTCGTCCACAAACGACTACTCACGGTGTGCTGCTTCCATTATGTGGAGAATTCTATGCTGTTATTTTTTTTAACTGCCTAATAATTTATTTTATTATAGTTTATAGAATTTCAGGACGTAACGATGAGAATGTTTGGATTATACTCATATGTTAAATCAACGATGCTCAAACTTTTGTTGTCGACGGTCTGGGTAAAAGTTTGCAAAGGATTTTATGGGTCGCAGCTCTTTAATTGGCCTACGCTTTAAGAAACCCTTTACAAACATATGTCGATGTGAATATTTTTCGCTTTTATAGGGTTTGTCATAAACATGGTCGCTTACTCTGAGGGAAGAAAATAGACTAGAAGTATTTGAGAACAAGATCCTGAAACGAATATTCGGACCCAAGACTAACGGGAATGGGGAATGACAGAAACTTCGTAACGAGGAACTACATAATTTATACGGTTTCTCAAACATTGTTAGTGTCATCAAGTCTAGGAGGCTCAGGTTGGGAAGCCATACAGCCAGAATAGAAGGTAAGAACGCTTCCAGCTTTTCCAATCCTATCCAATCAGAAAACGGAAAACAGCCATTAGAAAGACCTAGGCGCAGATGGGAGGAAAATATTAAGATGGATCTCGCAGAAATAGGAATCCAAAGTGGAAACTGGATCCAGTTGGCTCTTAACAGAAGTCATTGGAGAGCTTTAGTGAACGCCGCATTGAACCTCAGAGTTCCATAGGCAATAGAGTTAGTTATATATACTGATACGATAAGACACCCTAATCGTCCCAGTTCCGAAGAGACGAATTTAACGAGTCATTGGTTTCTGGTAGTGTAGGCGGTAAATCTATCTAATCTTAGCTTGGCAAGGTTGGGATTATAGTCTCTCTGGCTTTTAAAATTCTCAGATCAGGGGTTGGGCTCTGCCGGATAGCGGTCTTACCGTAGGATTCGTTACATTGCGGTGCCGCGACGCGTCCTGGCACCACAATGGACATAAAAACTTGCCTTGCGCCGATATTGGAGATTTCTGGCCGACTCGCATTCCATAGGAGAAATTTCCATCACCAGACAGATGACCTTCGGTTCACTGCGCTAATGGGTGTATGCTACTTCTCATCCTCAAAAGAATTTGTTGCTTTGTACTGGCAATTTGTATGGAATATATTTCTATTCATCTTAGTAACTATAGATCTGTTTAAGTAGCTCAAGCATTGACATATAAAGTTGACAACAGCCTGACCCGTAACGAGTAAAGATAGGGATGCCACTTGAACTCTGTTCCGTAGCCTCATGAAGTGCATCGCAAAGAACTTAAAAATAAAGTTTATGTTGTCTAGATTTTACGTCTAGATCTTGTAAATTCTGTAACGCTCAGCGCCTGCAATGCAACAAGAATGCTCAGTTTGTAGTGAATGTGTGCGATGTCATGTATATTCAGTAAAAATTGCCGTGAATGAAGAAAGTTGGAAAGCACTGTTTTCAGGCACTCTGACCTCCACATAAAATCATATGTTGTGATCGTGAAAAACCTCGTTCTATTAGCCATGAAACATACCTTTCATCCAAATTAGACCTGCTCAGCTATGCAAAACTCAATATTTTGTCAAAGGCTTTCTAAAATTTTAAGTTTACAGGTAATACAAGACAGATTAATGAACGATGGACTAGAAGTCTATGGATGTCATTTTCTAACAGTTTTTTTTTTCAAATCTAACCTTTTAAGTAGTTACCAACTTTTCAAAGAAAAATGTATGGATACATCTGACGGCTCATGGGGGGCGGAATGCACCGGTGACCCTTTTCTCGTTATAGTGTTTACCGAGCGAAGTAGCTCAAGTGGTAGAGCGTTGGCTTCGCATTCGGGAGGTCTCGGGTTCGAATCCCGCTGCCGACCATCCTGACTGGGGTTTTCTAGGGTTTTCCTCATTTTTATCAGGCAAATGCCGGGATGGTACCTACTAAACAGGCCCTGGCCGACACCTTCCCAAATCCATTCCATTATTGTTGTTGTTGTTGTTAGATATCCAGTATAAAATGACCTCTGAGCTGTATCTGGTGTTTGTTAAATAAATAAATAAATAATGTAATACTGTACAGAGTAGTTCAAATTTATGGAAAAACCCTAATGTGTGACAAACACAGAAAAATGTATCCAAAGTAACAATGCAGGTGGGGAATAGCGATGAAAAAAATGTTTGAGGACGCATCACAATGACGTCTACCACCTTGAATTTTATGCAATTATTTTAAATAGAAATCATGCCATATGATATGTAATTTTAATAGCAAAGCCCACACTGACGTCCAAGAAAGTTATGCTGTGCATTTGTTTATTTTGTTTAATATACAACACAACAGGCTTAATGCCCAATTACAGTGTTGTGTACATACAGTAAATGTTACATATAAATTACGTATGTTATATAAATTACATATAAATGTTACATATGTTAATATAAATTTCTTAATTATTTCTACAGAAAATTTCTTGTTCAACATATGATCTGAACCTGTTTTCTGAAAGACCAAACACATCCACTTTATCAAGCTTATTTACATTGTATAATTTACACAGCCTCCACATAGGGGATTAATATAATATATTGCTTCTGGCTTTCGCACAATAAAATGTCCCTGTATTCTCTGCACTGGTTTTCCAAGTGGGAATCCGCAATGATATTTTCGAGAACAACTCCATACAATCAATCTTATTATTTAATAGCTTATATAAGAATAACAAGTCCAACATCCATCTTCTTTTTTCTAGAGTTTAAAACTTAATGTTGTTTACTAGATCATCGTAAGAAAAATATTTGGGATAATAATTACTTTTTTTTGTATGTAAGCATTTTCAAGAATTTCTTTATATGTTTTCTATTTCTTGAGAGTATTTTTTAGTATTGGGGGTTCATATAGTAGAACAATATTCTAATTTTGATGTAACATATTGTTAAATAAAGTGTTGTAAACGTTGTCTCACTGAAGAAGTTTTGCCTTATTCTGTAAATTAAGCCTAAGTTTCTATATGCGCTGTTTGTTATCATATCTATGTGTTGATTGAAATTTAGTTCAGGATCAAAAATAACGCCTAAATCTTTGACAGTACTTGATTTAGACAATTTAGTTTCTTTCAGCGTATAGTCAAAGGTGATGGGATTTATTTTTCTCGTAAAAGAAAGGAATTTACACTTGGAGACATTTATTATCGCACCATGTTGTCATCGCATCATGTTTGAACTCGCTGTAGGTCTTGTTGTAGTTGTATGCAGTCTTCAGTTGAATTAATTCTAGAATTAATTTAAGATCGTCAGCGAATAGGAGAATCTAAGAGTTTTCAATAAAAAGTGGAATATCATTAATAAATGGGAGAAATAGCAGAGGGCAAAGATGAGATCCTTGAGGAACCCCAGACAGAGTAACAAACTTTTCAGTGACATGCCCCTTGTATAGAATAGATTGTTTCCGGTTACATAAATACGATAAAATACATTCCATTGCCGACTTTGAAAAGTTTAGGCTTGCTAATTTTGCCACTAGAACATCATGATCCACGACATCGAATGCGTTACTGAAGTCGGTATAAATAACCTCTACCTCTCCGCCTTTGTCTAACTGCGGGATTGGAAGGGCATCTTGCATCACGAGCTTCTGTCACCGGACAAAACGGTGGACTCTGGCTTGTATTTGTTGACAGTTAGCTCAACTGAACGTAAGAATTGAAAAGAAATGGCGGGAGTTGGTCTACAGAAAGGGTGCGTATACATTGTTGATAATACCAGCCCCCATATATCTTTAACGACCAGGGAGAAGTTGTGAGAACATGACTGGGAGGTTTTAATGTAGTCCAGGCTTGACACCGTCAGATTATCATTTGTATCGGTCTTTGCAGAACTCCATGAAAGGTGTTAAGTAAGTTGCAAAATAGATCTGTGACAACCGCGTGTCACAAATGTTTAAGCAGAAACTAGAAGAGTTCTATAGAGACGGGATCATGGTATTGTTCAAGAAAAAAGACATAAAATCATCAAACGGTGGATTTGTGTTCATTATGTTATTTTCAAGTCACAATAAAAAATTCCCAATTCTGGCCAAAATAGTTCAACACTTTTAGACAACATGATCATTTTTATTCTACAGAAGTATAATGTATACTTATTTACGTACTGATAAAAAATATAATTTAATGATAAAAGATGTCACTGATAAAAAAATAATGCACCGATAAAATTATAAAGTACTGTTAAAAATATAATGTACTAATAAAAAATATAATGCAGTGATAAAAAGTATAATGTACTGATAAAACATATAATGTAGTGATAAAAAATATAATATAGTGATAAAAATATAAGGTACTGATAATAATACAAGCTACTGATAAAAATATAATGTAATGATAAAAGATATAATGTACTGATAAAAAACATAATGTACCGATAAAAATATAAAGTACTGTTAAAAATATGATGTACTGATAAAAAGTATAATTTACTGATAAAAATATAATATACTGATAAAAGATATAATGTACTGATAAAAATATAATTTACTGATGATAAAAGTATAATGTATTGAGAAAAACATAATGTATTGATAAAAATATAATGTAGTGATAAAAGATATAAGGTACTGATAAAAAACACAATGTACCGATAAAAGATGTACGGTATTGAGAAAAGATATAAAGCACTGATAAATATATAATGTACTAATAAAAGATATAACGTATTAATAAAAATATAATGCACTGATGAAAATATAATGCAATGATAAAAATTTAATTTACTGATAAAAATATAGTGTACTGATAAAAAACATAATGTACTGATAAAATATATAATGTGTTAATAAAAATAAAATGTACTGATAAAAAAAAATAATGTACTTATAATAACAGATTGTATGTATTGTTGTTTGATTTCTCGTAGAAATGTCACACATTTCGAACAACGAAGCACATACCACTTTCTCTAACATTAAACATAATTGGTACTTGAACTTGTCACCGTTAACAAAGAGACACCAGATGTATTTATGCTAGAAGCCAAACAACATAGGAAATATTGGTTTTCGTCATGTATAAAGTCACTTTCCATGCACAATTATTTACCAAATCAACATAATATCAACTTGGCATCTGAACAGTTTGTACGAATATATAATTCTGGGAACAAGTAAAGCTTTGTGTTCCTCTTCTGTACCGTATAGTCATATATATGTTAAAATGCTAGATTCATATGTTTGTGGAATTCTTTCGACAATGGTATCTCAAAAACCACAAGCTCTAGAAAGATGCTGTTTTCACTGATCGATAGCAAATTTTGTGTATATTTGTTCAGTTCTAATTGAATATTTTTTTAAAAAAAATGGCCGTTATTTCTTTATGACATTTTTTTTTTTTTTTTTTTTTTTTTGGAGTACGCTGGAAGTATTGAAATTTCAAAAAGCATCGTATCCCACGAATTACACATTTCAACATCACACATTTGTATACAGGGTTGGTATATCTCTCCGGCATTTGTTTCATGGCCAAATGATAATGAAAAGGGAAGGATAACCATTTCTCTAGGCTAAGATGAAGCTTTATTGTTTGATGTTTTGCCCAATGAATACCATATATAACTGACATTATAATTAATGGTATATGTAATGTATTTCCTTATTGCATACAGCATGCAAGAAGAAGGAAAACACTGATCATACATGAATTAGAAACTCCAACCGGAAGTTGGCTTAAATGTTGCAAACAGTGAAAGATATTGAAAAAATAATGGAAAAAATCTCCCCTTTATGGTACCCCTTGCCGAATTTTATTAAGACGTCCTTCACTTGTGTCTGTAAAGTGATATGTACAGATATTGTAAGGAATGACAAGGAGATTCATGCTCATATGTGAATGATGCGCTATGTAGAGAGCGCAGGTTCAGCTAGTATATATATTAAATTTGTTCTGCAATTATTAAAATTATACGTCAGATAATTCAATTTTCACTAATCATGGAGCACTTATAAAGATTTTTAAAATGATACCTGTGAAATTAAAATATTAAAATTACAGTTGATTTCAAACAACACAAATGAATACATCAGAGGACAGAGTGACTCATAGGTAGAGAGCTTTCCCCTGGTGCGAGAGATCTCTGGTTCGAACTCAGACCAGGTAAGTTTGTGGTAGACACCGTGCTTGTAGATTTTCTTGGGGTTCTCAGGTTTCTTCTCACATTCTAATCAACTAATTCTTTCACAATGAATCATTTTCGTTAATCATCCGATTCCTTTAGCATACAGGACTTAAACTTGGGACATTAAACTGGAAATTTTATTTTACTTTATTTCATTTAAAAGAATATTTATCTATATTGTAAAAGTTCTTCCCATTGTGGAAATAGGTAGACCTGGATGGAGTAAAATTAGACTTCAGAATTGACTCTCACTATCGGTTTATTATGAAACCTTCTAATAAAATACAATATCTACAGAAATATTACAATATAACTTTCTCTAATGCGAGGTAGAGAAAAGGTAGCCCAACAACGTAGAGTCTTAGGGTAGGATCTCTACAGAGCTCAGGGGAAATTAAGTAGAGAGGAGTAAGAAACCTTAGTGCTCCAAAGCAAGCAGTGAGGGAGTTAAGAGTCACAGCACCTCGAAGTAGGCTAAGCGACTGAAGTTGTGATCCCGACAGAGCTCCATGCAAGCTAAGGCGGGAAGAAGGGATGCTCAAGTTCGGCAGTAAACCAGAGGCTTTGAGGTTGTGTTTCTCCTAGAGCTCCAGGCAAGCTAGAGGAGGGGTGGCCAATCGCAGACCAGTGACTGTCCGTTGAGTCCTCTTCATCATATAGTCGCTACAAGCGGCGGTGTCGCTGCTACTCTCTTGTCGTCATGTGACTGTAGAT
Organism: Thermobia domestica; assembly: GCF_964235325.1. Classification (NCBI taxonomy): domain Eukaryota; kingdom Metazoa; phylum Arthropoda; class Insecta; order Zygentoma; family Lepismatidae; genus Thermobia; species Thermobia domestica. The sequence goes on from NC_137467.1 coordinate 199,999,027, forward strand.
GGTGCTGGTGGCTGCTTCTTGTAGTAATCCAACGTAAGGTCTAGTACTCCATCGTAAAATATTTGTGATTGTTGGCTACAAACAGGAGCACGTGTAAAGTTTATAAACACGTGGTACATTACAATATACAGGCTGGGTCATGTATCACTTGACAATGTAAATAAAATGAATTATTTATCAAATAAGAAACTGTGAACAAGTTGTGTCATAGCATTAAGTTAGGTTAGCTAAATTAGTTCGAAGTGTCCACTACCCCCATCTTGGTAATTGTGGTCATGTAACCACCGCTATGGAAGTATGATTATCACTTTATACTTTGATAACTTTCTATTCATCCTAAACCTACTTAACTACAATTGTAACAAGATTAAAATTCTTTAGAACATTTTCTTACAATGCTTCATTGAAGAAGCATACCATAACTTATCGTATTTCTACTCTAATCAATTGAGAACAGAATAACTGCTTATGTCAAGCGTTTTACGACACACAACGTGAATCCATGGAGAAAACAACAGACAGCAGTGTCCGTGTACACCCATAAAGGAGTGTGGTTTATATGGCATAATTTTTGTCAATGAATATTGAAACCGAAAATGGTACTTGAATTCTGCCACTTTCAGTTTCAGTAGAAAGATTAGAGTGGAGATGGAATGTATGACGGGTTGTCACAAAGTTCCCGGAATTCTGTTGTAGTTGCTTATGAGCATAATATAAGTACACATTTATTTAATCGCCTTCAAAGTAGGCACCTTCGGAACACACACACTTGCACCACCACTCCTGCTATTGCTGGAAATACGGACGAAAAGCCTCTTTCGGTATCCTCCGAAGTTGAGCCATCACTTAGTCTTAATCTCCTCTACGTTGGCGAAACGGAAAAGATCCATTTTTAGCTTTAAGAAGAGCCAAACATGCAATGGTGCTAAACTGATTTTAACATCCGATGGTGCTAAATTGATTTTAAAGCTATTAAACTCATTTAGTCAGATATTCCCCAATTTTCACATGAGCTTGTTGTTTGCGCATTGCTCGAACTGTGAAATTGCATCAACTGATCACTACACTATTCGTACACTGCGTGTTAAGACGTGTTCACACTTGTTAAATACAGAATTAGACAACCTAGAGACTGTTGCATATGCAACACAAATGCCAGAACTACATCACCAGTCCGGTAACTTTCTGGCTGTCGCTCGTATACTTAAACCCACTTAATTGATCGCAGAAAACCGCTTCTAGCTGTTTATTACCGTTTTTACTGTACAGCGAACAACGTTAAGATCGGAAGTGGTTGATTTCTGTTACTTGCGATTTCAATAATGGTTTAAGAGAGAAGATAGTGCCTATTCTTAAAACGCTAAATCGATTTCCAAAAACTGCTACTTGCTATCTCTGATCGATTTTGCTCAATATACAGTAGATGAATATTGAAACCAGAAATGGTAGTAGATTTCTACCATTACTTATTCTAGTAGAGAGATGAGAGTAGAGATGGAGTTGACAGATTTAATTAACTGCAAGAAACAGCTTCTCGCTCTCTATAATTGTTTCCACGCTATAGCGATCAAGGTTAAAACCAGAAATTGTTGATTTGGACCATTTCCAGTTTAAATATCATCTTCATAAACGAACTCTTAACTTTTAAGCCTCTATATCCTGCTTTAAATTGATGGAGATTCATAAAGTAGTTCTTAAGATTTTCTGTCTCCAAGACGAACAGACAGGATAAATATATATAACTAAAGGGGTTTTGTTTCATATGTGTTTCATTGTTGGGAATATATGTATCACTATTAGGAATGTATGTATTACTATTGGGAATATGTGTTTCATTGTTAGGAATATATGTATCACTATTAGGAATGTGTGTGTCACTGTTAGAAATATATGTATCACTATTAGGAATGTATGTATTACTATTAGGAATATGTGTTTCATTGTTAGGAATATGTGTATCACTCTTAGGAGTGCGTATGTCACTGTTAGAAATGTGTGCCACTCTTAGGAATATGTATGTCACTATTAGAAGTCCATATATCAGTGTTAGGAATATATGTGTCACTGTTAGCAGAAGTGGCGCTACGTTAAGACTTTGTGTGTCATGACTATGTATGACATTATAAACAGAAGGCAAACAAGAATAAATAAAACCTGCTAATTAGCAGTGATTATTTTAACGTATTCAATATATAAATACTAAAAACAATCTGGGAACTTGTTTATGGCTAAATAGTTCGTCTACGTGCCTGTGGCGCGGAAGGCCGGGTTCGATCTCCGCTGGATGCTGATGTGGTTTGGATCCCACGTTAAGCTGTAGGTTCACATCTTATATAGCCTCGCTGCTGAAATGGATTCTAAAGTGAAATCAAACAAAAGTTAATAAACAATTAATTTCCAGAATTAACACTGTCAAAAAGTATTGGTAACGAAAGACCAAGTTTTGAGTCTCATGAAAATTTATTTTTTTTTCTCGGAAACTGAGATAAGAAGCATCTCTTTCTCATTTATTTTACATGCAGCGATTGTGCATTGAAGTTAAAGAAGACGGTGATGATAAGTTGAATAATAATTGTCAAAAAAATTAAAAGTGGGAGAAAAAAGAGAAAATTTTTGAGAAAAACAACTCATATGGTGCCAGCACGAAACCCACTGGGATCGATCCACGGAGTGCAAGCATCAAAGGTGAGAGCAGTATCACTAAGCCACCGCGTTCCCTCAGCTCCTTTTGTTCAACGCAAAGGGATCTTTCAATTGATTAATGTCTGATCTTTCCAGAATATTATACAAGTAATTAAACAAAAATGAAATTAATTATAATTTTAGGTTAAACTCACTAACCATACCCTCTATCATTTTACTCAAATCTCAGGATTAGTATTAAGAATTAGATTCCTGGCCTTTCGGTATCTGTGACAATGTTAGCCTTTCATGTATGCGAGATGGCGTCCCTCGGCAATCACACTATCCGGGAAAAGGGAAGGAAGGAAGAAAGGATTGGGAACAGTGTTGTCAGATGCCGGGAAATTCTTAGCATTGGCGGGAATGTGGGAAATTCTGGTTGAAAGTGGTAAATTTTGTCAATTTTTCTTCCTTTTCATATCGTCTCTTTCTCACTCCTTATATTTCTCTCTTTGTACATGGAATAATGCACGGATTGGAAGCTTCTTGAAGGTCAAAAGAACCAGAACAGCAAGACGGGTTTATAAACTGAATCAAATGGAACTGATTGTTAATTGCGCTAATATCCATTTTCTGCAAGAAGATTGAAGGGAAGGAGGGTTTATGGCTCTTTGCTTACTATATAATTATATGGCCAGTCATTCACTGAATGTTACGGTAAAGTGAGGGGAACGATGGAAGAATATAATATTTGGAAGTAACACACACACACAAAAATATGTATATTTATACCAAATAAATACAGATAAAAATAGAACGATGGCGCTATAATAGATTTCTCCTCCCGCAGGAAAGGATGTACTTCTGATTGATTGTTCAGAGTTATTTGATTTTAATTTGAAGTTATTAATATAATGATTAATTTCTGTTATACTGAATCTGACAATGGGAAGAAGAAACCTGAGACCTATATGTTAGGTACCATCCTGGCATTTGCCTGGTATGAATGAGAAAAACCCAGGAAAACCTCAATCAGGATGGCTAGCCTGAAAAGGCTTTTACAATTTTTCGATCGAGTGTCCCCATCGGAAATCCAACCCGGTACCGCTCGCACCAAAGGCTAAACCGTTAGCAACTATACGTCATGCGGGGCCACATTGTTCAGAACTGAATGATATCTATCTCGTCTTCAGACTTTTCTTTTCGGTGAACACTAATAATAATTTGAAGAATAAGAAATATCTACTAATCAGACATGGTATCTTGTTTTAAGAACGGCCCGAGTATATTCTGTGTTTCTGACACAGAGAAAGAAAAACATTATATTTATTTCTCACTCTCTCTCTCTCTCTCTTTTTCTCTTCTCTTCCTTCGTTTCTACTTTCCCTCTCGCTCCGCAGTCAAATTGAATCAGCCCAACCATCGCCTGTTTTGAGCTGTACTTGACAACCCTATTAAAGTTTGCAACCTCAAACATAGAAAAGAAAGAGAGAAATTATATAAATAAAATATTCGACCTAAAAAAAAAAATGCATTTCTCTTCATCCATACCTACCGACCCCCTTGTCCCTCGCCTACCTGCGCCCCGTTCCGAATTCACTTTGATGATTGGTTATTTCGGTTGAAACAATAGAGAATTTTGTGGCAATCACATAAGTTATGATTAAAAAGCTGACACATCCACCTGCACGGATTGAAAGGTTAACACAGACTGTTGATGTAGCTCATAAACTGAATCTGAGCGTTTGGCAGGTAGCGTAAATAACACTGACATCTATTGAGGTATTTTTTGTGAAAGTTTAGTTTGCAGCACCTTTCGTTTGCAGGCAACATGCTGACTTACGAACTTGATATTTTATTTAAATGATTGATTTTAAAAAAATAGTTGTGTGTGTTAAGGTGAATGTTTCATTGAGTTGATTTTGAGTTTAACATCCCTTTCAGCAGCGAGGTTATATGAGACGGTACCTACTCACTAACTTGGAATCCGAACGACATGAACTCTCGAAGGGAATCGAACCCGGGTCTCAAGGTGAATCTTCGTTTGAATTTGCTTCAGATATACTTAAATTGGCACAATTCAACATCAGAGGTCAAGGGAGCCCATCAAGTGAGGCAAGGTGGGGCGCTATCCCCCCTAAGAGAAAATAGTACGTGGGAATATTGTAAACCCAATAGAATTTTTACATTAGTTACAGCAAAATTTGAAACTATATTTCAAACGTCGCTTATACTTGTCCCCCTTCCCTTGGAAACCACAACATGGACGCCCTTGTCAGAGGTACACCCATAACGGTCCACCGGGTTCGGATTCTCCCCCCAAACCTTCCTAACTCGGAATATGTTTCTGCACTTTCTTACAAAAATTATACTTATTTAACAATAAAACGATTGATATCCGTCTCTCACGAAAATAATGCGCCCATTTTTATTTTAAGAAATTTATTGAACCGATTCGTGCAATTACTCAATATTGTTCGAAATACATTCCTCCTGCTTCAACACACTTGTTCCAACGTGATATCCATGCTTTATGTGCGTCCTGGAAGTCCGCCACAGGGATGTCCTTTAGTAACCTTGTCCTAGCCGCATTGATGTACTCCAAGATCCCCAAATGCTGTTCTTTGAGGGACTTTTTTAATCTTCGGGAACAAAAAGAAGTCAGGCAGGGACAAATCAGGACTGTAAGGCGGCTGGGGGAGCGTTGAAATACCGGCCTTGCTCAGGTAGTTGGTCGTCATAAAGGCGGTGTGGCTCGAAGCATTGTCATGGTGCAGCTTCCAGGAATTCTTGATGTCGCGCCTGACGCGGTTGACCCGTTGCTTTAGCCTTTTCAGTACTTCGACATAGAATTTGGCGTTGACTGGTTGGCCAGGTGCAACAAATTCAAAATAACCCACTCCCTTGCAATAAAAAAAAAAAACAATGAGCATCGCTTTGACCTTCGACTTGCTCATTCTTGCCTTTTTTGGGCGTGAGAACGATGTCATGTGCTACTCTACGCTCTGCCTTTTTCTTTCTGAGTCGTATTAGAAGATCGAAGATTCGTCACCACTTATCACATTGTCCAAAAAGGTCAGATTGTCCTCACCAACACTGCAACAATTCTTGACACATTTCCACTCGATTGTTCTTTTGGCAATCGGTGAGCACTCTCGGGACAAGTTTGGCGCACACCCCCTGCATTTGTAAGTTTTCCGTCACATAGTCACGGCAGACGAAAATGGGGCGCATTTCGGGAGAGACCTTGTAGCAAGAAAACATTTTCTTACACTTCATCTGTGCCTTATCTCGTATAATAAACAATCTAGTTCTATCATTAGGAACGGAAAACGGCCATTAGGAAGACCTAGGCGCAGATGAAAGAACAATATTAAGATGGATCTCGCAGAAATAGGAATACAAAGTAGAAACTGGATCCAGTTGGCTAAGAACAGAAGTCAATGGAGAGCTTTTGTGAACGCGGCATTGAACCTCCGGGTTCTATTGGCCATAGAGTTAGTTAGTTCTATCATTATTTTCTGAAAATCTAGGTGGAAGCATTTCACAATTATTTATCGTCTTTTCGGATGCAGAATAATACCCGTTCAGTATTACATAGACGTAGTGGCTTGTAGTATGGGACTCTACTCCCAAACGTTGGACCAGGGGCGTCGCTACAGACTTCGCTTAAGAGAGGCAAGAGCATCATCGATATAAAACTTTGACTTTTGTACTAGTATATTAGTAGACAATCTATTAAAGTATATGTATTTCTCAAAGTTTTAGATGGGGCAATTGCCCACTCCTGCCCCACCTAAATGACGCCCCTGCTTTGGACCTTCAACAGAAATTTCTGTGTGCGCGCCTGTTCTACGTACCTGCAGACAAGAGACCGTAGACTATTTATAATGGCTTATGTAAATCGTAAGATGAGAAGGGGGTGTTCAAAATTTATACCTGTCTTTTATGAGGTTTCGTATCTTTCCTGCGATGTAGATAACTCAAGTAGCACTGCTGTACTTGAGGCTGCATACCTTTCGCGCGGTTACATTGTTTTCTTTCTATAAATATTATCTTTCCTTTACGGAGAACGAACATTTCTGCCAGAGATGGTGTGGGTCAATGAAAAGTTTACCCATGACCTACTAACCAATACGCATAGTGATCCACGATCCACTGAACCCATGATTAACCGTTACCCACTCTAACCCACGACCCAGCATCCATCCTGAGCCACTCTGACTCACCACTTACCAAAACCCATCGTCATCAACTCTGTCCCATAATCCAAACCTTCCTCTCCACTGACTAAAGAGTTTTCACTTTTAATAACACAAGGCTGTGAAATTATCACTAATCGGAATTTGAATTTCTACGATCAATCGCTCAAGCACCGTTCTGTTACAATAATGGTGGATCTGACCTTACTTTTATTTATTTATTTATTTATTATTTAACAATCACCAGATACAGCCCAGAGGTCATTTTATACTGAATGTCTAACAACAACAATAACAATGGAAAGGTTTTAGGAAGGTATCGGTCATATCGGCCAGAACCTGTTTAGTAGGTACAATCTTGGTATTTGGCAGCTAGAACTAAGGAAAACAATGGAAAATCCCATTCTGGATTGTTGGTAGTGGGAATGGAACCTATGACCTCCCAAATGCGAAGGCAACGCTCTTTCACTTGAGCTACTTCGATCGGTTAATGGTAAAATGTTTGTCGTGGATCATATTACCAAATTTCAATTTAATTATCATATACTGAAGAAAGTGTTAATACTTACATTTATTTTTTGTTTGTTGTGTCTTTACTTTATTTGTATTTTGTATTTTTTTATCTTTCTTATCTTGTCTTGTTTTGTCTGTAGCTTGCTTATTTTATTTTACTTTCTTGCCTATTCTATTTTAGAATAATGGTATCGTATATTATGTTAATAAGGCTGTTGTAGGATTGTAATCCTGTATGCCTTTTACAAATAATTAAATAAATAAATAAATTTCCTTGTTGAATTACATGGAAGTCTCAAATCAAGATAAAGCAGGCTAATGTATTGAGGGAAAAGTGTAAAATTTGCCAGTGTCTCGAAAGCCAAGTAGTAAGTCCTTGCTTTATTCGAGCTTTGGCTCGAAAACCAAATGAAAGGTCACTTTCAATAGCAAGCTACTCCTATAAAACTTTTTGGTGACAAATTAATAATATCGTATTGTAGGTTTCTTAATGGAACACTTGTTTATGAAATATATGAATAAAATTGACCGAGTCCTTTTTTGAGAAAATCACCCACGAGAAACTCTCACCAAGAGCTCTTCTGTTTTTGTTTTCTTTTCAGAGAAACGACTTGTGGAAAGTAGTTAATTAAATATTAATTTATGAAAAATAAGAAAATTAGCTAAAGCCGTTCGAGAAAATCATATTTTATCATTTTCAGCCTTCAGTAAACTCACTTATTTTGCGTAGTAGAAGGAAAAATGGCTGGAAAATAATTTAAAAACCTTAAGTTTAAATTTCGGCCCCGATACGTTGAACACTATGCGCTCTAGGCATACAAAGTTATCTTCCGCCCTGATTGCTATAACTTCATTAAGACGGGTCCAATACTTTTGCTGCTATTGCAAACGCCTGTACAGATGCAACCCAATTTACACCTAGCATTTCAACCAGCAGATGGCAGTTAATAAGCCTAAGGAACACTGGAACAGGTTTTTGCTGTGGATTTGATGTACGAAGAAGTTTCTCCGTTTTGGGATTAGTGTCTGTTGTTTAGAGGATGTTGTTCAATGAGTGCTATATATCAAATACATTGTGACAACCCAGTCACTCTGTGCCTGATTTGGGGATGCTTTTTAGAGTGAAACTGAGTGCCTTCCACTCACCATCTAGAATGAGTGGGAATGATTTAATATTCATATGCGAGAGGTTTACCAAATGGGGATTACTCCAAATAAGAAAACATTAACTTCATTTGATTAATAACAACTATATTTCCCATAAATAAGATTTTATGACTGCAAGCGGTTGTGATGCGTTAATGACGGATAATTGGAATATTTGCCAGACGAGTATTGCTATGATCGAGTATTGAGCCTTTGAGCCCTGAGTAGGAGTAACACATACCTGATGGTTCTAATGATGCTCCAATGATGACCTCGGTGTTGGATGTAGATCCTCCAAGTTGACGCTCCCAATTACTGGTTGGTGTGGACGAGCATTGAGTTATGGAATTCTCCCAAATGCTTATGTTGACTCGACGTTCTATGTGGATCGAATAACGTATTCTATGATGACTGTCCGTTGACTGTCATTGGACTGTCCGGCTATCTTTGACTAAACTCTCAAAGACTTAATTATGAAGACTACTAACAATTACTTGTAGCCGATTCTAAAAGCTGTTTCAAGACTCTCTCCGGGACTGATGATCTACCAGACACTCTCCGGGACTGCTCCTGAAGCTCTCTTGTCCTCCAGTTTTGTTCAACCTGGTCCAACTCCTGTCGTCTGCTGGACGGCACGTGCGACCCTTTTTTACGTGGAAAACAAATTCTTTCCATGTGTCAAGACTCAAAAACTGCAACTCTCGACACACTCTGATTTCTCGATTCTAAGCAATTTCCTCATATCCGTGATTTTGTGAAATGTGTGAAAGCTTACAGTTTCTCTTTTTACAATGTACAGAATTTGGCTAATGCACGGATTGACGCATTGTCTGCATTACCTTCCTGCATTGCCAGACTCTCAACGAAGACATTTTATTAACATTCTATTTACAACATTATGCTGACTCTTGAATAATAACATTCTGCAGCTTGCATTATATCAGATTCGTAACACTTAATTACCTTAACCTTAATGTTTTATAATATGCGATCCTTGCAACATGAACATTGATTAAAAATAAAATTGAAATTATACTTAATTATTAACTTGAAAAACGAGTAGTGCCACATGTCCCCCCTTAAAATCTTGGTTGCTCCGCAAACCAAGGTAGACCTCGTAAGAGGGCGATATTTTGTGAACTCCCTGTACAATATACAATATAAAATGAGTAATGAAACATAAATATGAATTTGAAATTGAGTAGGACATGTGTACATATAAAATAGTAATGTAAACAATAATTAATTTTCCTTCACCAAAAACGTTAATGTTATAAATATATTTTTAATCTTTAATCATTTTCCTAATTAATAAAATTATACGAAGCAAAAACTTCAAAAACTGTATTCACAAAAGTATACGCTCACGACATCTAGTGAGCTGTCAGAAAATTATTTGATCATCACATTAACACAAGTACTCTGTGCAAAATTACATATATGTACATTTACAGATACTCTGCATTGCTATATCTCCTCGCAACAACGCTTTTAGGTTTCTTATTACAAAAATTTTCCATCACTTTTGCTGTCCATACGTGCCAACTGACGCATTTATTGGCCGTATTAGTAATGGTTGACGATCGTTCATTTCCATTGTCATATACATGAAAATCTAGAAGACAAAACTTTTAACACATTATTAAAACATATTACACTGATATTATTATCATAGCACTTTAAAATAAAATGAAAATATAATTGTTTTTATTTTCATCATAAAACTGAATACTGAAATTTTAATGTTGAGGAAATAAAATTTTGTTGAAGGGCGTTTGCTACACTGCACTAGTTCCAGCTTGGCAACCGCTGTTTCAGCACTATTCAATCAAGGTTAAGATTATTTCCTCTCAAAGAAATCTGTTTGCGCGTCGGTTCGGTTCGGTGAACACTGTCTGTTAATACGCACTACGAAATTTTAGTTATTTCGCCAAAATTATTGTGTTTTTACAGCACAATGACATCACAAGTTGTGTCGGAATTTTTCTTCCCTTGTCGAATGTCTATCGGTTATACCAAAATTATTCCATCTTGTGAGATGTACATGCGTGATTTTATACACTCCACTAGTGCTACTCATATTCAGAATTCATGCTACTACTTAATCTTGCTATACTCAATCTGGCTTTCCTTTTATTATATTGTAGTGTAAAATATTATCAAGTGAAAATATTACTAAGTGAATATAAATTACTTCAAGGACATAAACAATGGATTATATAATGGACTACACAACGGATTAATATATGTGGGTGAGTACAAAATTTTACATATTTAAACACGGATATATATATTTAAACACTATGTTTATTTACCTATATCTAACCTATAACTATTATTATTATTATTCCTAACGCTCGATAGCTATATACAAAAATTGATTGAGATTCGGGGAAATTGATAGATTTCACATTTCCTTGAAATCCGATGAGGCCTTGGTTGTTAAATACGGCTGCCTGCCTAGCCGTATATCCCAATCAAAATTTGGCTACAGCTACCACATTTACTATTAACTATCTACATGTTTTTAAAAATCTGACTTTTTTTTCAAAAATTTCGATTCTTCTCTATACTCAAATTAATTTAATAAAAGCTTCGTGACGTTGTTTTTTTTTCAAAATTGTAGACGTAACTATTGATCTATTTTGATAGATTTATAATCATAGACTTCGTATTTATTTTATTATTATTTTTTTTATTCGGTTATTGCCTAAGTACTTCGTCCTGGGTGGCCATTCCCACAACAATATCATTAGGTCAAAAATATTTATTATTATTTCATTATTAATTATTACATTATTACTCATCTATTCATTTATTAGATTACTATTCTCTATCATTATTATTCTTATTACTATATTAAATTATTAACATATTAAATTATTAAATAATGCCGACAGGGCCTATCTTGTGAGAAGGAATACCTCGAAGTGAGTATTATAACTGCTTCACTTGTCCAACTCGAAACGTACTATAACTGTTCAGGGCAACTCTCTGCAGGAAAACAACATCTGCTTGTCCCCGAAAACATTTTCTTATTTCTATTCTCTAGCGCTTAATTCTACTATATCCTATTCATATACTTCTTATCTGAGTACTCTAGCGCTTAATATGCATTTATTTCTATAAATATCCTTCGACGATGCATGCAATTTATCTTCTATATATATATTCAATATTTACTTATTTATCAATATTCTTCTATTCTTATTTATTAATAATTCTTTATTTACTATTTATTAAAACACTCGTCTTCTCCATCTTCACATTTATTATTTATTTATGTCTATGTTATCTATCTTTGTTTACTTATTTTTACGTCTATCGTATGTTCACTTGTCTACTTCTCTAAAATCTATTTTACTACTAAAATTTCCTTCTTCTCGCTACTCACATTCCAACTAGCAAACTCTTTTCCTCTTTCTTTCAAACCAATACAAATGAAATGATTAAACTAGACTTACTTCTTATATTATAACCGCTAGAATATCAACATATTCTACTCTTACCTATTCCAGATGCTCTCCTAACATCTATAATTATTCTGACTATCCTATTCCTACACGCAAGGATACAGAATTATCTACTTACTAATTTAACACTACTTAATTTTAATTAACACTAAGGGATTTGCTAAAAATGAAGGATATCTCCACAAAAAAAATTGTTCACTGCTTTGCGCGTGATGTACGAGTCAACACCTGTGTCTCTTTTCAACAATCACGGAAGACTTATGTGACTTGATAAATAAAATATTCTCATCGAAGTTTGGTAATCGCCCAATTCAACTCGAAGAGAATGGGATTTCCTTCCTAATTAGAGTTTCCCCTAATGAAAGGTTCGCCTAATTTTCAGGGTTCTAATTTTAACTTATACGTCTAGCTTACATCTATTTCAATCGCATCATTCATTTTCCCTGTATTTTTGTTTTCATTCTTGCCTTCTTAAATCTACTTTTCCTAAAACAAAACTCATGACAAAATCATTCATATATTCATTTTCTTTTTTTTCCATAGTCTTTCCTAATTTTAATCTATTTATTACGTCACTAATTAATCAATATATGTCTTAAAGACATAATTCGTTAATAAAATAGATAGTCAGATTTCTACTTCTTTATCGCTAATAATAACACTACTACAAATTAACATATACGCGTATTTCCTATTACCAAAACAAATTACTCACTTCCTACAACTAAATCATTAACCTAAATTATCACTTAAAAGAAAATATTGATAATTACTAATATTCCTATTCTTACCCTATGTATATATATAACTAATAATAATAATATACTCTGTACAACTTTCTTATTTTACGTCATCATCTTTAACCAGATAACCATGGCGTTCTTTGTTTGAACAATGAGGCAAAAGCCACTAAATCTAACACTGATTTATCGCTAGCTATCACAATGTTAGCTTGTTTTTCGAACTGCGACAACGTAGTTATAAAGTCCGAAATCTTTACTGCTTGAGTACATTCAAACCTGTTTCTGAAACGGTTTAGCCATTCGTTAACTAACTCCTGGCTAGCTCCAGAACTGAACAAAGCACATATCTTATACTTCAATTGTTCATCTTTGATCGCAAAGAATACGGAACTACGTACTAAAGTATTAGTTTCTGCTATTCCAGTTAATACAGACATAAAATGCCTTTTAAATCCTAATTCCACTAAGTCATCTAAACTAAAATCTTTCTCGTGAAATTGTATTAAATAATAGTTCTTATACCTTAACCCAAGTACGTTACCCCTGAACGTTTGTTCTTTATTTTCATTATAGGTAGGACTATATTCTACAAAATGTTTGAGAACTCCCAAATCTAGATAGTAATATCTGGATTTACTAAACATTGTAGCGGGCTTACCATTATCCTTTAGCACGGGATAATGAACCCTATGGTTGTTCTTCAGAGATAACATTTTATGTTCTTAATACTACTACTCGCAATTAACTATTAACTCAGGAATGGATTGACTAATTTTAAGTTTACTATAAGTTGTTATTACTCTAGCGCAAAATAACTGGTGTGATTTTATTATTATTTTCTGCTCTCCGTTCAACCTTGAGTCAGAGCGAAGAATTAAAACAGTTACTCTCATACACTGAGCGTTCGTGTACCGTCGTCTCCGATCGGCAATATTCGTCTCTAGTGGCTTGCACGATAATCTTGCGTTCGCTATGCAGGATTCACTCCGCTCTCTCGCTCTACGCATTCATGAATTTGTTACAAAATATTTCACTACGTTTATTATTATTTTACTTACTATAATGATGTAATAAATTATCGCTAAATATGTCATAAAATACTTAAATATTGTAGACCACACCGCCATAAAATTACTGTGTTCCTTGAACGTTATTCGTTATACTAATCAAAATATCAGTAGAACACATCACTATAATTCAGCCGAGAATCGAACTCGTGACTGGTACTCACTCATCACTGTACTATAAACTTAAGTAGTCACGTGGGCTGAAAAAATTAATAACTATTGTGCTTCTCATAACATTCCTAAGTGTGGCTCGGTAGGAATTATTTAAAATTACTTCAACTATTAAACTCAAAGTAGTAATCTTCAAATTTGACATTAGCGAGGGTGGGAGGGTGGGATTTAATTTTACTTAACTTATTAATCTACAAGAATTTTACTGAGTTTTACTGAAATCTCTACAAATGCGTAATCCACCATCATCGTCAACATGAAAGGGTGGGATGGGTGGGATTTAAATTCTTTACTGAGATCTGATCCCAGCTTTACGCCATGAACGGGTGGGATGGGAGGGAATTAAATTAACCATCCACTTGTGCTCTTTACTGGAAACGAAACCAGCATCTACATCATGAACGGGAGGGAAGGGTGGGACTTTAATTTACTATGATCGAAACACAGCATCTCCTACCATGACCTTATTATTTACTGTGATCGAAACCCATAGAATACTCCACCATGACAACCCAGTCACTCTGTGCCTGATTTGGGGATGCTTTTTAGAGTGAAACTGAGTGCCTTCCACTCACCATCTAGAATGAGTGGGAATGATTTAATATTCATATGCGAGAGGTTTACCAAATGGGGATTACTCCAAATAAGAAAACATTAACTTCATTTGATTAATAACAACTATATTTCCCATAAATAAGATTTTATGACTGCAAGCGGTTGTGATGCGTTAATGACGGATAATTAAAATATTTGCCAGACGAGTATTGCTATGATCGAGTATTGAGCCTTTGAGCCCTGAGTAGGAGTAACACATACCTGATGGTTCTAATGATGCTCCAATGATGACCTCGGTGTTGGATGTAGATCCTCCAAGTTGACGCTCCCAATTACTGGTTGGTGTGGACGAGCATTGAGTTATGGAATTCTCCCAAATGCTTATGTTGACTCGACGTTCTACGTGGATAGAATAACGTATTCTATGATGACTGTCCGTTGACTGTCATTGGACTGTCCGGCTATCTTTGACTAAACTCTCAAAGACTTAATTATGAAGACTACTAACAATTACTTGTAGCCGATTCTAAAAGCTGTTTCAAGACTCTCTCCGGGACTGATGATCTACCAGACACTCTCCGGGACTGCTCCTGAAGCTCTCTTGTCCTCCAGTTTTGTTCAACCTGGTCCAACTCCTGTCGTCTGCTGGACGGCACATGCGACCCCTTTTCACGTGGAAAACAAATTCTTTCCATGAGTCAAGACTCAAAAACTGCAACTCTCGACACACTCTGATTTCTCGATTCTAAGCAATTTCCTCATATCCGTGATTTTGTGAAATGTGTGAAAGCTTACAGTTTCTCTTTTTACAATGTACAGAATTTGGCTAATGCACGGATTGACGCATTGTCTGCATTACCTTCCTGCATTGCCAGACTCTCAACGAAGTCATTTTATTAACATTCTATTTACAACATTATGCTGACTCTTGAATAATAACATTCTGCAACTTGCATTATATCAGATTCGTAACACTTAATTACCTTAACCTTAATGTTTTATAATATGCGATCCTTGCAACATGAACATTGATTCAAAATAAAATTGAAATTATACTTAATTATTAACTTGAAAA
The DNA here is from genome assembly GCF_964235325.1 of Thermobia domestica. Classification (NCBI taxonomy): domain Eukaryota; kingdom Metazoa; phylum Arthropoda; class Insecta; order Zygentoma; family Lepismatidae; genus Thermobia; species Thermobia domestica. The sequence continues at coordinate 200,014,594 of NC_137467.1, forward strand.
ACGAGTAGTGCCACAATTGTAATACGTTGTGTGGATAATGTATTATTTCATTACATTCTCATACATGAGTTACACTGATTTTTTTTTGTAATTAAATTGCCAAATATCAATGTAAAATCATTTACCCCTCATTTTGTAAGTTGATATACATTTCCTTAGATTATGTTACAAAATTTGCTGTATTTTTTTTTTACAAATTTAAAGTAAATTTATAAGAAAGTATGATACTTTTATTCATAAAAATATAATTTTACACCATTTCATATTAGTAATTTTACTTTATAGGTGTAAATTGATTTACATAGAGAAGTGGCAAACAGATTGCCACCATTTTTTGTAAATTTATCTATGAAATTTATTACAGGGTAGAAAATGGTTGAAAATAATGAAAAATATCAAATCTGTACGATTCAAGGAAATAAATTTCTACAAGTTTGTCTTCATTCATTGAACTACTACCAATTTCCTGTCATTTTCTTATCTCTTTCCTTCTCTACAGGAGAAAATCTTGCATATCACAGAGTATGGATTGAAACTGAAATTAGAACACGTTAAGTATTTCGATTTTGGAGGGATTCGAACCCGGGTTGCCTAAGTAAGAAATCGATATGGTAAACACTTGTCTACGCAAAACACTTAATTGATGCTGCATAAAAACAGTTAGCTACTTGAAAACCTTTCATGTAAGAGTAGTGTAGATACTAAGGCCTGTATGAAGGGACATGAAGAGACGATCAATTGTAGAGTTACTCATCGGTTGCTTCTCGGACACAGAAAAACATCAATAGAAATTTCTGAACGAGAAAAATATCTCAAAATATTCCTAAAGTTGAGGTTGTTTTAATGTTGGTTCTGCGGCGTGAAAAGAATAGATGACAGACGTTATTTTGTAATTATCTATATTATAAAAAATTACAAATTCAATTACTGCTACGATCAAAACAGCCAGAATGTGAGTTTTGAAATCACAACCAGATATTTGAAACCCTCGAAGTAATATGATGAAATGCCAGAGCCGACGAGGTGGTTGTAAACAAGTGCCATACTGGAATGAGTCATACTTGGAGGGGACGCGCAGAATGGAGGGTGGAAGCAGATTGCCTGATCTCTGTTGACAGATGTGTCACAATGTTACTGTTAGTAAACACGAAAAGTTCTTTTGCTTAGACTAGCGCAAGATAAGCAATTTTGAAGTATATCTTCGACTTTTATGCGAAGAAATTTTTGGCGAATGTTTTTACTTCAAACTTAAGGTGCGATATTTGTGCGAGGGCGACTATTACGCGAGTAAACGCGGTACTTCTGTAACTAGTACTTTAATTTTCCCTTTAAACGAAGGACTTGTGTCGTCGTGGTACCTTAATAAACTCCCAAGCAGCAGACCATTGTTGAAGTCCCGACATGTCAATTGATGTTTTAATTAAATTTTATCATTAGGTAATTGTTATTGTAGTTCTATTATTGCTTTATTATTATTATTATTATTATTATTATTATTATTATTATTATTATTATTTTACCTCCGCTATTTACACAGCGCACAGTTCTAATATGAGCTTGAATCTCCTTCCCACTTCTTGATACATCTGTGCAAGTCCCTTTACGAACACAGGTAAAGAACAGAAAGACCCCCAAAGGGAGTGAATTGCTATAGACACATATATAAAGTTAGTATTTTAATATATAGAATGTTGGGGTGAGTTTGTGGCAAACTTGCATAAGTAATATATGATACCAAATGCAAATATTTTTTGCTTGTAATTCCATATCTGAGTACGCCTCATTGTGGGTCCACAAGCCTTCGAAGTTACCAGCTTGTAATAGATTTTGTCATTCAGATTAAAGCAAAGCGCCTGAAATGTCCATCAACCCGCAATACGTAGCTCCTCTACTGGTTGCCTATCACAAGGGTCAATAGGGCCAAAACGACGCCTAAAATGTGGAATAGAAAAATAAAGACAAGTTTTTAAAAAAATTGAATGAGAACTGGAAAATCTACACAAAATTTAGAATCAACCACACAGAACAGTATGTTTCTAGCACTTGTGGTTTTCGAGATCTCATTGTTGAAAGGATTGCAGACAAACATAAACTTTTTTTTAGCATTTTAAGATATAGAATTGACGATCATTTCAAACTCCCATCAGCTCACGGATTATGTTTTACAAAAGTTATTATGATGTAAAATAAAATGTGACTTATGCGAAAACTACGTTTGTATGTTGCAAGTGCTGTAACTGCCAATTTCTCAAATTTTAATTCTTAAACATACACTTATACTATAAATTTCTTTTAGAACTCCCTCGTGGCTAAATGGTTAGCGTTTGCGAATTCGGCATGGGACACTCGGGTTCGATTTCCAGTATAAGCTCAGGTAGTTCCAATGAAATGCTATGCTTTAGGCCCATGCCCCATATAGCCTCGGCACTGGAAGAGAAACTAAACTCCAATCCAACCATCTCATAGTTTACTTCTCTTATAAGTCTTGAATCGAATTGAATAGATTTTTATAAAAAAAAAAAATTAACGTCCCACGGGTATGCTCTTTGGGCTCAAGGAGACGGATAATTTATAAAATTGAATGATTATAGAGAACTCCAAGACAATCTATAAACAAGATGCTGTTTATCACCAAACCACATAAGTTGAGATCGAACCAGGAATTCCTGGTACTAGAAATAAGCGCTCTAGTAGTGACCATCCTGTCCCTCACAAATATTTGAGAATTTGATACTATTGTCTGTACCTCCCCCCAAAAAAGATGACTTTTCCCCATTTTTCTGAAAGCCCGTGAGAACCGGGGTAAAAGAGGAACCCTAATTATGCCGTATTTCAGTTCTAATCCTGCTCTTATGGAAATCTTACTTTGAACTTAAATCTAGGTGAACTTTTATTTCATTACTTTGCAACACTGACTAACAAGCATCTTCAGTGAACAGTTTTTGGTTTCGTCAGATACAATTATGAATATATATATATATATATATATATATATATATATATATATATATATATATATATATATATATATATATATATATATATATATATATATATATATAAATTGAACAGTTCTCTGCGGACAGTTCTATTTAAAATTTATACGTATATAATGTGTGTTCTATTTTAGGTTTCTAAACGGGATTCATTAATGCTTTTTACAGAAAAAAATGTACAGTATTTATTTTTTCCTCTGGAAAAATAAAAATAAGAAAAACAACAACTATCAAAATTAATTTGTCAGCATCAGTTACAACTTGATCAAGTTGTAATAAGCTATACACAAGTTGCCCTTCTGCTCATCCCACTCTTCATTAACGTTGCCAACTTCTCTCTCGAAAAATAATGAACACTTTGTTACGATCATACGGGTATTATGAATGATTAAAAAGTGCAGAGTTTTAACTGATAGGAGAACTATGTCCAGATATTGAGCACATCCGACGACACACATTGGTATTCGAATGCTGATGAACGAACCGATTTTTTCAGATTTAACGCATCGAGAATTTAATGGGATGTCTAGCACGAGCATACAAAATGCAAAACCGCTTTGACAAACCGGGATAGCTTCGGAGAGTTCCAAACTCGACCATGGAACTAGCCGGCGTAAAACATTGCCACCGCTCTCTGGAATGGAACCACAAGCAGCATCGAGGACAGTTTACTAGAAAAATTTGCAACAGCACCTACAAGGAGATCAGCAAGACAATGAAACTCGTTGATCTCACGGAATTTTCTTTAAGCAGGACGCTTCAAGTTGAAAGGTCGAAGAGGAAGTGGACGGGCAACAGACAGATCTTCGCTGAACTGAAGAAAATTATCACTACCACAAAGATCAGGATATATTCTCCAGTTCAGTGAAGCCGAAAGGGCAGCACCGCATACAGAGATGTCAATATATGAATATCAACGCCAGTGAAGAAATGAGTAGGACTGCCATCGTTGAGGAGGAGCAATCAATTCCGTTACCTGACGTCCACGATCGTCCACGATCGTCATAGAGGATGTTAGACATTGTAATCTCCAACCGGCAAAGCCGGAGACATGCTGAAGCAGATCAGCGGCCGAAAAAGGCTTCAGATTGAGAAATGTATAAAGAACAAATGGTAAGTTAGCGAGGGAAGTAAACTCGCACCGTGATTGTTTGCATTCTGGAAATGATAAGGGTATAAGGAGAATGAAAGAAGTCCGATCACTGGCAAGTGGCGTGTCTATCACCGTGCTCATCTCATCTATGGGTTGTACAACTAGAGAAAGGGATAACTGGTTAGGCGTAAAATGAGTTTCCTGTCAACCGACAAGTACTGTTGAGTGATCAGAGACCAAAGTTTCAATTCCTCAAGAAGCGTTTATGTTCTATTGAAGAAGCGCCATAATCCGAAACATTAGCATTTAATACGAACGTTCCCTCCTGTGTCAATGACCGTCCATTCAGTATTCATCAGTTCGTCCTTCACCACATTAGCTTTCAGCGAAACAGCGATTGATTTCTTCTGAAAGAGGACGGGATCATTTAGGTAGCTAAAGTTTTAGGCCAGCGATATAAGGAGAGTGACCATAAGTCGGACTTTTCCGAGGACAACCACTAACTAGAAAGTGTGGTGTATTGGAGGCTTCACTTGATGAGGCTACTATTGTGGTGCCAAAATGTCTTGAGCCGTTGAAAAATGCGAACTAAAGCTCACACCCACGTATTGAGCCAATAAGGGTTCAGCTGTTGCTAAGCAAGAGAGCCTTGCAGCCAAGAATGTTATAAAATAGAGGATCTGCCCATACGTATCTTCATCATATGAACTCAATGAAGCCAAAAAACAACGTCTGATTGAGCCGGATCTGAGCCGGCACGTCTGATTGGCTACTCTTGTTTCCGCCATGATTGTTGGCTCGAAATATTGCGATCTTAGTGGCGCGGAGTGGGCAGAGTAGGTGTGGCGAAGTTGTGACGTATTGCTTCACGATTTTCTTGTATGGGCACATCCTCTATTTTATAACATCCTTGCTTGCAGCCGTGAGAGTGGAATTCCTTCAACCGATAACAGCGCCTGGAACAGAAGACTAGATATCAAGTCCATGTGGTATATCTATAGTGGAGTTTTTACTTCAGGATGGTCTTTTTGAGTAAGCAGGTTGGTTGTTTGGATTACCATGCATTTCCGAGAAGTAGCTGCAACGGAAGCAAACAGAACAGGTAGCGAGGTGGAAATGCTTCTTTTAAACGATATTTAGCACCCCCAGCAGAAATCTTCTCAACAACTATTAGTTAGTGTCAGCTCCGTAACTTAGATTTTTTTCTGAGAGAACAAGCATTAATATTTGGGTCCCCTAGATGGCGTGGGCCGTCTCGCAAAATTTGAAAATAGCTCCCTTCTTTCCATCTTTCTCTTACTTATTTTGATCCCCCGGAACCTGTGGGCCCTCTCGGCAAAGTCTACGGGGCCGTTAGTTACGCTCTCGACCCGTTCCATACATAACAAATTAAGGGGACAATATTGACAAATCTGAAAGCCATATGAATAAATATTATTTCTAGGGCCCCTAATAGTAGACATTTTTTATTGAAATGGGCCCATGACTCATTTTTGTTTTATTTGCCTATTGTGTGTTGCTTCGTTTATGTAATGTAGTGAACCTGCTTGATACTTCATTTATAATTTCATGTTCGTATCATATATGGAGTAAGAAAATTTTGTCTTAAAGTGGATACCCCTCGAACGGTGGGTAGCTTGCCTGGAGGGGGCAGTTGCCCCGTGCACTCCACCAGAAGTTACGGCCCTGGTTCGTGTATACAATTATCTCACTGAAAGGCTGGACAGTCCCGAGATCAAGCAGAATTAACTCAATAAGTGTTGTTCACAGTGCAGGGTTCCGCACCATGACTTCTCTGTCCACAATTAGCAGAAATAGCAGCAGTTCCGTGGCACGACGTAATGGTGTACCCAAGGTGCTAACATTTGGAAAACCAGAGGTGAGTGGGAATATATTGGAGTCCATAATTGCCAGCCTTGACGTATTATGGAAGGATAGGTAATTGGCGGTAAGAATCAGTGGTTGAGTGGCGAGCAGCTCACCTGACTTCTTACTTTTAATCTGAGCTACTTTGATAACATGTTAATCAGCTGACTCCAACTTGTTGTCATCGGTGGCGTTTCGGAGATCCCAACAAGATATTCAGTAGACGGTGAGATTCTACTGACAGTTTTACTGGTTCAATTGCCTCCAATTTAAGTGCGTAATTTTGCTATTTGCTTTTCATTAATCATTTCCACTAATAAGGTGTGATTCCGTAGTTTACGGATACCTTTAATTTGTCCAGAGTCGTAGATAATAACTTTATTAATAGCAAAAGGGGACAAAGCCTTAATAACACTCGGATTGGGTGCTTTTGCGTCTTCCCACTAGAAACATTTTTATCCTTTATTACAAGATATCGCTCTACAGGAACCGCGATATTGTCTTTTGCACGTTCACTACGTGGCGAGTGCTTATCTTATTCTCGATGAGTTTGGCCTTTTTACGAGAGGGTGAGCCCTGACCTGTAGTTAATGATATTTACCAGTTGCGGATCCAGAACGGGGTCGAGAGGCATAGGCCCCTCCAGTTTTTGAGTGAAAAAAATAATGTAAACTATGATTTATAGGTGTATAATTTTGAAAGCGTATAGTAAACCCTGATACCTATCATAGTCTGAGGTCTGGCTGCACCGCCCCACCCATCCACCCACCCAAGTTTTTACCTTATAGATCCGCCTCTGATATTAACTCATGAATGTGAGGCTCAATAAAAGAACTATAAGTGGAAGGAGTGTGTGAACGCTGCAACTTCACATCGGAACGTTGGCGAGGAGAACTTACACTACTTCCCTAGCAATCCTATAGGCACATCCTCATCATAGGAACCGTGTGAAATGGACACGTTCGAGGGAATTGGTGGGTACAAGAGAAACCATTTCCATTGACAGAAATACGAGGTTCTGGAAAACAAACTAAAACAAAAAATAAAATCCAGAAGAACTAAATGATAGCCCCCACCAATCCGGAATAAACAAAAGAAAACGTGAGGATTTTGTGGTTTCGTTATTTGTTTATTGTGTGTTTTCATTTTTTTTAATTGGGGGGGGGGAAATTCAGACTTTTTTCATTTGTGTGCGAGTATCTTTTTTGCTGCATACTGCACAATGAATAGCACACATTGGACGAACACCTGCAGACCAGGGTGAAGGAAGAGATCCATTAATTGTCCATTTTCCAGATTCCTACCAACCTTCCAAGAGTCCGGTAACGGTATTTGGGGTTGTAAGGGCATACCAGAACTTGCAGATAAAAAGGGTGATAGATGCATAACAAATGAGGTCATTTTCTTGGCTCCATTCCCTTTCTGGATGATGCTCCTCTACATAAAGGAGGGACATCTTGCTACTGTCATTATGATATGTTTCTGATATGGATACTATTATAAAGGAAATCTTTAAGTTTTACGTCTCACAGCTATGCCGGCGAGACTAGAGGAGATGGTGATGATGAGAAATGTAGGAAAATGGTAAAATGAAGAAAGTGAGAGGAAACGGGAGAACTCCGAGAAAACCGATGCACATGGCGTTTGTCCACCACAAAGTTAACTTGTTTATGGTATGAGTTTCGAGTTCGGAAAACACCTCTCAATCTTTGACTTTATCCTTCTATTTCAAATAGAAGTTATAAACTTGCTACTTCATGTTTTAATATTCATTTTGCATACTTTGAAAGTGCACCGCAATGTGAAATGAGATGCCCTTGTTTTAAACATGTGAGACATGAGCTACCAGAATAACTCAAATTGGTAGACGGGAGAAAATTTTAAAACTTGGCCAAACACGGTAATTTCCATATAATACGAGGAAGATGGCTACACTACTTTTCATATATGGATACACTGGATAAGTGGAAAAATATTTTTCAATCTGTTTCCAAGGTTATTTGCAAAAAACCATGTTTCTCTCTTTCTTTCTATTTTATTGATATTTGATTTGTTACTAGTTAAGCTTTAGTGTCCAGGATATAACCATGATTGAAATTTTTTCTCTAATTATATTTTTTCCTGTCTTCCTATACGCCATTAAAAACTAATTGTCACTTCAATTTAGAGTAAACAATGTTTAATATATACTTATCAACATGTAATATAAACAGAAAAACGCAAATACATGATTTCCTCAATTAACAATTTTCCATTAACTCTTTTCCTCTGTTTTCAAACCATTATTCCATCATCGTTCACGTGTCTTAATCATTATCTCTCTCTCTCTCTTAGCCAAAACCATTGGTTCTCAACCTTTTTTGAGTAACGACCCACTTTTCTGAACGTCCAGAGCATCAAGACAACTTGTTTAATATATTTTTTTAAATAATAACAATAATATGTATTATAATAATGGGTGCCTTCCATTTCAACTCAGGCAAAAAAATATAAAATTGTACCATCACCATCTCAGATATTGTTGAAACTTTTTTTATAGCAACTAGACATGTTTTTAAGAGACCCATATTTTTTTGTTTTGTCGAAAAAAATTTTCCCGCCAAGTAATGGGCCATCAAAGACGGAGAGTACAATTTATGAATTGTAGAAGACATGGAAAATGGTCAACTTCGGAGCCACACCATTCGGCTATGGAGACAGGTAGAGTTATAATTCTTGTTGTGGTATGTACATAGGGATATAAATAAACTATATTTTATTATAGTTTGGTTTGCGCATGCGTATCTTTTTCTACATAAATTAACAAATGAACGTCAATTTGTATGAAAAGTCGAAGTTTGCGATTTTTTTTCGAGCACTTCCGGTTCGAATTTTAAAATTCTGTTTTCGCGGTTGGTAAGACCTGGTTACCCGCTTTCCGAAAAAAAAATTTGTATCGCTTGTGTGTGCAGCCGTTTTGCCGCAAAAAATTCGAGAAATTGTAAAATTTTCAAAAATCGCCATTTTTGGGCGCCATTTTCTCGAAAACACCATCTTTTAAAATTCTGAAATTTTGTCAGATGGTTCAGCTTTACATGAATAATAAACACACCAAATACCATTCTCGACCAATGCTTCATGAATTAACTGCAGCCTTTTAAAGTTAGCGAAGTTTCGTTAACTTTGATGTCACAGTTAGCAACACTGCAAACAATAAAAGTGCAATGATTTGATGATGTTTGTGGTTCACATTCATTAAATGAAGAATAAAAGGTTTTCTTGACTTTTTTTCATTATTTTGATCAAGAAGGCTCTCTGAAATTGTAAAATGAGCCTCCCCCTACTCCTCCGTTTTCTTAAACCGAAATAATCTGAGGTGGAAATTACGATTACGAAACGCACAAATTTCAAGTTCATTTACTTAAAATGGTCTTCGGAAACAAAATTTCACTGATTTTATTATTATTATTATTATTTTACATAGACCAATCATTTGCTTGGTTGGTGTGTTGTTCGCTAATAGCATGTAACCGTGCACGTGCTCCAATAGGTGTTGGCTCACTCACACACAACTCGTTCACGAGTGGATCTAGGGGGAAGAAACTTTTTTTTTTAATTTTATATATAAATAAAACCGATTTCAGAGTTTGGAGCTCTTAAAAGTACCTCTAAGTAGCAGTATTACACCCCCCCCCTTCCAGAAGTCCGTCCTGGATCTGCCCCTGCGTAACACATTGTCGATAGTCACAAATGCTGAAGGTCCATGTAGAATCATAAACAGCACTTCAACTTCACGTAATTCATGATTTATTCATAATATTTCTGCTACGCACCACTGTTATCATACACATATGTATGTAACAAAAGTTCCTTTTTGCAGATTTCTTAAATCTACACATTGAAGTGCAGAAGTTCGATTTTGGGGGAAGTATGAAGTTAGTTCATGGTGACCCGTTACTGCCATAAAAACTTCGCCATTTTCCGAAAGCCAAAGATGACTTCGTTGAATACCAGTTACCGGTCGCATACTTTCCCTTTTTTTATTCCGAAAGTCGTCGAATTCAGTTCCAGGCAACAAAACGAGAGTAATACCCGGAGTTTGTACTTGCACTATACTCACGAATTCTTCTGCGGTTTTAGTGGGGGCGCGGTGGCTCAGTAGTAGAGCGTTCACCTCCGGTGCTTGGGGTCCCTGGTTCGATCCTAGCTCGCGCCGTGTGGGCTTTGTGGTGGACAAACCCTGTGCTGGTGGATTTTCTCGGGGTTATCCCGTTTCCTCCCACTTTCTGCATTCCACCATTTCATTCATTTCTCATAATCACCGTCTCCTTTAGCCTAACAGGCATAAGCGTGGGACGTAAAACTCAAAGATTTCATTTCATTTTCTTCTTCTGTGGTTTTAATACTGTGTATCTGTTTTTGCTTAAGGTTATGCCGCGTTGACACATTCTTTACACCTCCCCCCTCAATACCATCGCAGAAACCGGTTTCACTGCAAAACCACTGCTTTATCGGACCTGTCTGCATCTCGAACGTCTGAAAGCGATTTTTAAAGTGGGATGCAACACCATCAGAAATCACTGACACGGTTTGGGAAATTGTAGACACTAATTTTCACGTGTTCAAACCTTTTCCTATAAAATATATTTTCGCTTTTCTTCGAGTATTTTTAGAATCTTGTCCATAGCTATGAGTACATGAGCAGAATCGTGTGTTTTATCATCGTTTATTACAACAAAACTGTCAGTTGTTTCATATTCCGGTGATAACTCTGAATTTCACTTTGCAGAATAACAGTCCACTTTTCAGCGAAGTCCACATGAAGTAAAATAGAATTTATATCTTAAAATTTTATACGGTGCTTTTCGGTAGCAATTAATTCTCTTCGGATTTTCTTCATGTAGTCATGAATTACAATTCTTACAGTTAAACCAGCAATGTACGATACGAAAACAGAAAGTTGCACAGTTTTTTTTAACGAGATTATTGTTTTCCCATATGGCATACGTAACACTTTCATTTTCATCAGGATCAATAATTAAAGACTCCACACTTCCATTCCTTCCACTCCAGGACATTCACCACATTCTTGAAGAAGACAGTTGTCATTTTCTATGGATCATACTACTAAAGGAAATAGGTCACTCATGACAGGTTCAATACAGGCTGCACCTTTGATTTGTAGCAACGCAGTAGCAGCTAACTTAAAATTTGCACAATACACACTTCCCTCGCAGGTTGCGGACTGACCCATTTTAGTCGAATACTGTAAAATTCCGAGTGACACATTCTTATGTTGGGATTGTTCTGTTTAGAAAGTCAGTAAATTTCTTTGGAACGCGTAAGAAAACGTTTCGATTTTTTTTTTTTTTTTAACTTTTTGTCCTTTTTCGATCACTGCAATGACATCGCACTTAACTGAGACTTTGTCTGGAGCATTCCAAATCATCACTGAGGTAATAGTTCAGGCTTTTTGTAGATCATCAGAATTTATTGGATGGCCATTTCAAGTAAACTTAAAATGTGTGTGTTTCGTAATCGTAATTTCCACCTCATTATTTCGGTTTAAGAAAACGGAGGAGTAGGGGGAGGCTCATTTTACAATTTCAGAGAGCCTTCTTGATCAAAATAATGAAAAAAGTCAAGAAAACCTTTTATTCTTCATTTAATGAATGTAAACCACAAACATCATCAAATCATTGCACTTTTATTGTTTGCAGTGTTGCTAACTGTGACATCAAAGTTAACGAAACTTCGCTAACTTTAAAAGGCTGCAGTTAATTCATGAAGCATTGGTCGAGAATGGTATTTGGTGTGTTTATTATTCATGTAAAGCTGAACCATCTGACAAAATTTCAGAATTTTAAAAGATGGTGTTTTCGAGAAAATGACGCCCAAAAATGGCGATTTTTGAAAATTTTACAATTTCTCGAATTTTTTGCGGCAAAACGGTTGCACACACAAGAATTACAAAATTTTTTTCGGAAAGCGGGTAAACAGGTCTTACCAACCGCGGAAACAGTATTTTAAAATTCGAACCGGAAATGCTCGAAAAAAATTCGCAAACTTCGACTTTTCAGATAAATTGACGTTCATTTGTTAATTTATGTAGAAAAAGATACGCATGCGCAAACCAAACTATAATAAAATATAGTTTATTTATATCCCTATGTACATACCACAACAAGAATTATAACTATACCTATCTCCATAGCCGAATGGTGAGGCTCCGAAGTCGGCCATTTTCCATGTCTTCTACAATTCATAAATTGTACTCTCCGTCTTTGATGGCCCATTACTTGGCGGGAAATTTTTTTTCGACAAAACAAAAAAATATGGGTCTCTTAAAAACATGTATAGTTGCTATAAAAAAAGTTTCAACAATATCTGAGATGGTGATGGTACATGCTCTGCCTGAATTGAAATGGAAGGCACCAATGAAACCTATTAGTATTTATGATGACCTTAAGTAGCACTGAGCATTAGACCTATTTATGCCACTGGAGATGTTGACTGGTACAGTCTGTCTTGGTTTTTAACTAATTATTATTAAATTCTTCATAATTTTTAAATTCTAAAATTTGGCGACACACCTGAGAGGACTCCGTGACACACCAGTGTGTTGCGACACATCGGTTGAGAATCACTAACCTAAACGATAGAATAGTGGTACGTTAAACTGAAAGATTTCATTTCTACACAAAACCATGAAACACAGAACAGTAAATATTGTAAGGTTCTACGTGTCTTTACACTATGCTGCGTGTAACCATGTGTTTCTACACCATGTGCTTGAACAAATACTCTACGGACGACAGCAATGAAGAACGCTCTATATGCTCTAAGACGCCTGGTCACTGAGAGCTACCTATCTTATATGCTCTAAGACGCATGGTCACTCAGAGCTAATCTTCCTATACCCTCTAAGAGGCCAGGTCATTGAGAGCTACCTTTCCAATACGCTCTAAAAGGCCTGGTCATTCAGAACCACCCTTTCTATGTGCTCAAAGACGCCTCGTCATTCAGAGCTACCCTTCCCATATGCTCTAAAACGCCTGGTCATTGACAGCTACCCCTCCTATACACTCTAAGACGCCTGGTCATTCAGAGCTAACTTTCCAATACGCTCTAAGACGTTTGGCCACTGAGACCTACCTTTCCTATAAGCTCTAAGACGCTTCGTCACTGAGAGCTACTCTTCCTATACGCTCTAAGACGCTTGGTAACTGAGAGCTACCATTCCAATACGCTCTAAAACGCCTGGACATTCAGAGCTACACTTCCTATACGCTCTCTAAGACACGTTGTCACTGAGAGCTAACTTTCCAATACGCTCTAAGATGCGTGGTCATTGAGAGCTACCTTTCCAATAAGCTCTAAGATGCCTGGTCACTGAGAGCTACTCTTCCTATACGCTCTAAGACGCTTGGTCACTGAGAGCTACCATTCCAATACGCTCTAAAACGTCTGGTCATTCAGAGCTACCCTTCCTATACGCTCAAAGACGCCTGGTCACTGGGAGCTACTTATCTTATATACACTAAGACGCATGGTCACTCAGAGCTAATCTTCCTATACACTCTAAGAGGCCTGGTCATTGAGAGCTACCTTTCCAATACGCTCTAAAAGCCTGGTCATTCAGAACCACACTTTCTATATGCTCAAAGAAGCCTCATCATTCAGAGCTACCTCTCCCATATGCTCTAAAACGCCTGGTCGTTAACAGCTACCCCTCCTATACGCTCTAAGATGCCTGGTCATTGAGAGCTACCTTTCCAATAAGCTCTAAGACGCCTGGTCACTGAGAACTACTCTTTCTATACACTCTAAGACGCTTGGTCACTGAGAGCTACCATTCCAATACGCTCTAAAACGCCTGGTCATTCAGAGCTACCCTTCCTATACGCTCTCAGTGTCTATACGCTGTAAGACCTCTGGTCATTGACAGCTACGCCTCCTATACGCTCTAAGACACCTGGTCATTAAGAGCTACCTTTCCAATACACTCTAAGATGTTTGGCCACTGAGAGCTACCTTTCCAATAAGCTCTAAGACGCATGGTCACTGAGAGCTACCATTCCAATACGCTCTAAAACGCCTGGTCATTCAGAGCTACCTTTCTTATACGCTCTAAGTAGTGTTGCCACGAGACGAGACGAGACAAGACTTCAGGCTGTCTCGTCTCGTCTCGTGCAAAGCATGTCTCGTCTCGAAAAAATGTGCTCTTCCCGTCTCGTGTCTCGTCTCGAGAGGTTCTGTCCCGTCTCGTCTCGTCTCGTTTGTCTCGTCTTGTCTCGTAAAAATATAGCAGCATGCCATGTGAACGAAAGTAAAATGTAGCAGGCTGCACCATGCTAATCAAGATACAACTAACAAGGGAAGAGAGGGAGATTATATATCGAAGTGGAAGATGGTTTACATACCAATCGAAAGCACTAATGACTCCTATTACAAAACTGTAATAAAAATTTTCCGAATGCATATACTGTGCGAGTTATATGAATATACAGGGTGTCCAGAAAATCCATTTCCACCCCTTGAAATCGCAAACGATGAGACAGATGCTAAAACTGGAAAACACGTTTTTGATCATTATAAAAGTACAATGTATCAAAGCAAACATTGTTGTCCCAGGGCCACCCGCAGAGTCCCAGGCGGGATCCAACTCAAAAGTTACAAAAGGTAAGGGGGTCAAGTAGTATATCGTTCGAAACTTCTTAGGAAATGAAAGAAGACGAACAAGTCCCAACTCTCTAAAATTACCCTGTGCAAAATGGCGGCCGGTCAAACTGTCAGCAAACACGTCATTGTAGAGTCTATGGCCACCCTCCAAAGAAAGAAAAAAAAACTGAAACGGTAAGACAGATGTCAAAAAAGAAAAAGATGTGTGTCATCTTTTCAAAAGTACAATGATTGAAAGTAAAAATGTTTGTCACAAGGTTCCAGACGGGGTCCTACTCAAAATTTTCAAATGGCAAATATGGTCAAATAAAGCTGTTGAGAAATAAAAGAACACGGAACAAGTCTCGATCCTCTAAAATTACCCTGTGTAAAATGGCGGCCGGTCAAAATGTACATCTTCACTTCGATTTTCTGAGCACGTTCACTTTCCATTTTGCAATCGGCACTTGTTTTCATTCTGAGACATTTGTACGTATTTACTCTTCCTGGTGCAAGGAATTCTTTCGTTTGAATCATTTTATAATTGATAAACCAGATAATGAGCATAAGTACCACTGTTGTGCAGTCATAAACATAAATAAGTAGAGGTAAGAGTCTTTACTTCTGATGGCTCCAACCTCTACTTATTTATGTTCGTGGAAGTACATTATATGTTAACTAGTCAGTTCTATACTCAAAGATGTCAAATGTTGACGTTTCTTTTCTTTATGTCTTCATTTGCTTTTATTTTATTATTTTTTTCTTTATTTAGATATTATTGGGCTCAAAGAGCAGAATCTAAAAGTAGTGGCATTTCCTTTCTATCCGTTGAGTACAATAATTAAAGTGAAAATAAACTAAAATCCGGTTACAGAAAGAACAACTAAAATGCAAGATCTTTGCACAGTATTATCGTAGAGCAGCGTTTCCCAACCGGTGTGCCGCGGCACACTGGTGTGCCATGGATGGGCCGCTGGTGTGCCGCGAGGACTCGAAGCAAAATTATTAATTTTATAGCAATCAAATTGCAAAACGTAGGGGGAAATGTATATTTGTATTTCACATTACTATGAATCTCTACTACGAATCTACAATTTTATTTTTCATACGAGATTACTGTTCTGTACATTTCTAATGTTGAAAAAAGTATTTATCATTGTTATGACCATTGTTGCTTCTTTATTGTTGCAGACTATTTCGTAACTTGAAAATTTAAAATATCATTCAATCCTTTGACAAATTAAATACATTTGTTTTAAAAGTAAAATAAATTTGTTTGTTCGTTCCTTATTTAGTGATCTTTCTTAGTAAAAGGTTGGATACAGTTTTTAAAAAGAAAGCATATTTTTAAAAACCTGAGTCGAATATTACATTGCAATTATTTTCTATTTTTAAATTAGAATGAAAAATAAGCATAATGATTTACCACAGGGAAAAACCAGCGATAGAGCTTTCTTCTCTGTGAGAAGGAGGTCAATAATCACTGAAAAAATACCACTGTGCAAGGGCGCCTATCAGGGGGGGGGCAAGGTGGGGCGCTTGCGCCCTCTAGAGGAAATTGTACTTCGGAAGATCGAAAACCCAATACATTTTTTAGAATAGTTACCGCAAAGTTTGAGACGACATTTGAAATGTCGCTTATACTTGCCCCCCCCTCCCTTGGAAACCATAACATGGGCGCCCTTGCCACTGTGATTTATATTTACAAATAATAATATCTATAAGTGTGCCGCGAGAATCCAAGTAACACCCGTAGTGTGCCGCAAGTTGAAAAAGATTGGGAAACGCTGTCGTAGAGCGTCCATACTTGTTCTTTCTGCTTTCATTTAATAACAGCTTTAAACGATGTGCTACTTGACCTCCCTTGCCATTTGAACAATTTGAACATGACCCCGCCTGGAACGTTGTGGAGGACCCTGAGACAAATATTTTTACTTCCAATCATTGTACTTTTGAAATGATGACACACATGTTTTCCTGTCTTGACATCTGCCTCACCGTTTCAGGATTTTTTGGGGGTGGCCATCGACTTTACAATGACGTTTTTGCTGACAGTTTGACCGGCCGCCATTTTGCACAAGGTAATTTTAGAGTATTGAGACTTGTTCCGTCTTCTTTCATTTCCCAAGAAGTTTGGAACGATATTAAAACGCCACTTGACCCCCTTACCTTTTGTAATTTTTGAGTTGAACCCCGCCCAGTACACTGCGGGTGGCCTTGTGACAAGAATTTTTGCTTTGATACGTTGTACTTTTAAAATGATCAAACACATGTTTTCGAGTTTTGGCATCTGTCTTATCGTTTGCGATTTCAAGGGGTGGTAACGGATTATCTGGACACTCTAACTCGCATAGTATATGCATTCGGAAAATTTTTATTACAGTTTTGTAATAGGCTTCATTAGTGCTTTCAATTGGTATATAAACCATCTTCCACTTCGATATATAATCTCCCTCTCTTCCCTTGTAAGTTACAAGTATTACCCAGAACACACAAGACAAGAAATGTCACGGTAGCTACACCGTGAAGCCTTCACCTCTGGTGTATGTGGTAGTCGGTTCGATCTCGGTTAGTGCCATGTGAGCTTTGTGGTGGACAAACATTGAATGTGTGTGGGGACCGCGGTGGCTAAGTGGTAGAGCGTTCACCTCTGGTGCTTGGGGTCTCAGGTTTGATCACAGCCCCCGCCAAGTGAACTTTGTGGTGGACAAACACCGTGTGCGTGGGTTTTCTCGGGGTTCTCCCGTTTCCTGCCACTTTCTTCATTCCACCATTTCATTCATTACTCATCATCACTGTCTCCTTTAGCCTAACCGGCATAAACGTGGGACGTAAAACTCGAAGATTTCATTTCATTTTTCTAATGTGTGTGTTTTCTCGAAGTTGTCTAGTATCCTACCACTTTCTTCATTCCACTAACTTTCTCATCATCATCCATTCGGCCAAAGTTGCCTAAAGGTCTTAAAAATAAATTCAAATAAGCTTACAAGGCAAGTACAAATAGTTTACAAGATAATATATCTTTGCTGTTAGTTGTCTGAGGCTTCTCGACCCTGGCCTTTTTTTTTTTTTTTTTTTTTTTTTTTACATTCTGAAACGTAATTTGTTTCACCAGTTTCAATACACGAATATACAGTAAATTGCTCATAGGTACATCGAAGATGAAGACACTAATGTTAAATAATGTTTACACGACAAGCAAAGTTCGATGTAAAGGTGTCATCATCCCCGACACTATCGTATACTATCAGCCCACTTGCTTTATAGTGTCTGTATATATATATATATATATATATATATATATATATATATATATATATATATATATATATATACAGAGAGAGAGAGAGAGAGAGAGAGATGTGTGTACACTTTGATTTCATATATTCCAGCCTTTAGGTTTCACAGTGTTAACCCATAACAATCCAAAAACTACTTTCCATTTTAGCATATATAGATTTGTTACTTTTTTTTTTTTTAAACTCGGAACCAAATAATTTTATTCAGTTATGGAAAGTATTTGATTGAAATTTTATATGTTACTGCACACTAAGCTCTACTTAAAGTGTCATAGTAATGGGAGCTGAACGACACATCGGACGAAAGAATGCTTGGGGCCAGTCTTCATCTCCATGGTTCAAATCTGTTCCCATAACCGCGGGGTGTGTGTTACTATGTGGTGCTTGCCTCGTTTGTGTAACAAACTCATTACAGTACACCCAGATTAGCTAATGGCTAAAAAAAAAAAAAAAAGTTGATTTTTGGGTGGCCATTTTGGATTAAAGTTCCTTATATTGTCGGGATCTATTCGCAATCATACAACGTACATCTTCATACCAAGCCGAGCGGTCTGCGGCGATAGACCATCGGCTTGAAGGCCCCGGGTTGAGTCCCGGAATGGTCATGTGTATGGATTTTAACAACATTTGTTTTTTCGTACTGTGTCAGGCGGGGGGGAATCGTACGGGATAAAAGGATTTCAGTCTGAAAAAAAAATGGAGAGAATATCCTCCCCAGGATACTTTCATGGGAGTAAGGAATTAGTAAAAATATAGAATGTACATTTTAGACCAGGTTTAAAAATATGGTTTGGGTATCCTATTTCTTTTCTGTTAATTATATTCTTCATTTGATCATTCTCATGATATTTTCTGCTTTCAACGGAGTTCCATGAATATTATACCAAATGTTCTTTACACTTATCAAGTTCGAAAGGTTTTATGCGCCTGTAAGAAACAAACCATTTCTGAAGATAATTCAGGTCCTAATGCATATTATTCAGTAGGAAAGGGAAGTATTCCCCTCCTCTCGAAGCAGAGGGCAATTTCGCACTCTGGTCAGATCAAACATTTCCGCGTAACAAAACGAAGGTCCCCTTGTAAAACTTCTTTACCTAAAGTGTTATTATTAGTATCATAAATTTGCTGAAAGCAAACAATTTGAAGGGTTCGTCGATAATATCTTTGCTTCTCTTGTCGTCCGCCCGCCTTCCAAACGAAGAGGTGAATTTTACAACATGACTGCTGTATAATAAGCGAGCGATTGGTAAAATGGTAAAAGTGTGTTTTTATGTGTGTGTGTATGTGTGTGTGTGAGAGAGAGAGGGGGGAGAGAGAGAGAGAGAGAAGACAAAATTTTAGTTGCAAGATGACATACTTTAATTGCCGTTTTCGGTTCATATAGCAAAAAGAATACCGCCACCAGAGAATAAAGACAAGTGTAGACCTTACCCAGTTTTCAAATTGAATAGATGGTGATGGTAGTTCGGTTTCTTGACCTTGTAAAAATCTTCCCTGTCTTTGATTTTGTTTGTCATCATTCCAGCCAGAAATAAAAAAAAATGAGAATTCCTCAGTTTACAGCAAGGGGAATTGGGGACAAGACATTAAGAATGATATTCCTGGAAGCTCATGTATCACGATTGTTTCATTCAATAGACAGAGGACACCTTTCTATGGAGGCTTTTCAACATGTTTTCTCACAAAGGGGATTTTCCTTTTGCAATCTATATGACTACTGGCAATTTCAATCTTGGCCATTCGCGCCAGCGTTTTCATTTTCGAGACACGAGACGAGACGAGACATTTCACGAGACGTCCCGTCTCGTCTCGTGTCTCGTCTCGTTTTCGAGACGGGACAAGTAGTCTGTCTCGTCTCGTGTCTCGTCTAAGAGGGTTCTGTCCCGTCTCGTGTCTCGTCTCGTTTACGAGACGAGACGAGACACGAGAAATGTCTCGTCTCGTGGCAACACTAGCTCTAAGATGCCTGGTCACTGAAAACTAACTCTCCAATACGCTCTAAGATGCCTGGTCATTGAGAGCTACCTTTCCAATAAGCTCTAAGACGCCTGGTCACTGAGAACTACTCTTTCTATACGCTCTAAGACGCTTGGTCACTGAGAGCTATCATTGCAATAAGCTTCAAAACGCCTGGCCATACAGAGCTACCCTTCCTATATGCTCTAAGATGCCTGGTCACTGAGATCTACCTATCTTATATGCTCTAAGACACATGGTCACTCAGAGCTAATCTTCCTATACACTCTAAGAGGCCTGGTCATTGAGAGCTACCATTCCAATACGCTCTAAAACCGCCTGATCATTCAGAGCTATCCTTCCAATACGCTCTAAGACGCCTGGTCACTGAGAGCTATCTTTCTTATTGTTTCTAAGACGCCTGGTCACTGAGAGCTATCTTTTTTATAGTCTCTAAGACGCCTGGTCACTGAGAGCTACTCTTCTTATACGCTCTATGACGCTTGTTCTTTGAGAGCTACCCCTCCTGTACGCTGTAAGACGCCTGGTCACTGAGAGCTACACTTCCTATACGCTGTAAGACGCATGGTCGCTTAGAGGTACTCTTCCTATACGCTCTAAGACGCCTGGTGATTGGGCTCCTCTAAACCACCAACAAACCTCGAAAGATTTGAAAGTATTTGTAATATATTGTATTCAAGAGGATAACTTTTATAATAAAAGGTAATGAGAAAGTCTATACTTAAGTGTAAAATCGTTTGCTCTACCCTATAGACAAGAAAATTATTACAATACTCATTGACTGTAATTACTTGTAGCTACCTTAAAGTCAAATACAAAAAAATAAAAGCAGATGAACTGAGCACAGTGGCGTCATTTAGGGCTTCATAAGGGTCAATTGACCCCTAAGTTTGAGATATGCATACCCGAGCTGACTGTCGTTCTTAGCCCAGGGAGAATAAATTTATGGAAAATATTGGAGTCCCTCTTCTTCCTTAGGATACGAATTTAAATGAATGTGCAATGACAAAAATCCATAAGATACTCTACTTTTGAAAAACGTTTTGAAATACAATATTCCCCTAGAATACACCCTTTAATCAAAGCGGCATGGCTAAATTCATTTCAAAATGATCGGCTGATTTGCCGACGTCGAGAACTATGGATTCGACAATAATCTCTGTAATTATGGGTATTTTATTTTCACCCTTTGTCACCCCTCATGCCGATGGGAACTAAACTTTGACTTAAACGGCGTTAAAAGTGTCAGTGTTCACACTCATCGACCTCGAAAATTATGGACTCAACACTAACATTAGACGTTTTCAATTATTTTCACATGTCTACCCCCTTCCACCCGTAAGAGATTGCTTTGGATATCTTACTCGTCAATATTTTATGCAAACTGTAAGTCATATATGTAACAAGTTTGGTTCAAATTGATCCATTCCTGCCAGAGTTTTACTGGAATATATATACATTGATCAATCCATACATATATAGTACTTGGATGCAGGCAAGTAGCCAAGGAGGGGTCCGGAGTGTCTGCACCTTCCCCCCCTTGCAGACTAGAAATGGAAAAAAATAAGGAAGGATGAAACAAAATGAAATGAGAAAAAGAAGGATCAGCGTTAAAAATAAAAAGTTACAGGAAGCTTTTGATTACTCTTTCTTATGAGGAGATTTGTATTGCTTGCAATGCATGGAAGCGAGATATCCTGGAAGAGTCAGGGAATTTGAAATTTGTAGAAAAGTTTCGGAATTCTCAGAATTTCTGCTATAGTCAGGGAGATTTCAAGCTTACGAAAGCATAGTGCCGTTGTGTAACAGCGTGAACATTTTTTATCATAATTTTTCGTTATCGCATTCTTGCAGTATCGGACATGTTATTTCAAAAACAATTTTCTACTGCTCCTTTGACCTGTCATTTCGAACAGACAGTAGTTGACGGAATAATAAAAACAAAAATGTATATGGAAAAGGAGTTCTAGCATTTGATTCAACAGAAAAAGGAACGCAGATATTGTAAAATATTTTACAAGACATTATTGAGTGTGTACATTTTATAATAGTTGAGGTCATAATGAAAGGAAAATTGTTATATTTGAATAAAGAGAGGAAGGACGTAAATATTGTAAAATCTTTTTCAAAACGGTTTTTATTTTACTCGAGATTTCTTCATAGTTTCTTATTAAAATACCTACCAACATATCCTCATTTTATTGTCCTAACTAACCAATATTTGTTAATAGTAAAGTAGTTTAGATTGCTCGAGCTTTTGGGCCTTCAGAATTTCGTGTTTCTCCCCCCTCCCCCCTCCCTTCTCGAAATCCTGGCTACGTGCCTGCTTGGATTGATATACAGTATGACGCTACCATTATCTGAGAAAAGTTTACAGTAAAAATGATTTTAGTTTGATCTTAAGGGAGTTTGAGTCGAACATTACCAGCCAAGAAAACTCTATATTTATAGCCATAATGATGAAGGCTTCCGTAAAGTAAACCTGCATAATATCGTTTATAAATATAATTTTTGAAGATATTGAGAACCTATCTTATCCAAAATGCGGAATATATTAATTGTTTTTTATTGGTACAGTCCGCAGCAGAAAACCTGCAACATAAGTTTATTATGAAACTACGCCTAACATCGGAGGGAATCAACATAACGTCTAAGTGGCACGAATCACGCCAAGAGAAACCTCGGCGTCCTCCCCTGCACACTTATTTTGGAGCAAAAGACTTCGTCGTTTCACAATAAACTTACATGCTCATGTTGCAGGTTTTTTGCTGCGGACTGTACATACAGTGCCAGATTTAAGTTTGATGAGGCCCTAAGGTATTGAAGGTAATGGAACCCTTTGTATGTTGTGGAAGCAGTCCATGCAGAACGTAGGCACCCTATATACAGAAATGAGCAAACGAGTGATATTTTAGGGAGCACGCTAGCAGAAAGGGGAGGCCCCATTGCTTACAACATAGAAGTCTACACATTATTCTTGCTATATAGATTTTATTTTATTTATTTCCTTTATTTATTTATTTTTATTTACTTTATTAACCGTCATAAGATTATAATAATACTACGTAATTATATTTATAACTTTATTACGTATATACATACAATAAATTTACTTAAACATTTGTATTCCATTGGGACGACACATCTGGTGCAATTATTAACACCGATAATTATAAATGAATGAATGAATGAAAATCCGAAAGTGCCACATTTGAAAATGATGGGGTAACTACAAAATTACTTGTCAGCGAACTTTAAAAGTTCATTACTGAATTCTTCATGGCTCTGCGTGTGTGTGTGTGTAAGTGTGTGGGTGTGGGTGTGTCTGTTATATGCGATTTTTTTTCAATTTTGAGCCCTCCGTTCCATAGAGCATAAAAATTATCTGATAGAAGTGATGGAATTTTTCCCGTCACTCTTACCGTTCCCGAGATATTGGCCAAAAAAAAAAGTTCCGATTTCGGTATATTTAAGGAACCATATCTCGGAAACCGTAAGTCATAAAAGGATTATATTGGTGTTGATCAATAGCTAAGAGGATGGTAAACATTTTGGTATCAAAGAGTAACTGGTGGTCACTGGCCAATTGGGACCGTTCTCTAGATATTGGCCAAAAAAGTTTGGATTTCGGGAGATTTAAGTCGGGAACCGTAAGTCATAGGGAGGTGATATTTTGCGAATTTTGCAATTTTGAACCTTCCATTTTGAACATGTATCTTCGTAAAACAACATACTGTATCATACGACATTTTAACAGAACTCTTAAACAAACACGTGGAAAATATTTAGTACTCAATGAAATTATATTACAATAATTGTTTAATGGGTATAATAATAAAGTACATAGAACAATTGATATAAAGCCTGTAGAAGTTAATAAGAAAAATAAATTTTTTAACTCTGTTCTGGCAATGCTCTTGGAGCATTCTCAACTGGTTCTCCCTGCTACTCTAATAGCTAGGCGTGCACCACTGGTGCACGTGGTCTTGGTTAGATTTCCGGTGGGAGAAGACAAGAAATTAAATATATTGCAATGGTTCAGTATACCATCTTAAACTATCCATGTTGGTGATACGGTCTTGTTGCTAAAAACTTAAATGAACAACCAAACAAATACCAAACAATTCTTATATTATGAAATTGAGCCCCTGTTAATAATATTTCCGATATTTTACGATACCCAGCCAAAAGGCCTCTCATTGTTACGTTCGTATAATTTCGTTAGTATGTTTGCATACATGTATGTATCTGTGTGCCTCCTCGTCTTTTTCTTATATCTTTAATATAATCCAATAGCAAAATTTACAAAGGATCCGAGAAAACGAAGACTAAAAAAATCAATTTTAGATTTTCTTTGCTTTTCTGTCCCCTTACCTGCCCCCCTTTACCCTCTCTTCTGGAAGTCAAAACAAAATAACGGAACTTCCTTTGCAGTAACAAAGAAGAGTATGGTGAACTCAGGAATCAACACCGTATATATATATATATATATATATATATATATATATATATATATATATATATATATATATATATCAGTTCGCCGGGTGGGTTTCTCCTATGAAAAATCAATAGATGATTTGCAAGAACAAACACCATTCTTTTGTTGGCGGCGGGAGCTGTTTGAATCTTCTTCGTTCGTCGGCTTTCGAAAAACAAAAGGCATCGACGCAAAGAAATCAGAAGAAGAGAAAGTGAATAGTTTCTTTAGCTTCTGTGTGTGTAATAGGGTTTCGAAGCCGAGAGCTTTCACAGCGAGAGAGAAATCTTTCTTTTTGGTCCCTCTCAATGTTCTTGTTTTTCTCTTTAGTAGAGCTCAACAAGAAAAAAGGAAAACATCTGCTATCACCAGCTCTCAATTATTAATGTGGCATACACGGTGGGTATATTTCTTTCTTTCCACCCAAACAAACAGAATTCTTTAAAAAAAAACAAGACAAATGACTCCAATTTCCTTCTTTAAAATGTGGTACCTCATAGTACACCTAGTTTATCCCCCCCCCCCAAAAAAAGTAACAGTACACGAGCACATATAATCTCTCATTTTTTCCTTCTTATTTTATGAATTATGAGCGCAAAGTTGTTGACACATACGCTTAAACAGACCATTATTCACTAAATCATTCACCACACTTCTAATTATTTTAAACTGGCAGAATATACGTTCTTCGCACGGGGAGAATACATTTCCTTTTGGTCATGAAGAAGTAAATTTGGATTTAAACGACATCGGAAGTGTCACTGTTTGTCTCAGCGACCCCGAAAACTATGGGTTCGACACTAATATCTGCCAATTTCGATCATTTTAAAATATTTCCTTATTCTGCTAACCTAAGCTGCACCGTCAAAGTGAAATGATAAAGACTATCTCTGGCACGAACCTCATCTATGTTGAAAATTTGATAGAGATCGGTCAGATGGTTCAAGAGGTATGGCTCATATATAAATACCTATTCTTCGCATGGGTCAGATAAAAAATATCTATGTAAACAAACTGAACAACGAAAGAAAAAAATATCGATCATTTTGTACAACTTTTACATATCCCGATAAACGCCCCCTGAGACTGCCTGATTCGAATTTTTTTTTAAAGAAAAAACGCCTCTGGCCCCAGGTTGAATTTGGAAGTCAACCCCTGTGGGCGTATTACCATTCATCTCAGCGACCGCGAAAACTATGGATTTGACATTAACATGAGTCATCTTGGATTCATGTCTCGTTAACACCCCCCCCCCGGCAGGTGACCCCCGGCCCGCATACAATGGTAGCTGAATTTTGTCTGTCATCGCTAATGAAAGTGTCACCACTGATATCAGCGATCGCAAAAACTATGGATTTTACACTAATATCCGTCATTTTGGATTATTTTTACATGTCTCGGTGCCCCTTCCTAGCACACATCTTATCAATGGCTCATACTTCACTAGTGCACACCCATCAATGGCTTATACTGCACTAGTGCACACCCATCTATGACTTATACTTCACTAGTATACACCCATCAAGCTTATACTTCACTAGTGCACACTCATCAATGGCTTATACTTCACTAGCGCATTTACGTCAGTTTTTAATCTATACTATTATATAAAAGAGGAGAAATGGGTGACTCATCATTGCCCAGGACATACCACTATAGGCATTAACGTGAAATTTGGAGAGAATACTTCATTTGTCACGGAGGTAAGGGATAGGGATGGTATTTTGGAATTATCCATCCTAAAAGAGTAAAGGGGGTTCAAAATTTCCCTCAAAACAGTGTATCTCACGAATCAATGACACTAGAGAGATAAAACTCGGCATAGGAACTTTTCATTAAAAATAAGGGAACACATGTTTCGCCGTCCTCCAAAGTTTAGCTCCAAAAAGAAGGGAGAGAAAGATTTATAAAATACTTAAATTTTCCTTTGTTTAATCAGAGCACGGTTTCCGTGGAGTCGATTGAGACATTTCAAAGTTGATTATTGCGAAGGCACAATAACTTGGAGTGGGTTGCGGGTGGGAGATTGGAAAAGAATAGTGTGCCATTTTCTATGAGTATTATAACAGTTTCCACGGACATGGTTGGAGCGTTAAATAATGTGTTTCCTATACTTATTACGAAACGAGGTCAGCCATTAAAGTGCAGCGATTGCTCAGACATTTGATTGTTACCTGACATTACACTAAAGATCCATTGTAACTGTTGCAGTGTTCTTATGAAATGGCATCCTATCCACTTTCCATCCTCCAGCTCCAACTAATTCCAAACTATCACAAATGCGCAACATTCGACTTTGAAATGTGTCAGCCTCTGTATGTGAATTGGTCCAAATAGGCAATTTATCCCTATGTCTCACATATATAAAATATTATAAATAGATAAACATTCAAGTATAAGAACTGGTCATAATTATGAGCTACATCACATTACCCGCTCTCAACTGCCATTCTTGTTACTATCACAATGAAGAGCTTAATTATGGTATCCGTTTCATCTGAATTTATCTTAATAGCTATTGCACAGTATCAATTTTTAGATCTCTTTATATTTTTTTTTTAACTTTCTCGAAAACTAAGGATTCATACTCATTCACCTAAGGATTCATACTCATTCACATAAAGATTTATACTCATTTACCTAAGGTTTCATACTCATTCACATAAAGACTTATACTCATTCACATAAAGATTATACTCATTCACCTAAGGATTCATAGTCATCCACATAGAGATTTATACTCATTCACCTAAGGATTCATACTCATCCACATAAAGATTTATAATCATCCACCTAATGATTCATACTCATTTACATAAAAATGTATAGTCATTCACCTAAGGATTCATACTCATCCAATAAAGATTTATACTCATTCACATAAAGATTTATACTCATTCACCTAAGGTTTCATACTCATTCACATAAAGACTTATACTCATCCACATAAAGATTTATAATCATTCACCTAATGATCCATACTCTTTTACATAAAAATTTATAGTCATTCACCTAAGGATTCATACTCATCCCATAAAGATTTATACTCATTCACATAAAGATTTATACTCATTCACCTAAGGATTCATACTGATCCACATAAAGATTTATAATCATGCACCTAATAATTCATACTCATTTACATGAAAATGTATAGTCATTCACCTAAGGATTCATACTCATCCAATAAAGATTTATACTCATTCACATAAAGATTTATACTCATTCACCTAAGGTTTCATACTCATTCACATAAAGACTTATACTCATCCACATAAAGATTTATAATCATTCACCTAATGATCCATACTCATTTACATAAAAATTTATAGTCATTCACCTAAGGATTTATACTCATCCAATAAAGATTTATACTCATTCACATAAAGATTTATACTCATTCACCTAAGGTTTCATACTCATTCACATAAAGACTTATACTCATCCACATAAAGATTTATAATCATTCACCTAATGATCCATACTCATTTACATAAAAATTTATAGTCATTCACCTAAGGATTTATACTCATCCCATAAAGATTTATACTCATTCACATAAAGATTTATACTCATTCACCTAAGGTTTCATACTCATTCACATAAGGATTTATACTCATTCACATCATTTTGTTTAGCTCAATTAGATCTATCGGTTAGCATACGTTTCATCTTTGGACTGCATTACACTAACTAGTAAGAGTAGAATTGTTAAACAAATTAATTACCATGGTCTTGTGCAACAAGTGATAATTTTAATGGCCTACATTAACACAGTAAATTAGTAGTGTAGAAACTATAATAATATACCTAAGCATGTAAGGGAAACGTTTGCTTTCTATTGGTTAGTAAGGTTTAGAACTCAGAGCCAATAGTTTGGGGAGATAATTGTCCCCATTCCCTCCCTTAATCGCCGCCACTGACCACAACCATCTTTATTGATTAAAGGTAGCTGGCAGCCGGATAGTATTTCTTGCAGTGCGTTACAAGATCTCTAGTTTTTATCATCATTTCATACATCATTATCATCATCATCTCTCTCTGTCTCTCTGAGGGATATTTTTGTTGCCGTGCTAGTTGCAAAACCGTCCCAAACTTCCCGAGAGTTGGTCGACAACCTATTCAAAGCAAAGCCGAGGTTTGTCAGCTTCCTAAGAAGATTACGAGAGTCTCTCTCTGTCTAAACTACTTCTCGCGGACGCCAACCAACAAATAACTGCTAAAACCAGCTCCAATGGCTAGTTCGAAAGATTAGATTTTTTTATTTATTTATTTCTTCCTTTGGAAAAAGTAAAGAAAAAAATGAAATTTATGTTATGAGTGATTCCCTAGAAAGATTCCTTCGCAGTTTTCAGTCTCTGTAGGTGGAAAGTTTCCTACGTTTTGTAGCAATAAAAAATGCAAATAAAAACTTTTCAGTACTTCGCAAGCTTCGAACAGAGTTTGGCTTACGTGCGTAATATCGGCTTATGCTACTATTATTTTTCAGTGTAGCCAAGTAGAGAAAGGTTTCAGTTTAGGGTGATTTGGGAAAATACATACATGAAATAAAACCATGAACATTAAAGGAAGAGTTATATTATAAACAAGTGAATATGTTCGACAGAAATACGGATGACAAATGAAAAAATATCATTTTATCGTATAACAAAAATGAATAATATTCTTTGGGATTGTATCACGGGAAAATAGCTGAATCCTTTGAAATGGATTTTGAAACACAGTAACTGGGAAACAGATGAACCGTTTGTAATGGATTTTGAAACATAGTCATGGGGACACAGCTGAACCGTTTGAAATGGATTTTGAAACATAGTCACGGCAAAACAGCTTAGCCGTTTGAAATGGATTTTAAAACATAGTCACGGCAAAGTTGCTAAACCTTTTGGAATAGATTTTGAAAACGGACACGGGTAAAACAGCTGAACCATTTCTAAGGATTTTGAAACATCGTCACGGTCAATCAGATGAACCGTTTAGAATGGATTTTGAGAATGATTACGAGGAAACAGATTAATCGTTTGAAATAAATTTTGAAACATAGTAACTGTGAAACAGCTGAACCGTTTGAAATGGATTTTGAACCACTATATCTATTTCGAAACTGGATTTTTATCATGTCTCTTCGATTAAAATGCATATCATACGCGAAATGGGATGGATTCAAAATTTGTATGACGAGCCATTCAAATTAGTATGATCAAACTCGGATTATACACTGCTCATTAAAAATAAGTGGACACATGTGCCAGCTTTTCCGAGAATTCTGCATTTAAGAGGTAAAAGGGCAGATCTTGTATTCTTTTTCGACACATTGAAATCGGTATTATCTTCTCATTATCACGGAATTTCCTCTCGTATTCTAACACATATTTGTTCGTTCATATACAAGTTTCTTATGAGTCTTTGATCTTTCCATTCCAAACCAACCTTCTTTTAGAACTCCCCAACAAAATTCCCAATTCACGCATTTATTCTTGACTAGATCAATAAACACAATAAGCATCTCTTTCCCCTTTTTTCTACAGTATACACTTTTCACCGATCACTCTTAATAATCCATTGCATGTGTTGTGTTCTTACCTCTCCTGAACCCGAACTATTCCTCCTCATTTTTTCCTTTTATTCTTCCATATAACTTTCTGTTCAAAATTCGAAGCAAAAAATTTGCTGCATGCGACATGAGACATAGTTTTATAATCTTCACATCTCTCTGAGTTCGATATTTTAGCGATCGATATCATGGTCGTCTTCAGGAAATCTTTTGACCACTCTCCTGCCCATACATTTCTTTGCATATATGTACTAGGGATGGCCAGAACCGATTCCTGGTGGAACCGGTTCCGGAACCAGTTTTTCGGATCCAGGTCTGGAACTGGTTCTTTCGGTCCAGTTCTGAAACCGGTTCCCAAGAAACGGTTCCTAGACCCGGTTCTGAAACCGCGTTTTCGGATCCAGATCTGGAACCGGTTCCGGTGGCCATCCCTACGCTAAACCCGAGCTGCTGGCAGCCTGTGAACAGTGTGCTATTTGAAACGGTGGAAGCGATAGGCAGGCGCCCAGGTGGCGGCCGCTTGTCTCATCTGCCTAAACAAACTGTGTCACTGGCAAACTCATTTGGCTAAACACTCACTGGTTGACCAAATTTTTTCTGGGTCACAAGCGGGTCTGGGTGGTGAGGGCACAAGTGCGCAGTCCCCTTAGCAGTGTTTTGAAGTGGAACTTTGTGCCTCCTTTACGTGTCTTTGGGGGCTTCCGGAAATGAAATGAAATATTTGAGTTTTACGTCCCACGGTTATGCCCGTTAGGCTAAAGGAGACGGTGATTATGAGTAATGAATGAAATGGTGGAATGAAGAAAGTGGGAGGAAACGGGAGAACCCCGAGAAAACCCACGCACACGGTGTTTGTCCACCACAAAGGTCACTTGGCGGGGCTGGGATCGAACCCGGGACCCAAAGCAACAGAGGTGAACGCTCTACCACTAAGCCACCGCGGCCCCCATTGGTGGCTTTCGGATCCAGGTCTGAAACCGTGTTTTCGGATCCAGGTTTGAAACCGGTTCCTAAGATCCGGTTCTGAAACCGGGTTTTCAGATCCAGATCTGGAACCGGCTCCTAAGATCCGGTTCTGGAACCGGGTTTTCGGATCCAGGTCTGGAATCGGTTCCGCCGGAACAGAAATTTTGTGGCCATCCCTAATATGCACATGCTTCGACTAGACGCGTACAACAAACATAATTGTCATTCTCACCACTTGCACTCTGCTTTATAAGAAATTGCAAGGCACTATTCCATTCTTGAAATGTTACTTTTTGTTTTACGAAACCTCGTTCGAATATGATTTTGATTGTTTGTTTGTTTAACTGATTACAAATATTAGCTCATTTGTACACTTGACGTCTGTAAAAACAGCGGATCTATTGTTTCCTTCTTTCCGACCTATTTGTGGTGCAAATTTTAGATGTATGACCATGTATATCATTATAAATGAGGGCTTGTCAGAGAAGTCACATCGGGAAGTTGTATTGCTTCAAAGTAAGGAAAGGAAACATATCATACTTAACTAACTCTCTGGTCTATGGAACCCGAAGATTCAATGCCACGTTCAGAAAAGCTCTCCACTGACTTCTATCCTTAACCAACTGGATCCAGTTTCTATTTTGTAATACGAATTCTTTTCCTTTAATTTAAAGTTATGAGTTTCAGTTCCCCTTGTGTCATGAGGTCTCGCTACCAAGGCTTGCATTTTTCTGAATCCAACGCGGAAAACGCTGGAAGATGTGACACGCGGAAACATTTACTACTACGTCAAATGTAAAATTAACACTGCCTGAGTACTAGAACTTAGCGATATTTGGTAACCTTTGTGGATAAATAAAAATCGATATACCTACTGCTTAATATCCCCTTTGCTCTTTTCTATCACATTTCATCACAAAAGCAAATATATGTATATATTTGACGTGTTCTAAATTAAACTCTTGCTTATGTTATAACTACATTGTTTATCCACTGTGAAAATTGTGTTCCAACTATTGTTCCCTGAACACTGTTCAAAAAAAATGGAACACACAATACTAGTTTATTTGAAAGATAAACTATTATTCTGATAAAATTATGATTGTTTGTTTAACAGTAAAATTTATTTCCCTTTTTGTTATTAGTAATTTGATTGTATCAATTCACAGACGTATTTGTCGTAATATGTCTCTATGACATTAGCTAGTACAACACTTTTAGCTTTATTTACAAAAACAGAAGAATAATTTATACAAAACAATTTATATTGCATAAACAATAAATATTGCTTATTATTTGTAAACATTATTTTGTGGTATGGTAAAAACATTGACACCCGGTAATCTATATATTAAAATGCTAGGTTTACAATTATGTTTGTCTCCAATACTTTTCACACAGAAATCTCGAAAACCATAAGTGCTAGAAACCTGCCGTTTTCGCTGGTCGATTCAAAATTTTGTGTAGATTGTCCAGTTCTAATTGAATATTTTTTTTTAAAAAAACGTGGCCGTTAATTCTTTATTACATTTTTAAGGGCACACTGGAAATGTTGAGATTCTTTAAAAAAGTAAAGCATAATATCCTATGAGTTATACATTCCAACACCGCATATTTGTATACAGAAGTTGTATATCTCTCAGGAGTTTATTTCTTGACCAAATGATGATGAAAAACGAGGGATAACTATTTCTACGGTGTAAGATACTTGTGTGAAAATACTTTGACTAAATATACTAGATGGCTCAAAAGTAGTTATGCAGCCCTGCACTGATCAAGTATAACATTCTAGCTTATAGGTTTATTCGCTTCGGCTGTTCCGAGCTTAAAATATAAGTAAACAGACATTAAGAATAAATAATAAAGAAACTAAGTTTACCTGATGGATAGCAATAAGAAATGATATAAAAAGCAACGATTTGATCATTACGGGACTGTATACCTACTTCTGGGCCACCCTGTATATTTTAAAATTTATAAATATTGGTGTCTGTACTTGTTATTTTAACATACATAGTTTTATAAATTTAAAAGACAAATGCAAAAACCAATTTATTACGCCTTTGTACTACACTGTTGTAAGTAGTACTAATTTGAACTTTTCTGAAGCAGTTCTTGGTATTTTATATAATATCATTCTACGTGTTCTCAGGTTACATGGTTGAGCGTTAATTTGCATATTTTCGAAGAACGTGCCATTGTCTAAGCTTTCGTTAATTAACTGCAGTGCTTCTCGCATGTTTGTCTGAGAATCATAGTTTAAAAGCTTTAATAATTGAGTTGTTTTCTGTTAAAAGGTCGTATGTGCAATAAACAAATTTTCCGTAAATGACAAAAGAAACTTTTTTCTTACGAGACGATTTGGTTTATGAAAGAAATGTCTTATATTTTTAACACGTTTCAAGAAACACGTCCTTTTAACATAAATTGTTACATCTACGTCTAAACTATTCATTTCTTAAAAAAAAAATTAAAATTGTGATAAACGTTACATACGCCCCTTTAACACAAAACAATTCAATTGATTGTAAAATATCCACTCCTAAAAAAAAAAAAGCTAATTAATTATGTTTCTTAAAATAGAGACATCAAAGCATTATCTTTTGAATGATTTTCATCATCTACATTGTCTCAAACAGAGAAGTTACAATCTGTAATTCGCTTTGACGTAGAAATTATGTATTATAATGCTGTTTATCAATTCTAATATCTTTATCTTCTCCTTCCTTTCCCTTCCACTGTAACTTCTTATAATTTTTTTTCAGAAGTCTTATTAACATTTTCCTTTTATCTAATTTCGTCCAATGTTCTCCTTTCCTTACCTAAACTGAGAAAAAAAATGTAGGTGACGTACTTAAAAAGATAGGTTACATGTGTAATTCCTGTAGTTTTTGGACAACGTACAACAGACGTATAACTGAAAACGCATGTAGGATTGAACCAAGAAAACCCCTCGCATCAGATGAGAGCTTTACCCACTGAGGCACCATGCTTCCTTAGTTTGTAATAGTAATAGTAGTAATCAGTAGTAGTAGTAGTAGTAGTAGTAGTAGTAGTAGTAGTAGTAGTAGTAGTAGTAATAGTAGTTAGTAGCAGTAGTCGTAGTAATTATTAATGGTAGTAGTAATAGTAGTAAATAGTAGTAGTAGTAGTAGTAGTAATTAGTAGCGGTAGTAGTAATAGTAGTAAATAATAATAATAATAGTAGTAGTAGTAGTAAGAGTAGTAATTAGTAGTGGTAGTAATAATAGTACTAAATAGTAGTAGTAGTAAATAGTAGTAGTAATAGTAGTCATAAAATAGAACTCCGTAGTACTGCAAATCCATAAAGAATTTTCTATATATAGTAATTACACTCACTCCTCAAAGCCACTCACTATATCAATTAAGAAAATTAACTGCAGGCTCTCTGTCCACAGAATGCTTTCAAACATCTTGCTTCTCTCTCCACAAGAAATTGCCAGCGTGACAAATTTCAGCAACTTTTTTTTAAAAGTCGCATCTTTCTTAGATAATATTAATAGACACGTTTTCGTTTATCAGTTACTTGGAGAAAGTTTTCTTTTATTGCGTTGTTCCTTTGCTATTTGTAAAGTGAAGTGAAGGAATGCCTCCAATGACCATTGCTTTGGAAAATATGTTTCGTGCTATCTCGGGAACGGCTAATATAAAAACGTCATTCCAAGATTTACGGACCATAAAAAGTCACGAACTTTCCCAGAAGCGAATTCACCAGACCTCCAGGGGAATATCACATGTCAATATTCGTATTGCAAGCTCACCAATATTTCTACACCAAAATTGAAAGTAGAGCACACACACACTCCGCATACACACGCTAACACACTGTCCTGTGTGTTCGTATACCTGCTAAAAATTTACATATGAACTTACTTGACGTTTTCGAGTGAATTAAAGATGATACAACAGGTGTGTTCGTCTTCACATGGAAGTGTTCTCAAGTTAAAAGTATATTTATTTATCAATGTGTTAGCTGACTAACCTTACGACTTTAAAGTACGGAGGTTGAACGCCGCAGAAACAAAACGTTATCATTATACATCCTATTCTATGTTGATTATGCTATACATTACAATCAAGATTGTTGCCCACCTCCTTAAGATGTTGCTGCATTACCCTCTCATATTGTCCTTGCTCTACTCGAAGACGCCTTTCCCATGTGCATCAGAGGTTGAACTCCATACACTCCATGAAACCGATCTATTTCATATCATATCGTCGCATAAGAACCAGAGAAACATAACTCCAAAAATGCTGTTTCGTTTTCTTCATTTTTGGACATAAGTTTGAAAGCCCAGTTTGATGTAAATGGAACGTAACGCCATCTATTCTTGTCGATCATCTGTTCTACTGTAGCTGAGTTACCATCTTATTAAAAACACATCTTTCTAAGAAAATAATATTTTTGTCCTCTCGCCTGTAAACCTAAGAAAATGGAGTTACGTCCCTCTGGTTTTCATGTGACGATAGGACAGGAACAAATAGTCTCCAAAAGCTTCCTCCTGGCAAAATGTTTAACGTAGCCACATTTGCAGTGGGAAAACCAAGTTCGAATCTTGTTGGGAGCTCAAGTAATTCTGATCCTGTGTTGAGCTGTAGACCCACATCTCATATAGCCTCCCTGCTGAATGGGACATTACACTCAAAATCAAGTCATCAACTTAACGAATGCACATCGTTTAAATGACACACTTCTAGATAAGTGTGGTTAATGGACTATGTTATTTAAGGATTCTTAAAATCTGTAAAAGTGCAATTCTCAAACTTTGTCACACAAGTTAGACAACCCAAATGACTCTTATGTATTCTAAGTTGCATATCGTTCAGTCAGTGTGACGTATGGGAAATTCTATTGATCTCTACTCGTCATTTTGCTCGTTCCTTAAGAAAAAAAAAGAAGAAAGGAAGGATGAAATATTTGAGTTTAACGTCCCACGATTGTGCCTATTAGACTCACAGGCACGGATGATTAAGGCAAATGAATGATCAAGGAATAATTGGTGGAATGGAAAGGTGAGAGAAAATGGGACTATCCCAAGAAAACCAACAGACAAACAAGGATCGAACCAGGGACACCACCCCCTGCTCTACCAGGCACCGTGCCTCCAGATAAGGATGCACACGAGACGAGACGAGACAGAATTTTCCTGACAAAATTCGAGTTGAGATAAAGCTTTTCCAATAGAGAAATATACGTTTTTCGAATCGAGACATCATTTTACAGCACATTTTCGAGACGAGACAGCTTCGAATCTTGTCTCGTGCGCATCCCTACCCCCAGAAGAAGAGAAATACATTTCACAAAGGTTTATTTCCGAAAACTCTCAGTCTCTCTTTTCTGCAAGTTAGAGTCCAAGACCTTACACTTGTGCAACTTAGTAGGCATGTCAAGTTGGTGATTCAAGTTGGTGATCTACGTTTGGTCAATGGTGGAGAACTGCAATCCCAGCTTCCGCCCAGAGGGCTTTGTGTTAAATAAACACCGTGTGAGGGGGTTTTCTCTTTCTTATTTTCTTCATTTCATCATTATTGTTTATTTCATCATCACTGCCTCCCTTAGCCTCGATGCATAATTATGAGACTTCAAGTTGGTTCGACTTAACTTTAGTGTACCTTTCAGCAGCGAGTCTATATGAGAGGTAGAGCTACAACTTACCGTGGAATGAAAACCACATGGGCTCTCTCTGGGGATCAAACCTAGGTCCCCCGCGTATATACTAACTATATAGCAGTGAGGATACTGTACCTCAGAAAGAGATCCCTGAGAAAGCATAAAGGCGACTAATTCACTACAAATTCACATGTCTTAGGCTCGAACTAGACACAAGCTTAGCCCATGAGCCCAAATATTCACTCTTAGGACTTCAGTAAACTACACCATATGTATATGTTATGTGAGCAAATGAGCATCTAAAAAATATCCATTAAAACAAACGGACGCCAAGAAATTTCTATGCCGCTGAAATGGCCAACTGTAATCTCTTTACTACAAAGAGTTTATTTCTGAATTCCGAAATGTACCATGTATACAATATATACACACACAAACACTCGTGAAATGTAAATGGATAAAAGCATGCCGTGTTTCGCCTTGCCATAAATTTAGTACAAATGACCCATCAAACTACAGTGGAATAGAGGAACTTTCATTAAATTATACTGAATTCGTCTTTACAGCCCGTCACTCCCCCCTCCCCCTCCCTCCCCCAACTGCAGCGCTAGTTCTCTCCTGGTCTGTTATTATATGGAGAATACTTTCGAACAGAGACCACAAATAACGTTGAAATAACATTCGACAGCGTGTCGCTCACTCCACAACAGCTTGTCTCTCCGACCGTTAAAAGCCACAGAGATAATATCGGCGTTCGTTTGTCACTGTCTCTATGATTGTGTTTATCAGTCTCTCTCTCTCTCTCTCTCTTATATATATATATATATATATATATATATATATATATATATATATATATATATATATATATATATATATTAAATGAAGTTTCTGATTCGCCTCCTAGCTAATAATGTTAGTGCATTGGAAAGCAACATTTTCATTGTCCGATAAGGGACTACCATTTAACGGCTCCACCGTCGAATACTGTCTCCATTCTTTTTACATGTATTCATTAGCGTATGATCACGGAATGGTTTGTATGCAGAGATGGTGAAGTGT
Organism: Thermobia domestica; assembly: GCF_964235325.1. Taxonomy (NCBI): domain Eukaryota; kingdom Metazoa; phylum Arthropoda; class Insecta; order Zygentoma; family Lepismatidae; genus Thermobia; species Thermobia domestica. The sequence continues at coordinate 200,052,159 of NC_137467.1, forward strand.
TAGGAATCGAACCGTTCTATGTTCTATTAATTATATCATTGGGAGAATTAAAATTGTGTTATAGAAGATAGATATATATATGTGTGTGTGTGTTGCTGCCTGGTATTAATACAGATTTTCCTGGGCTCTTAACTTAGTGAAAACTTCATAGTCAATTAGATTTATGCGGTTATTTTTTTCTGGTGATTTTAATATCAATTTGTTAATGAATATTGTTTGAGCATAAAAGTTTTAAACTACACTGGGTATACTACATACAGAGGGTGATATTTCAAGTCACTCTTGTAAATGGAAACGTTTGTTTTTTATACACTAGAGCAGACATTTTCAACTGTCCGATGTATGACTTATGAGCGTGCTTTTACAGTCTAAGAAAAGGATGGGAGAGCATGCCACGAAAATCAAGTCTTGTCAGTGTATGGGTTTATGCCACGGAACTAAGGGAGACGGTGAACAAAATAATGAATGAAATGATGGATTGAAGAAAGTGGAAGGAAACGGGAAAGCTCCGAGAAAACGTATGCACACGTTCATTGTCCATCACAAAGCTTACTTGGCGCGAGTTACTGAGCTCATTCGTCGCAAAGCAGTTAGCGTACGTACCTTTGGGTGGGAGACCCGGGTTCGATTCCCGGCGGGAGCTCATGTAGTTCGGATTTCACGTTAACCAGTAGGTCCCGTCTCATATAACCTCGCTGCTGAAAGGGACGTTAAACTCAAAATCAATTCAACTCAACTCATTGGCGCGAGCTGAAGCACCATGAGCACTCTATCACTGAACCACCGTGGTCCCTAGGTAGAATCATGGTTCCGCTAGTAAATTCTATCTCACATTTAGCAAGACGGAAGTGACATGAAACGTGACGTCATGAAGCGCGATATTACACTGAGGGAAATAGTAAGTTTATGATTACAGCAAGAAAAAAGAACATTGAAACAAACGAACTACACAGTTGTAAGTTACTAAATAATAATAATGGCAATGCAACCGAGCAGTTTTCAACATTGTATCACTTTTTTATCTTATGTCAACCAAGAAAATTCCCTGAATTCCCCGCACAGTCATAGGTTAATGAAAAGCAACTGTAATCCCACCGAACAATAGTGGCAACAACTATTTGACTTAATGTTACCAAAGTTATGTTATCGTAAAAAATGCCACCGGCCATTCTTACTTTCGTCGTTTACCTACAGCAAAAATAACATTATTCAAAGTTTTTCGATATATTTTTATCTGTCCGCGGATAAATTTGACATTCTTACTGGCGGTACGGTCCTTTTCTTGTAAGCGTTTGCAGTTAATATCGCAAGTACTTATATTAACATATTAGACTACACGGATCCTAGAGTTATATACGCAAAAAGCTTTTGTCATTAACTACACAAAATGACTTGAGTCATTCATATTTCAAGTGTTCTGCAAATAAAGTCAGCACTCACATTTTAAAGCAGTGTTTCTTTCAGACATGTTTTTGGGGGGGCACTGCCCCTCCCCCCGGAGCTCTGAGAGTGCTCCCCGGAGGAGATCAAAATAATACGTCTATAATATAATAATAAATACAATAGTACCATCAGTGTCTCCCGGAATACTAAGTGTGCCCCCTCGGAACATTTTTTTCTGAAAGAAACATTGTTTTAAAGAACCGAGTATTATGAATATATGCACTAGTGTCATTTCAGGTTTTGCTTGTGGGGAAAAATATACTCTCATGTGCGCTTCTCGCTTAAAGTTTGCCATTCCACGGAAGACTAACTTGCAGTTGATCGAACATTTGCTAACAATGGGCTAAGCATTGAATCAAAATAATCTAACCGACCTAAAAGTGCTCGCATGTCTGCGAATATTCAGGAATTACAAACTGTAGTTTTCAGAAATCGTCTTCCAATTGTATTGTCAGTTGTTTCATTTCAAATCGGCACAAAGTGATTATAAACTCTTTTCAATATTCTTTTATACTTTTCAATAAACACGTTTCTACCTGCAATACTTTTTTCTTTTATTACCCTTTAAAACGTGGCAGGTCATATTGGGTCACCCTGTATAAACTAATTAGCATTATTTGAGAAGAAAATGTGTTATTTGGAATGCGATATAAAGGTAACCAACAAAGTTCTGTTGCTTTTTTCACCCACCACCTTCGAACATTGATATATTACCTAAGACATACCTGGAAGATCAAAAATAGCTCCCATCAGCATCGACAATCTTCTGCCAACGTTCTGGAAGACCATGGATTCTATCGCGGTAGAACTTGGTAGGCCATGAAGCGAAGAAGGTATGAAATGCATTTTGCACCTCTACTAGGAATTTGAACTGGCATCCTCTAAGGGGATTGTCCAAGGAATGGAACCGGTGATAATCGGAAGGTATAATGTCCGGGGAGTGTGGCGGATCCAACAGTGTTTCCCATCCAGGGCGTAGAATGGTTTCCCGGGTCATCCTAGCCACGTCTGGCTTAACATTGTCCTGTAACAGGAGGACCTCTTTGCGATTCACAAGTGCTACCTCCAGAGTTTTGAGTTTTTCTTGAACACGACTCAACTGCTGACAGTATGACACAGTTGCATTGATGGTCTGAACAGCTGATAGCAGTTCCCGATCCACAATGCCGCGAACAGTCCACCAAACACATAGGAGGACCTTCTTCTGCTGCAGTTCTGGTTTCAGCTGTTTTGGAACCGATTCATGGGATGCTAACCAATGATGACGGCACTGTGAAGCTTCGTACAGGACTCACTTCTAATCACATGTCAGCACCCTGCCCAGAAATGACTCCTTCCTCAGACGAGACTGCAAAGAAACACAGGTGTCTGCTCGCATTGCCTTCTGTCCCAGAGTCAAATCATCGACCAAACTTGTATTGGTTCCCAAGTTGATAGAGGTGCTGCCGAATGGTTTCTGCACTCACACTGAATTGTAGTGCCAGTTCCTCACATGTATGGCCACTGTGTGCCTCTTGTTAAACCACCGCTGCACTGTCCACGTAGTCACGACAACCTTAACAAAGGCTTGGCATATCTTCCGCCCTGCTGCTGCGGCGTTTGACCCTAGTTTGAACTTGTGCAACATACTCACTTATGACGCTCGTGGAGATCCCATGTTCACTCTGTCCTTACGTAAGTTCACGGCGTAATTGAACTGCCACAAGCAGGTACTATGTTGGATATACCCACATCAACAACTGACCTTCGCCTTATCTCCATTCGCATTCAACTCACGGTGTGAGGGCGAATGAAACACAGACTTCCATAAAAAGCGACAGAACTTTCTTGGTTACCTTTAAAGAATGTGTGGTAGAAAGCAAAAGAGGAAAAGAAACTAATTAGGGCATTCTATGTGGATAAATGCTGTTATTATTAAGGATTTGACCGAATATTATGGTGGTAGGTAAGGGAGGGAGGGAACGTAGAAGACTACAATTAATGAACGAAATTAAAGTAGCGTAAGATAAGAGATTAGCTGATGAACTAGTTTTTGGAAGATATTTTATTTATGGCAAAACACAAGACGATGACGATAATGTTGCTATTTTGTGTAAATAAGTACCTCGTGTGCTGACCTTATTATGCCCTGTGTAGTTAAAAAGTTTTAGAAAATCTTTCGTTGGCAAAATAAAGAACGTGAGCTCGTTGTGACATTTTCAATCTGAGTTTACGAGATAAAGTTGGAAAAAACTTTTTTTTCTTAAGAGAAAGAAAACAGAAAGAGCTCATATTAAAATATGGGTAAAGATATTTCCCAACGAAGTTAGAAATAAATTGTTCTGTTACTGGAAGAGAGAGGGGGAGGATTATTCTTTACGAGACAGCAATGAGAAGTTCTGTGTTGTCGAGCGATGCACATCCACTTAAGAGAACGATGAGTTATACCTCTTCTGTACCTGTTGCATTTCATTGTTAGCTCAGAGTTATGTTTGTCTGTGAATCCTACTTTAACTCTGAAGTGGATCATTTTTCACGAGACCAAGAGCTAACTTCCTATTATACAGTAAACTTTATTACTGCTCATACTCATCTAACATCCACTATATTCTCTGTGCCTCAGTGATTCTGGAAAAGATATACAGAATGTCCCGGAAGTAATGAACCTCAGTTTCATATTTGATTCGTTATTTTGAAAAGGAGATAGTGGCACGGTGGCCCAGTGATAGATCGCTTAGCTCTGGTGCTTGGGGTCGCTGGTTCAATTCCCGATCAAGTAAGGTTATGGTGGACAAGATCGTGTCTATGGATTTTCTCGTGGTACTTCCGTTTCCTCCCTCATTATCATTCTATCAATTCTTCCATCATTGTTCACTTGCCTTAATCATTCGTCTACCTTAACCTAAAAGCCATAATCGTGGGACGTTAAACTGAAAGATTTCATTTCCATTTTGAAGAGGAGATAAAGCAGTTGTTCCCCAAAATGTTTGACTCCCACACTCCTTCGTGGTACCGTGGGACGCGGTGGCTCAGTGGTAGAGCGTTCACCTCCGGTGCTTGGGGGCCCTGGTTCGATCCCAGCCCGCGCCGTGTGGATTTTGTGGTGGACAAACACCGTGCTAGTGGGTTTTCTCGGAGTTCTCCCGTTTCCTCCCACTTTCTTCATTCCCCCACTTCATTCATTTCTCATAATCACCGTCTCCTTTAGCCTAATCGGCATAACTGTAGGACGTAAAACTCAAAAATTTCATTTCATTTTTTTCCTTCGTGGTACCTGCATATTTCATGGTCCCCTTCCTTGCCGCTAGTTGGTTTGACTCCGTTCGCGATGAAACACTGAATTCTCAAATCTTCATTATTATTATTATTATTATTATTATTATTATTAATAATAATAATAATAATAATAATAATATTAGAAATGTATATTTTTTTCCAGCAAAATTTCTGAATACCATTGTAGTTCAGTGCTACTTTTTTGCCATCTTTGTTCTTATTGAAAAATCTTTCCGTTTAAGGTCCCACGATTATGTCGTTTAGTTTAAGAGAGACAGATATTTAAGGCAAGTGAATGATGATGGAAGAATTTTTGTGAAATGAGAATGTGGGAGGAAGCGGGAGAATTCCGAGAAACCCCACGGACACGATGTTGTCCACCACAAACTTACTTGATCGGGGATCTATCTAGAGACACCACGCGCCAGAGGCAAGCGCTCTACCGGCTGCAATGAAATTGCGCACACTTTTCCGGTTTTATCAGCTTTATCTGATAACCGTTGACAAGCTGTCATAATGTATAAGATTGCGCACAAAAATATTAAGCAACGTTGTCAAATGGACAATATTTTCTCTTTTGTCATGTTTGTATATGTGTGTGACTTTATTGACAAGTGTAATTTTGAAAATACAGAAAAATTAACACATAAGCATATGAAGAAGTGCAGAGAAGTGATGTACTGTATTCGAAAAAAAAAGACTCACACCAGTTCGTCCGAGAAATATTACAGAAGCTGTTGAGCAAACGGTTCAAAGAGAAGATGAGTTAAGTCATGATGGACAAAAAGTTTGTACTTGCAAATAAAGAAGCTAGGATTATTCTCCTTGGCTAGTAGTGGGAAATATGACGTCTATATTATTATTCAGGGGTGCCCACAAGGGGGGGCTATGACGCAAACTGCGTCATTGAAATATTTGGGGGGGTTAAAATCTATATAAATATGGTTGATGAGGGGGGGGTGAAATTAATCGAAAAGAAGATTTTTTTCATGGGAGAACACCTACGGATAGACAATTGGGGGGGTGCGTCATAGACATAAGGGGGGTGGGCACCACTGTATTATTAATAATAATAACTTTGAGAATGTCATCATAATGGTTTGCTTCGCTTTATTCAGGTTTCCACCTAGAATATGGGCTTCAGAACCCTCAGTAGCTCTTCGATAGACGAATGGGGCCGAAGCATTTCATAAGCATTACAATGAACAAGTCTATTCACCGGATCCAATACATTTATTAAGTGATTTCATCTTTGGTAAAGATACAATCAGAAACAAAATTGAAATTAAGATCATTTACGAAAGGATATACCAATACACAAAGAAAGAATAAGAAGAAACTTAATATTGAAACTGTATCAGATACTTAAAGGTGATACACATTCAGTGTATCAGACAAGGAGAATTAAATTTCTAAAAATTGTAGGCTTAAAATTGCAAGCAGGAAAATTTTAGCATGTGGATTACAAATATGAAAACTTGGTTTTGGAGATACCTTGACTTGTATTTACTGATCAAATTATATTTAATTAAGCCTCAATATAATTTACATTTTATTTCTAATTTTTCTTTCTATCCTAGTCTAAAGGAAAACCCTGTTTGCGCACAGATTTTAAAGCTATCATTGTGGCAATGTTGGACAAAAATCTGTCTTTAAAAAGGCCAAAAGAGATTTGTGCGCAATTTGGAATCTAGAGTGTGCGCAATCCAGTTGCCCCCGCTCTACCACTGAGGCACCGTCCCCCCAGGGTACTTTTAGAACTTACTTTCTGAATACACAGTATAAGCATGATAGTGGAGAGTTATATTGTGTGTAACGTTCGGAAGAAGTGAAAGAGCCGCACGTTGCAATTGCAGTCTTCCAAAATAAAAGCAGGTTCACTAGTGGTATAGCATTTTGAAATTCTTTGCCTAGTCCTATATAAAAAAGCGTGGGCACGTTTTCTATACGAATTATGTATAATTGACTCAATATGATAGAATGTTAATTTAGATCAAGTAGGACTCCTAGATCTTTCATTATGCTAGGTAACTTTAAAATAGTTCTAACGTGTGATTAGTGCCATACTAAAGAGTTCGACTAGCATATGTTTCTTGCAGTAGTCAGGCCTTTAGTATGACGCTAATGACTCTGTATAAGGCGATATATGTTTAATAAATTTGTTTTACGGATCAAGGAAGGAAGTCTTTGAGTCTAATGTCCCATGATTATGCCTGTTAGTCGAAGGGGAACCATGATTAAAGCAAGTGAATGATTATGAAAGAATTGGTGGAATGAAAAAGTGGTAGGAAACCAGGAGCGTTATTTCCGATTTTGCTTGCGGGGGGAAAGACCCCTTCGCGTTTTTTACTGACTTTCTACTATTTTATTGATAAAATCTATATAGATCTCAACCTCAGGGGGGCAATTGCCCCTTCCTGACCTTCTAAATGACGTCCCTGGAGGAAACGGGAGTACCCCGAGAGTACCCACGAGCACGATGTTGTCCATCTAAATAAAATCGTTCAGTTTAACGTCCCACGAAGGGAAACGGATAATTAAGGTAAGTGAAAGATGATAGAAGAATTGGTATATTGCGAATGTGGGAGGAAACAGGAGCACCCCGAGAAAACTCACGGACACGATGTTATCCAACATAAACTCACTTGGTCGAGAATCGAACCAGGAACCCCACGCACCAGAGGTAAGAGCTCTACCAGTGAGCCACCGTGCACCTCCATGAAGGAAGGGGAAAAAATGAAATGAAATCTTTGAGTTTTACGTCCTACGGTTATGCCGGTAAGGCTAAAGGAGACTGTGATGATGAGTAATGAATGAAATGGTGGAATGAAAAAAGTGGGAAGAAACGAGAGAACACCGAGAAAACCCACGCACACGGTGTTTGTCCACCACAAAGTTCACATGGCGGGAGCAGGGACCCCAAGCACCAGAGGTGAACGCTCTACCACTGAGCCACCGCGAAATGAAGAAAGGAGTTTTGTGCTCATTCACGTTAACCTTTGTCCTATTCTTACACCAATTCCTAATACTACAGAAGTCCAATTAAAATTGTAGTCCTCAATCGAATTATTTTCGGAAAATATTTGAAGGTAGTCCTCAAAACAAAAAGAATTTTAAGATTTACACTTCACTGTTCCTCGTAGTGGTGTTATGAAGGTTTAATCTTTCGTATCTGTTCTCTTTAACAACGATAAACAAATTTATTATTGGATGCTATAAAAAGAAACAATGCATATTCCTCACTTTTTTGTATAGTAAATAAATGGAGATATTTTGTCGCATGGATCAATACTGTAGCCCTCAAAAGATGAGACTCATTTTCTAATGTTTTCTGAAGCATAACGTACGATGTTACGAGTCATGCTAATACTCGAATGGTTGAACATTATTTTTTTTAATGCTCCCATGAATTTCACCATTACAATCCACTGACCCTGCAACTTCTCCCTCTCTCTCTCAGTCATAGAAACTTCCGCAAAATTTTATAGGTTTCGTTCATAAACCATAAAGAGTGATGTTTTAAAAGTTTTTTTTTTTTTTTTTTTTTTTTTTAAGTAACGGAGAACGTTCTCTTCTCGAAACATTTTTCTGTTTACGCTTTTTTAAAAAAATAAGAGGAAAATAGGATTGGAAATAACACAGCGAGAGACAGCCCCCCCCCCCCCAAAAAAAAGTGTGGAATAATAAACTATTCCTATATTTAAAAGTTTATTTCTGATGTTTGTATTGAATAACTTCACTATATTAACGTATGATAGCTTTCTAGTATACGAGAAGTCATGCATTTGAACGTCATCTGCACTGTAAAAAATAAAACAACATTGACACACTCTTTTAGTACACATGTTCAGGATGAAATTGAGAAACGTAATGTTTATAAATTGTGTTTCGCGTGTTCAAAATCGTTAATTCTCTTTTTTTTAAAAAAAAAAAAAAGTATATATGTCATATTTAAAACACTTCTTCGAGGCAAATAGTGCAACATCTGGGACATACTTGGGCAACACAGTATCTACAAAGGGTGAATATGTGTCATCTGGAGGTGTTCAAAGAGTGTTGGTAACGTGTAAAATGTCCAACTGTGTGTAAAATTAGTTTCTTTATTTATTTATTTATTTATTTATTTATTTTTTTTTTTTTTGCAGTGTCTCTGGTTGTCTTTTTCACAATATATTTTTCATATAAAAATGAACATTTTAAAAGAAATTCTCTTTTTTGTTTTTGAGACTTCTCAAATAAGTCTGCTGTCAGCAGGGGCGGATCCAGGACCGACTTCTGGGGGGGGCAGTGGGTTGTCATACTGCTACTTTTAAGGGCTCCAAACTTTGGGATGTGTTTTATTTATATATATTAAATAAGAAAGTTTCCTCTTCTCGGGGGGGGGGGGCTGTAGGCTGTCAGTGGTACAAATTACTAAAATGAATAGAGAATGCCCCGTAGTATTTAGTAGCTAATTAGCATGCCTAAATTACAATATTTAAAACATAGTGTAAGTATGACAAGCTACCAGTGGCGTATTTAGGATTTTATTTCGAGGGATCCATGAACAATACGGGGAAACAGGGGGCAATTGCCCACCTGAGTTTTAGAATTAAATATATTTTAATCGATTGTCTACTAATAAACTACAAAAAAACATGAAACTCGTAAGTCAGTGGAGAATCTTACCCCACAGGCAAATCTGAAATGACGCTCCTGCAAACACACGTTGAATATTTGTAATCTCATTTCAACTTAACTGATTTTATTTTAGGAAAAAAATATAAATATTCAGTTTTATCTATGTACGTTTTTACCTGAAAGAAAATATTGAGACAAGTTGAAGCTGAAATATACTGATTGCAGTTTTAATGGCAAGAACTGTAGAATGATAAACCTTATGTGATATGATACATACAAAAATTTAGCAGTGAATCTAATCTTTTATTCTCTTCATAGAAGAAAAAGGAACCATCCTCTTGGTCTGCCTAATTTCCCGGGATACATATTTCCCTTCTGGATTCCCTTTAATTCAAACATTCACCTTTCTTTATAACTAAACGATGTAAATATTCCTTTGCTATAATAACTAAAGTCCCGTTATGTTGATATCCATGCATGTTGGTGTGGAATACCAGTTTCGCTTATCAGCTCCTCTTAGTTTTGGTGTTACTGACGACGGCCGATTTGAATAACAACTAACAACGGTCGAAAGTATGATAGAAGAAACGAAAGAAAGGACAAAGAAAGGAAAAAGAAACAGAAGAGTATAATGCACGAAAGAATTGACGAATGAAATTTGACAAATAAAGAATTATTTCTGAACAAAGAGCATAAGAAACTGGAAAGTCAACGAAATTGATAGAAATGGTAAGAAGGATTGTTGTTGTACGTGGAATGCGAAAAACTAACAAATTTATTTCGGGGGGAGGGCTTGAGCCCCCTAAATACGCCACTGCAAACTACTATTAATGTATTATTGCATACTGTGTTTTTATATTGTATATACTAGCAGAAGTCCCCCGTTTGGCGCGGGAAGAATAATGTTTGTGCACAATATTTTGAAATAAGACATTACGTAAAATAAATAACGAACGAGTAACACCTTCGGCGTTGTCCCTGTCAACTCCCGAGCCAGGTAAATGCACGTTCTTGAATATCATCTGCACTGCCACCAATTAACTTAGCGATCCCAGAAACTATGGATTCGACACTAATTTCAGTCATTTTGGACATTTTATATTTTCATATCTTTTTATCCACTCCCATGTTAATAAAGAATGATGAATTGCAATTACACAGCATCGAATTACACAGCCGTTTCGGCTGTCACGGCTCACGAAAATTATGGACACTAATATCGGTCATTCTCGATTATTTTAAAACCCACCCTCTTCCCAACTCCTAGGAGTACTCCTACCCTATTTATTATCAGATTGTAACTCATAATATGTATGCCTGTTGTGTTTTAAAAATGAGTTTGCATACCGAGTTTGATCTTCCTAATATGAGATACTAGTGAAATGCTCTATTTTTACATAAATTTTAAACCACCTTTTTCCCTTTGAATCACCCATCTTCCCTTAGGATACGTATCAAAAACTTCGAAATTGCCTAGGATCTCTTCCAGACTTTGGTTTCTTTGATACACTTTCTTAGAAGAACGAAAAGTCAACTGTGTGGATTTATACAGGGTGATAAGAAAATATTTGAACAAACTTCGGGAGCTGATTCCCGACACCGAAACCAGCTAAAGTCATCTGGAACTTTGGTCAGTGAGAGGTAGTTTCGGCAATATAAGGCGCCGAAATCGTGGGGAAATGAACTTCAGAGGGCTGTAATTCAAAAACAATGCAATGTAAAGAGTGCAGTATAGAACATGATACTCGAAATCATACCTGCTCGATTGAAAAATGTATGTTTTAAACATCTGCAAGACGTGTGTGAGAAATTCCCCAAAGGAACATAGGGATTACTTGCCAGGTTACAAAGTTTACGTTTTGTAAAGAGAAAGTGAGCGTGTCTTGCATTCAGGTTGTGTATAAGCTGTCAAAATTGGATATTTCTCTCGTAATGTGTCTGAGGAAGGCTATGTTACGTAGCCGAAACTGTAACACAAATATATAATCTTAATATAATGTATATATTCTGCTTTGGTCAGGTGGAGTTTTATTAGCAATGTACAAACAAATAAACATTTATTTATTATATGAAATTACATGGTCACTATACAGTACATGCCCTTTCGACCGGCACAAGGGGATTACATTTCTCAGCAGGATTACATTTTTGACTCTGTTTTCAGTTGTGGTAGTCTTTTTCCCCTTTTTTGTGTGCCCTATTCTCATTTCAATATTCTAAAGAGAATTTTGGTACTACATTATTTTACACCAACAACTACATAAGTAATCCTATTTCTGGGATGCAGACAAGGTTGGACGATGACAAGCCTGGACACTTAATTTTGGTCGCTCCCGACAAGGTTGGACGACGACAAGCTTGGACAACGACAAGCTTGGACACTTCTCAATTTATCCTCTTGCGCCAGACTCGAACGAATTCCTGAGGTGTGCAAGCTTGTCGTGGTCGATCCCGACAAGCCTGGACACATCTAATTTTGGGTCGCTGACGACAAGGTTGGCCAACGACAAGCTTGGACACAAAAAGTGTCCAGGCTTGTCGTCGTCCAATCTTGGCGCGGTCCCATCCTAATTTATACTACGTTTGACTATTGGAAGAGTTCAACATTCAAGGCATGCCGTTCGTACATAATATTTGGACCAAAAATGATTGTTACTTTCCGGAGCATAATTATTGTTTCATTTAACATGAACGAAATAAAAAGATCAATTGTACAGTCAGCGACAAAAGTTCTCTCCGTTTCGTAAAATTTATTTTGGTGGTATCGCTGGAACAGAGAAAATTACATTCTTTTTACTTTACTGAAAACTGTACTCAAATTATTCTTTCATTCTGAAGTTACTTACGAAACTAATTTCATCAAAAGGAAAACTTTTTTTGTCACTGACTGTACTCGGCTACTTTCTACCGATGTAAAGTGAAAATAAATCTTCAGCAAAGAGTTCAGGTTTGGAAGATATACTTCCCACAGAAGTGTCCCAGTTTACAATACTAGAAATATGTCAATCTTAATAATAAATAGCAATACAGCGCAAGTTATTACATAGATTGCATTCTTACTAGCATTACATACTATAATAGTTTTGGGCACAAAATACATTTGTTAGCTCCCGGCAGAAAAATACAAGGGTTAATAGTAAAGTTTCATTCCAGATGTGTGGTACTTTATTCCTCAGTAACTATGGTCGGGTCTGAACCAAATCTGGGGGGCAAGAAGCCCAACGTCTAAGGAATAAAGATCAGGGCCGGCCCTACGCGATTTGCTGCCCCTTGAAATAGCATCATTTGCGCCCCCTTTGTCCAGAAAGAACAAATCTTCAAAGTATGCTACCCAATCATTAACGACGAAGCAGAGGGAAAGTGCACTCGCACTCAGAAAGGTATAAACACTACAAATACAATCTCATTGTGTCCGTTTTATTTCTTTAAAAATTAATCTATTATGTTAGTGAAGGATAAATCAAACACACCTGCGGAGGAAAGATGGTAATCCTTTTTATAGAATTCAGCATCGAGCTTCAATCTAAATATATGATGATTTCCCTTCTACATATGATAATTTTTTTTTTTTTAAAAAAAAAGGTCAATCATAAGAAACTTGTTTGTGACAAAGATAAGACTAGTTTTCGTATCAACACTGTGATAACTAACTAAATGGAACAGGGGTTCGCTACTGTTCGAGAATTAAGTTCTTATATTTGACAACAATCAAGCAATTCGTGCTGGGATTTGTTTGACCATTTGCTTTAGCACTGTCCATATGACCTTAAACTAATGCAAGCTAGACATGAATTTTGAATGCAATATTCAAATAGAAAGCCAGTTTTCTGTGAAACTAATGATGCCCAACATAGAAATATTTCACTATATTTCTTTCATATTGTCTTGAAAAATGAGAAAAACAGAAGAACGTTTGACTGATAGTATTAAGAAATCTCCAACTTGAAAAATTTTCTAAAACCAATATCATATATTAAACTGTCAATAAATATTCTATAACTTTTACCTCATGTGAAAATTGTGCCAACCCTGGAAACTAAAGTAACAATGTGTTCAAAGGAGTGTTAACCTCAAAGGAGGAGAGAAAAAAGACCTGCAATTTATTACAACCAGATCCCATTTATCTTGAACATATCTGTTTTTAAGTTAATTGGCTGTGGAGTCAATTTCGTATATGGATACACTATATCGCGTGATTAAGGTGGTTGTTTGTAGTTTCCGATCGTTGATGGACGTGCAATATGTATGCCTTGCTTCATATATTTATATCGTGACTGGGAGTTTAGGCCACGATGCACCAACACACACACTCAAAATTACACGGAACAGTGGCATACAAGCTTTAGACAGAAGGTTCAGCTTCGACAAGCAGGGTTGCCAGCTTGTTCTTTTGTCATTATGTCTACTGATAAGTTGGTGTTCTTGAAATCTAAGGATTTTATTTATACGCGTATAATTTAGTAATTGTGTTATTTTTAGTTAATTAAACTCTAATCATGATCAAATGTTGATCATTTAAAAACATTAATCTGTCTTATTGTAAATACATATGTTTTCGTGTCAGTGGCACTTAGATACAATGTGTAATAAATTATTTCTAAAGAGTGATAGAAAGAATATTCTAATGTCTAGATCAGCCCTGCCCACGGCGAGCAGATAGTGGAAACTCTCCTCGTGAACGCTCACGAGCATTCTACGGGCAAATACCATTGTTCGTGCTTCGTGGATCTTCGGGTTTCGTCCTTAGAGGAGCGGAAGTGTTGTCAACCTTGGCGGTAATCACTAGCTTACCAAAAAAAAAGTATGTATGGTAACTGATTGCCATTTAGTGTAAAGTGTTTTTTTACAATGTGGTAACCGTTAACTATAGACAATACAAACTTGTAACAGCAATCAAATGATAAACTATGTACGTTCCTTTTCTTCTTTTTTCTTTCCTTTTGTTAAAGAAGGATGTGGGTTTGTTATATCCGAGTGTGGGTTTGTTATATTATGTTGTTTCGCTTTTTAGGAAAAGAGATAATCTGTTGATACGAAGAAAAAACTGTAGCACTTGTTTGTAATTATCTAAGTATTATCTCCAGAAAATTAGCTTATGCATGTATATGTGTACGAATAGGCTTAGCAAGGGGTTGGTTGTGGAGATTAGAAGCCACTATTACACTATCAATAGGAAGAATAATATTTCTTACTCCACTTTTAAAGTTACTTTGATCGCAAAGAATCAAACAAAATATTAAGAGAGCCAAAGAGATTTTCCATTTTTAAGAGTGACCGTTAGTGACTGCAATTAGTTTTTTTTTTTTTTTTTTTTTTAACAAGGAGTGTCTTTTTAATAAGGAAAAATGTATTGTCCCTGGCTGGTTGCTTGCCGGTGGCTTGTTAAAAGTGAAAAAGAATGTTAAATCATTTCAACGACTGAAGCTACACGCTTGTCTTTCTTCGATAGTTACTGACTGATTTTGAAAGTCACAATGTTGTTGTAGGCCTACTGTAATAGCGTAGGCCTACTGTAATAGCGTAGGTCTACTGTAATAGCGTAAATTCGGAAGGAAACGTTCCAACTGAATGATACGAACAATTATTCCCAATGTCTTGAACATGAAACGTGGGTTGCACGGATAACGCTTAAAGTAGGCTGGACTGCACTGGAATTTCCTTCCGGCAAATTAGTGTTTGGTCGGAACTCAGTTCTTCTGTGTAATTGTCTCTTAACAACATTTGAACATTTCTTTTAGATAATAATAACTAACTAACTCTATGGCCTATGGAACCCGAAGGTTCAATGCCGCGTTTACAAAATATTTCCACTAACTTCTGTCCTTAGCCAACTGGATCCAGTTTCTACTCTGTACTCTTATTTCTGCAAGATCCATCTTAATATTGTCTTCCCATCTACGCCTAGGTCTTCCTAGTGGTCTTCTTCCAATTGGGTTTTCAGTTAAAATTATGAAAGCGTTTCTAATTTCTTCCATTCTGGCTACATGGCCTGCCCACCTCAGCCTTCTACACTTAATAACCCTAATAATGTTAGGTGAGCGGTATAAACTATGCAATTCCTAATTATGAATCTCCTCCAATCCCCATTTTCATCCCTCTTTGTTCCGAATAATAATAATAATAATAATAATAATAATAATAATAATAATAATAATACGCATTATTATTATTATTATTATTATTATTATTATTATTATTATTATTATTATTATTATTATTATTATTATTATTATTATTATTATTTTCAACCTCCCGTCGTTCTCCTATCAATCTAGCAACGAAAGGCGTTTACAACTTAGCAAACGTGAAGCGAGTGACAAGCTACAGACCGAGTGCTAATGTAATACAACGTCACGAATTGTGTAAGCAAGCTAAAAAGGTCTGAAACAATTCGTTTCCGATTTTTGCAGTCGTTTTTACGTCTGTAAGATGACATGTTTAATATTAGTTTCTTTCTTTCTTTCTTTCTTGTTCATTTGTTAGTTACTTCAACGCTAACTGTAACCTCTATCATGCGTCTTCCTCGACCAAAAAACGTACCAATTTTATTTCCTGCAGTGTTTTCGCGTCACTGCTTTCGAAATGGGGAGGGGGAGAGCACACCTGCACATTTCACGCTTGCGTGTGCTCAATGCTTATCATCGTGCGAATTTCTGGCGAGGCTTGGCCATAGGTTTTTTGCCATCATGTGTGGTTGGCAACACTTATCGGATGCAGTGGAAGAAGAGAAGCTAGCAGCACCTGTGCTCACCTGTTCTTATCTTCGCTCGTGCTCGCTCACGCTTTGGCTCCGGGAGCCAAGTCATGGACAGGCCTGGTCTAGATTTTTAACAAATTACAATCATGATATACAGGGTGTTTCAAAATGAATATCGTTGTTTTGAAGCTTTGTAGTATTTATTACATTTAACGTACAATTATAAATAATACATAAAATGAAAGAGGAACTCAAACGGTTTTTGCTACAAGCAGTGGCGTATTTAGAGGGGGGCTTCCGGGCTTAATCCCCTCCCCCCGAAATCTTACTTACTATAGTAAAATATATGAAATATCTTGCAGAATTTTCACATTTTCAGGCAAAGCCCCCTCCACCGAAAGTTAGCAAAGCCCCCGCGAAACAAAATCGTAAATACGCCACTGGCTACAAGTGTTCATTGTGAGCACCATTCATCACACGGCACACATCGAGTTGATAAGCAAGAAAGGACCATAAACTTTCCGGCGGGGTATGGCACAAAACACGTTCAATTCAGGGGAGTCTCGTTGCAACTGTAAGATCTCGTGGGGATTTGGTAACCCCCAGATGCGAACATTATGATTGTTCATATCACCACTTACGTGAAATGTCGATTCATCACTGAAGACAACACGATCCAAAGAATCTTCATTGTCATGCAGCAACATTTCGTTTGTAAAGTTGGTATCTAAACAGTAGTCTGTAAGCTTTCGAGCTTGTAGCAACTGCAAACGATAAGGACGTAGTTGTAAGCGTCTGCTTAAAATTTTCGGCAAAGATCGTTGCACCGTAACTACAGGTTCAGTATTGAAAAATATAAAACACAAAATGCTTTATGTTCACTAGTCGCCATCTTTGCTACTAGCGCTTAATATTTTGAAGCAAACTATTTTGTCGAAGTAGAAATTTTTCATTCAGTTTATATCTGATTACCATAAAATTTTGTAGTGTTGTCCTTCACTCCGTAGGTAATTTACCGCCCCGTGCAGTGGCATCATTTGCCTCCTTTCCTTTATGCAGAAAGAACAATTCTTAAAATCCACGATTTTAAGTTATTGTCCCATCATTAACAACAAAGGGGAGAGAAAATGCACTCGCACTCAGAAAATACTAAAAGCTTCAAATATAACTTCGCTGTGCCTGTTTTTCTTTAAATAGTAATCTATTGCGTTACTGAAAGATAAAGTAAATACACCTGCAGAGGACGAGCGACGATCACAATATATCAGTTTGTCATTCCAGTGCAACTAGCTCTTTTATCTTTATTTCTTGATTTTCCTTCTACATCTCTTAAAAACTTTTTAAAAAAGTTCTTTCATTTTCAATGATAAGGAAGTTGTTTGAAACAAAGACAAGACTAGTTTTCATATCAAAACTCTGATAACTAAGTAAATGGAACAGGTGTTCGTTATGCTTTGAGAATTGAGTTTTTGTAATCAAGCAACTCATGCTGGGATTTGTTTGATCATTCGTTTTAGCACTGTCTATGTGAACTTAACACTTAAAGACCCATGGACAACTATAGTTACCCTCTTGTTACGAGGCGTTCAGTCCCGGAGACAACTTAAATTGCCGTGCACCCATCAAGGTCAGTTCCCGCACTTCAGCACGCAGTTGACGAAAGAAGCCAACAGCTTCATACAGCTAGCCCTTTCTGTTTACTTTTCACTAATCTTTATCACCTTCATGCCTACAGGTCACGTACTGCGTAGATTTATATGAAATGCTGTGTCAAATGTATATACCCCAAAAAGATATGAGTACTCAGAAGGAAAAAAAAAACATGTTATTTTTTTCTCCTGTTTTATAAGCCAGTGGAAGTGTGTGTGGTTGTTTCGACATCCTTCTTGTAATTTGCTTAGGCTTCACTTCCTCTTTTTAGTTGAGCTTCTGGCGATGAATACCACCGCAACAAGTCGTGGTTCTTATGATAGTGGCGTATTTTCGCCCGGAGAAATTACGGCAATAATAGATGATAGAGACTCCGATGCTTTTGAAACGGACGATGAATCTAATATTTAGACATAGCTACAATATTAGAACAACTAGAATCTTCCGACAGTGACACGAAAACAACACTCGATGCTGTTCCTAGCACTAGTTCTCAACCATCGCGCCGCGCTTCTAAACCTCCTCGCACCTAACATGTCACCAAAAGGGAGACGAGGGAGCGGAGTGACATATTGTGATATGTAGTGTATATTTAAACTTATTTATATTTAGTTGTATGGTCGTTTGCAATTTACACGAAATTATCGGACAATGTATCTTTCGATTGGATTTCCAACATACAAAAAATATTCCTTAAAGTTTGCAACACTGTGTATTCAACGGTAACAATGCTAAGTGCATTACTGCTTTTCTATTATATTAGTACATTTTTATTCGATTGAATCTGAAAGTTTCATTCACTTTAAAAGGGTAGTTTCTGAGTAACAAAATTTTAAAAATACATTTAAAATGGCCGGGATCCAAGCGTTTCTACATTTAAATCCCCTCCGGGTCTTAATGCGACCTAAACATCATTTATGAACGTAGTATTCAAATATAAGGTGAGCTTAGTATATTTAACTACCATTATCATGAAGTCTGTTTCCAACAAGAAATATTTATTTTAAACAGTATAGTTCTGACAGATTTTGACGCCCCTCGAAACTTGCGGCCCTGTGCAAATGCACGTTTTGCACATATGGTAGAGCCAGCCCTAACTTCACTTAATCAATCACGAGGATGGTATATAATATATGCAATTGATGAAACTCATCTAATGTATAACCAATCTTGCTTTTTAAAATTTAGAATATTTTGTTCTTTTAATCTGTGAAAGTTGGTAACCCTGACCGTAAACAGTTAACGGAGTGTTGCACACTTAAGCGGAATGCTTATCACGAAAATCAACACGAAACGTAGACTCTGTAAAATGTTCCTGCCCTCTCTCATTTCTCTTTGTTTTCACTTCTGTCTCTCTCTTCCTGTTTCCTTCTTTGTCTTTCTTTCAATTCAATGAAATCAACTTCTTTTCTAACTAGACAGCAATAAGCAAACAAAGAACTTATTTGTTCGATATTGACGAACAAGAACAACAGATAGACATTTGTATTATTTCTTTATTTCTTTCATACAGTATATACTATCGCTGTTTTTTCTTTTCTTTTCTCGAACAAATGAGTCTCCTTATTCTTTGATTTCTACAGAAAAAAAAATCAATGAAAGAGTTATAATGTAACTAGGGTGGCCAGAAGGCAATGATTAAAAAGCCGGACACATTGACTTAGAAACTCGGACTTTATGAATTTGTAAACCTTTTCCCCACATATGGCAATTCAATTCATTAATTGCGTTTAGACATTTTTATCTCAGGCAAGCTTGGAAAGCTGTATTTACAAATAGCTACATTTACATGTTAAGGTGGATCACCACCCGGAAGTCAGTACATATTTTAGCTCATTCCCTTAACTACTGCGCAATGAAACGTTACATATTATATATATTGTACTGTAAGATAAAATTATGTTTCAGCTACAACACAAGACACTGATTCATTTCGTTGTGTCTTCTGATATCGAAAAAGAGAACAAATAAAAGAAAATATTTGATTCGTTTTACCAAGATGGCACTTGCTGTTAGATCTTACTAGAAGTGCTGAATTTTATGAAATGTTTATTTGTATGTCTAAAGTATTTTAAAGTAACGATCTTATTACGAAATAGATATATTGTTTGACCGTTTTTCGTTTTATGTTTCATATTTTATTTAAATATTAATTTACATTTAAGGAAATAGATTTTGAGAAGAAACTTGAGCAGAATACCATAATGCGTTGTTGCCAAATTTGTACGTTTAATTTCTGGATTCTAGCGTTGCAGTTCGAGAAGCGTAACTTAGCTGTGAATTGCTGTAAGGATCGAAAACTAATTTCTCCAGTAAGTATCCAAGCAGAATTCCATGATTACTTCCTTTATTATCTGGCACCAATAAACACCCGACACTACCTGGCAACGCCGCACTATTCAAGCAGCGTTTAGCATAGCACAGAGAACACCTAGTGATCCACCTTAAAATTGTTATCTCGTTGATATTTCTCTGCTCCTCGAGAGGCTTTCAATAGACGCTTGTTCTGCAAGACTGCTTAAAATAAGTCACTGCACGTTCCATCCTCACGCTTTCCTTCAAAGTTAAAACAAAGTTGAAGTTCGGATTTAACTGTGGAGATATTAAGTCGGTTGCGTTCTTTTGTCGAAGCAGCATTCATTAATGAAAATATCCGTTCGTAGTAAGCATTGCTACTTTGTATGGAGGGGTCGCGGTGGCTCAGTGGTAGAGCGTTCACCTCTGGTGCTTGGGGTCCCGGGTTCGATCCCAGCCCCCGCCAAGTGAACCTTGTGGTGGACAAACACCGTGTGCGTGGGTTTTCCCGAGGTTCTCCCGTTTCCTCCCACTTTCTTCTTTCCACCATTTAATTCATCACTCATCATCACCGTCTCCTTTAGCCTAACCGCCATAACCGTGGGACATAAAACTCAAAGATTTCATTTTTACTTTGTATGGAAAGAATATATGAACCAACTTTGCTCAGATTCTCAAATCCTTTTTTGCTTGGTGTTTTCGCACGTTCGATAAGTTTTAGATACCTTTCTTCTTCAACAGTTGTACAGTTCTTGAACATATATGAGGCTGCTACTTCTTGAAACACCTTGAATTCTTCGTAAAATCCATCCATGTCAATGGATTTAACATTGCACGTCTCAACAGAACAAAATCTTGGTCGCCAATCTAATGGCTTTCCTACCAAATTTTGGAACTCTAAACTTTTCTTACTTTACAACTTACAAAAATGTACGGATAACAATTTGCAAATTCTGAAATGTCTGAGACTGGAACCATCAGAATAATGGAAAGTTAAATATTTATAATGAGATAACTGAAAAGCAGGACAAATGGGCGTCCAGCTCGACCACTAAGCCCGACACCGGACAGAACCTCCAAAAGCCGGACTGTCCGGTCAAAAGTAGGACATCTGGCCACCCTAAATGTAGCATTAAGGTAGAAACAGAGTAATTAATTTTGCAGTGTAAAGTGTTCTTCGGCATTAAGTGACTGGTTCTCATCTCTTTTCGACTGATAACACAATTTACCGAAAACCCTCGAAATCGCAACATACATGTTTCATTTTTTTAAAATTAATAATAATATAAATTAACACAGTATAGGACCAGAATTTACTTTAAAGTGGTGACTCTATGTTCGCGAGCCGTGGGTTTTCTTGAGGTACTTCCGTTTCCTTCTACTTTCTCATTCCACCAATTCTTCCATTATTATTATTATTATTATTATTATTATTATTATTATTATTATTATTATTATTATTATTATTATTATTATTATTATTATTATTATTATTACCGTCCCCTTTAGGTTAAAAGAGGAGCCATAACGTGGAACGTTAAATTGAAATATTAAATTTTTATTTCATTTGTTCGCGACACATCAGTATATCGCGACATACTGATTGAGAACCACTATCCTAGGCTACAAGTAGTATGAGTCTCACTCTTAGAACTTTGTGAGTGACCTCGTTACAAGAAATTAAACAAAAACAGATGTAATCCGCTACTTAACAAAGTATATTTTCATCTAAATTATATAAATCAGTGGTGCCCACCCCCCCTATGTCCATGACGCACCCCCCTCAATTGTCCATCCGTAGATGTTCTTCCATGAAAAAAAAAATCTTTCCGATTAATTTTTACACTCCTTCAAACATATTTATATAGATTTTTACTCCCCCCCCAATATTTTAATGACGCAGTTTGCGTCATAGCCCCCCTTTGTGGGCACCCCTGTATAAATAAATATAATTTAAATTCCATAAATAAATTAAATTGCATAAATAAATAAATAATCTATTCTAATATAACATAAAGTATCAACTCAATCAAACTGGCAAGAACCGCGGCGGCTCAGTGGTAGAGCGTTCACCTCTGGTGGGCAAGGTCCCTCATTCAATCGCAGCTCGCACCAAGTTGACTTTATGGTGGACAAACACTGTCTGTCTGGGCTTTCTCGGACTTCCCCCTTCCTTCTACTTTATTCGTTCCATCATTCCATTCACTTCTCATTATCATCGTCTCCTTTAGTTTATCCAGAATAACCGTGGGACGTAAAACAGAAGGGGCCGGAAGACTAGAAGAAAGAAAGTGATTGCAAAAAAAAAAAAATCCTTTTCTATTTGTAATATATCTCACATTACTACTATAACAGTCACTCTACTTTTAGACTGGGTAAATAATTTAGCACTTAATCAGTCATTAGAATGAGGTTTTTTTTTCTAATCGAAAATTATAAATCAAAATATGTATACGAATATACTGTACAGACCCAACAATAGTCATATTCAGCCAATATTTCATTTTATATGACTGTCAAAGCGGGACCACAATGTGTTATTTTCTAAGCAAATATCAGTAGGAAAAAGCAGGTCGTATTTTCTACCCTATCAAAAATTCGAAAATACTGTTTTCCAACTAAAAAAAATAAATAAAAAGCTGAGAACAATATGATAATTAGAGCTAGGAGTCTTAGGTACAAATTTTTAGTTTTAAAAAAAAGTGCAACATTTTAATAAAAATGGTGCTGAAAAGTTGAAAATATCAAATGTAAATATTCATAATAATAGTACCAAAATGAATTGCATCATATATAAGAACTCTAAATTCAAGCTTGGCTAAAACAAATTCCCAAATACATGTTGGTAAACTCACAAGTTCAGAAAACGGTTAGAACTGATAACATTTCAATATAATGCATAAGAACGGAAAAGTGTTATAACATAACATTTAACAATTCAATATTTTTTTCGGTAGGGTTGCACTTTCGGTCACTAAGTAAAATATTTGTATGTACAAAAGCACTTAACAATACCGGTTGGTGGTAGATGCAATTGATCAGTGTGATGTGTCCATCTCAATTTACTATTCAACAGGGGACTGCACCAATCTCACCGATCCTGAGGGTGGGCCCGGGCCGCCCAATGCTCATGTGGGCCCCCAAGTATTTTTATGAATATGTATTTTATTTGTATTTTTATTGTTTTATATATATATATATATATATATATATATATATATATATATATATATATATATATATATATATATATATATATATATATATATATGAATAAACAATATTTAGGATATTTTGTATTGAAATTGTCTTAAAATCCTCACATATGCCTTCTTATACCCTTGTCTGTAACGAAACATATCCAAATGGGTTACTCACACTCACCCTCAATCGACCTTCTCACACTCATCCTCACTCGCTCTCACCCTCATCTACCAAAATGAAGGAGTAAGGATGAGGGCAAAATGAGTGAGGGTGCCCATCTGTAGTTAAGAGTATTTATTTAATGTTTTCTTTCCAAAACTAATTAAGTTGAGTATTTTAATAGCAAAAAAATGAGGTACTGCAACTGAAATTCCTAGTTCTAGTGATAACATTACTTCAAAATTGGACAAAGGATCATTTGAATCTAATATACAGGGTGAATCTGAAAAGATGTGTACAAACTCTGGGAAGTGGTTCATCACACCAAAAGAAGACAAGGGCCGCGGTGGCTCAGTGGTAGAGCGTTCACCTTTGGTGCTTGGTTCAAACCCTGCTCCTGCCAAGTGAACTTTGTGGTGGACAAACACCGTGTGCGTGGGTTTTCTCGGGGTTCTCTCGTTTCCTCCCACTTTCTTCATTCCACCATTTCATTCATATCTCATCATCACCGTCTCCTTTAGTCCCTATAATCGTGGGACGTAAAACAAGAAAAAAGAAGACAAAAAGGTCCTCTTGCATGTTGTTGAATTCTGTGTCGTGTACGAGTGACAGTGGTGCCAACTGGAATTGACAATCGAGTTGTGATAAAAAGATATGGAAAGGAACAAAAAGATATGCACAAACTGCAAGAAGTGATTCGTGACATCAAAACTAGTTAAATGTGGGTATGATCATAATCAAAATGGTACATTAAGCAGACAGCGTTGGTAATAAGTTGCGCAGACAGAGATTCAACGCACATTCTTTTGTTCTGTTCCAATTGTCAGAATTAGACTCTCGATTCCAAGTTGGAACTCCTGTCACTCGTACATAACACGGAATTCAACAATATGCAAGAAGACTTTTTGTCTTCTTTTGATCTCAGGTTCACCCTGTATATACATACTTCGGACAAAATTTCACAGAATTAAGTAAAACTCAAAACAAATTCGACTCTGACAACATTCAAATAATTAAAGCACATAACCGCCTTGAATGTAATAATTATATTAGAACTTATTGTATAACCCTTTAATTGGCAAGCATTGAGAGCATTACCATTAAAATATTTAGTTTGTTTTATGGTTGATCCATGTCTTCCTGATCATAATTTCGTAATGTTTAAAGTATTTTTGTACTTTGGTTACAAAATACAGAATGTTTATTTCACAGCTACATTCAGTGGCGGATCTAGCCGGAGATGCCTAGTCCCCCTCCCAGTTTTCCGAGTGACAAAAAAATTTAAGCTATTATTTATATACCTTTGAAAGTTTATAGTAAACCCGTGATTAGGTCCTATCTATCATAGTGTGGGTTGTGGCTGCCCCCTCCCAGTTTTCACCTTTTCACCCACTGGCAACATTGCCATAAAATAGGTCGTATGTGTTGCTACAGAGCAGCATTGCCCTATTATGGTCATCAAATAGCATAAGAATATTTTCAGTAATTAGCAGCAGTTTCGTTGAAATACCTTCTTTTACAGCAAGAAACCACAAATAGAAAAATACAAAAAGAACTGTCGCGGAACTTAGATGATAAAGCTTCTACAATACTAAATTTGACTGTTCCCTGTTGACGAAGATTAGAAGTATCTAAAGAAGCGACCCGCAAATCATGTAAATGGATATTGTATGAAAGCCATAATGCCAATTAAATGATCACTGAAGTTATAATTCGTGAGAATAACGTAATAGAATGCAACGTTGCTTGTAAACAGTGCCAAATAAAGGGATAATTAACAATAGAACTTATAATAAAGTACGTATATTAAAGTGGAAAATAAATACCAAATAAATAAATTAAGGAATAAAAATACTTACGATACTCTGAGGTAATATTTTCAAAATTGATGTTAGTATAGGAATCACTCACCTAAAAAGTAAGAGAAAACTAGTTTTAATTGCAGAAGAAAAAGAACAGCATTTTTTATTATTATTTAATTGCATGCATGGGCGTCGACTACATGGGTGCTCCGGGGCTTCAGCAGCTACACAAATAATCTTGTGGGTGCGCCGCATCCACAAGATTTTGTTTCGATTCGGGTTTTATTCCGTAGCTAGGGCAGCGCAACTTATCCTTATAGTACCGGTATATTTTACTTTATCACAGCACAGCTCTTTATGACAGATTTTAACTAAAAATAAATCAAACAAATATCGAGGCTTCCCTGAAAACATATAGGCTAACACGCTTCGCCATTGATATGCACCCACATAAATTTTGGAAAGTCGATGCCGTTGATTGCATATGTCATAGTAAAAAGTGACTTAACCCTTTTAATCCCACTGTTCCCAAATGGGAACAATTTATTTTTATCAATTTTTGTCTGTAGATTATTTGTTGTGGGTTTATTTCGTTTTTTAGAATAAGGACTTGCTACCAGTCCATCTGCTACTACTAAAATCCTCTTGAGCTCCTTTGTGGCTAAACGGTTAGCGTACGGGCCTTTGGCGTTGGAGAAACTGGTTCCATTCCTGGCGGAAGCTCATGTGGTTTGGATTCTACATTAATCGGTATGACCACGTCTCATATAGCCTCGCTGCTGAAAGGGACGATAAACTAAAAATCAACAATACTAAAATCCTCAAAATATATTAAATGAGGTCAGAATCAATAAGTTTAGAAGGAATTAAGAAATTCTGGAACAAAAATAATTTGAGATTAAATGTGTTAAGTAAACAACTCAATTATTTTCTAATAAAATCGTTATTTAAAATGAAATAGCGCACAGAGTAAAAAAAAAGAAAGAAAAAAGAAAAGAAAGAAAAACAATTCTGTCACACTGATTTGAAAGAAAAGTTCCGAGTAGTACATAAGGTTGCCAATTTCTCAGAAAGAAAACCATTCTTTAGTACATATACTCTTAAGGTTCTGACATCGTCATTCATCAAAAATGTGGACAACCTGTAAGTGGTTACTTCACATAAAACTGAGCGATTCAGATTTCGAATTTAATAACTTCAGTTACTTTTGAAGTATTTATTAAAAACAAAAAAGCACATATATTTACGGCACGCACAAAATATACTTGAAAAATAAGTCTTACCAGCTTCGATGGGGCTGGTAATGTCTCATAATGCCTACATACTTTTACTGGATCTGGATGTATTATTTAATCAGAAAATGTAGCTGAGGACGAAGCAGTGTTAGCTGCGCTCTTGAAAATGTACTTTTATTGATCTTTAGCAGTTTTGATAAGTTTAGTAAATTGTCCTGCTTTCAACTCTAAAAACAAAAGCCCAAAATTGGCAACAGTTTCATAACATAAACTATATTTAAGGCTATAGCATTTCGTATATTTGTAAGGCTAAATTTCTCTCCAAATATGTTAGATTTAGCCAAAAATAGACCAAATTGGCACCTTGCAAACGATAAGATCATTGCGACGGAACAACAAATTCGTTGCGGAATGGAATTGCCTTATCGCCATGATCAGTCGGTTGTCAAATGAAGTTCATTTTAGAATCTAGTTTTTAAGTAAATGTACTTTCCACGGCATTAAAAAATAATCTGAATATAAAGAGAATAAGACTATTAAAGGAAGAATTACCGGACATTTATCGACCAGTTTTAAGGTCGTACCGGATACCAGACAAGGAGGTCAAAAGCTGAACTATCCGGTAAAATACCGGACGGTTGGCCCCCTTAGTAGTACAATCGAAAAAAAAAAATTAATAACTCAGTAATTCAAATTTATGCAAAAAATAGTTTTTATTACACATGATTCAAAAAAGTAATTTCAGAAGAATTATATAGCATGTCAATGCTTTAGATCAACCTTTCCCAACCTGGGGTCCGCAGACCCCCGAGGGTCCGCAAGACGTTCTCAGGGTGTTCGTAAGCCTATCTAAAAAAGACACACACAATGGTGAGAAATACAACATTATAAGTTAAATGATCGAATTAATAATAATAAGTCAATTTGCGTGAGAATTGATATTCGACCTACAAGAAGTTGCCTGCAGTCCAACGGCATTTTGGTTTTCTGACAGAGCCAAAAAGCGTGTAGAAACTGATGTACGTATTTGCAAAATGTCCTCAAACGAAAATATTCTTTGACACAGTAGATGACTCGGAAAAGAAACATGGAATGAGAAATTCTTGCTCATAATTCTTTCATTTGTCAAAAACTCTTGACTAAACTATTTTCTGTGGTCTAAATGTTTCGTTTACGTACTGGATTTATTTATTTACATATTTGCAAGATGTTAGTCAACGTGTCCGGCCCCAGGTTTGAAACCCAGGGCCACTCGATTACGGAGTAGGCATCACACCTTTCTAATATAATTGTACCACTGAAAAGAAAAACAACCACACCTATATATATTAATATGGGGAAGAAATATAAATACTAACTGTGTACATTGCAAAGGGTCCTTCACAAGTATTGCAGATTCTAAAGGGGGCCGCAGTGTGGAAAAGGTTGGGTTAGATCAATAAGTTCAAATTGCGAACGATTGAAAAACGAATCTAGGAAGTCTTAATTTGAATATTAGTAGAATTAAGTACAAAGATTAAAAAATAGACTATTTTCAACTTTTATTTATTTTCAGATAATGGAGGTCGTTCAAATTTTATTAGGATCACGCAATGAGCCTTGTAAGATTGTACAGGTAGTTTACTTGTCACGTTCTAGTCGTTTCCAAACGGCCTTCTTTGTACTCAACCAGAAAATTTACCCTAACCGCATTCATAAATAACACTCTAAACTAGTCATAAACGGCACGAGTGGGGTGTCGACGGAGCGCGTTGTTGATATGATAAACTTTAGTTAAAAATTGATATATTTTTTTAGCATTATTATTATTATTATTATTATTAAGTAATCCGACTGTTGACAGAGTCCTGGGACAAATGAGGGTTTTTATTTATTTATTTATTTTTAATTTTAGATTTGGGCCTGAAAATGTTTCTTACATGTTTCTCGATCTTCCGCTTCCTTTTTTAACTTCCAATATTTTCCTCTATTTTTCAAATCACGTTGCCGTAGTCAAAGAAGCATTGAAAAAAGAAAAGATCACTCTTAACTAATAGGCTTAATATTGGACTAAAAAAAAGTTGGTCAAGTGCTATAAGGTCAAGTGCCCGATATCCGTCCCCCATGCCTAAATCCGCCCCCCCCCTTATCTCTGGATTGGTTGACTTAATATTTAAATGGAAGGAAATTTGTCCTAAAATATAAAGGGAAACTGTCTGCTATTCATAGTAATACCTCCGGGGTACCCCACGGTTCTAATCTTGGTCCACTATTTTTTTGCTGTATATTAATGACGTTTGTGTTGATTTAACTTGTAAATATCTGTACAAGGCGCTGTTGCCAAGTGGAAGTCAGTGTAACATGTGAGTCACAACGCACGCCATTACCTGGGTGTGTGTTGTGAAAAGCAGGCAACGTCACCTGTGCTGCAATTGTAGTGTTTTTTATCATTTTAGTCGATCCGAAAACGATTCTTGATAGCAACTTCACACGTTGATAGCTTCACTGAGGGTATGTTGTTTTCTACCAATTATAGTATTCTCCGTAAAAATGGGAGAATCCCAAGAAAATCCACAAACACTGTGTTCGTCCACCCCAAAGCCCACTTGGCGCGAGCTAGGACCGAACTAGGGACTCCACGCACCAGAGGTGAACGCTCTACCACTGATCCACCGTGCCCTCGTTTTGAAATTCAAGTTGTATGCTGGGGAAAATCTGAGATCTGAGACGACTTCGGAAGAGAGTAACCACCACGATAGCAGAGAAAAGTAATATCTGAAGATGAGAAAGAAAAGATAAGATTTAAAGTACACCCGAGATTGATGTATGTGAAGTTAAATAAGGTTAGAAGATGGTGACCGTTTATGTGACGCATTGTACTGAGGAAACTCGAACAGTTTATGTCGTGTGAAAAGTTATTCAAGAAGTTCATATAACAAAGATTCTTCTGTGTGAATAATTCTCAATTTCGTCCCCTCTCCTCATCTAATAAAGAATTGAGAAGCGATGCTTGTGTGCAGCTCCTCTGAGCTTCAGAGCTCTTTCTCTCTTCTGTCTCTGAAAAGATGTGGGGAGGAGGAGGAGGAGAGAACTCCCGCTTAACAACCGGGTGCTCGCTGCTTGCTGTTCCCGATCGATGTTGCCTGCTACCGCAATAGGACAACGCCAGTGAATGTGCCAAAATCTCGTGGCATTAGAAAAGCATCGGAGATCAATAGGGCTCTCGTTGGTTACTTTGTCGCACGCGTGCGATATCCGTGAAAGGGAGTTTTCAGGAAGTGAACTCACAACCCCTTTCACCGCGCTTCCAATAAGCACACAATGAGCCAAAAAGGATCACAAATCATCGTCTCATTTCTCAAACTCACTGAAAGGAAAAGAATTGGGGAGGGAGCAGTGTTATAATACCCATTACTAATTACCTTATATGTATGTATATATATAAACTGAATAATCTCCAACAACTTCTAACTTTGCGTCTAAAGGAACGGTACAGTTTCCAGAGATTTTATCTCCGTTATATATGATGCCCTATGTTGTAACGGTGAATGGAGTTAATTTATAAAGCCAGAATTTACACACAAACGCACCATTCCAATAACAAAATACTTTGGATTATTATCGGTGATCGTAATACTTTAGATTCATCTGTACGCGCTATCTTAGGGTGTTCTTCGTTGCTAAGTAGTTCAATTTCCTGCTTTTCGCTTCATGTATTTATTTGAAATATTTATTTACAGTGTAAAACGAAAGTTAGGTTAGGAGTCATGATGTTTCAGTTCAACCGGTGGCAATAGCCGAGTGATTTCGGGCGCTAGGCTTCCGATAGCAAAGCTGAATCCATCGTCCGTTCCAGTCCCTCTAAAGAGCATAAACATTTTAAAAATGTATTCGAATTTTCTGTTCCAGTGGTCGAAGTGAGACGGTATGCGGTGGTATGCCATACCACTTTTTTTTTTTTTTTTTTTTTTAAGTGACGGAGGCATACCGCTACTGGTTTTACAGTGATCAAGACATACCACCACAGGAGAGTATATACTAAATACCTTTAATAAATCCATTTTTACACACAATAATTGAAGAATAGCTTTGCACGTAAACAAATTGTATTTCTTATGTAGAAATAATTCCTAAGTTGAAAACACCGACATTTTGTTATCATTTTTCTACCTTTTGTTTCTAAAAATGAGGTGTCTTCAAAGAAATTAATCTAGTTTATATTTTGATGTCCCATATTGAATTATTGTTTCTTACGTATGTGTCTTCTTGCCTTAATGCATAGCATACAAATGTCGTGGTTTGAGCATGGGGGGATTTAGAGGTTATCTGCTGTGAAGGATGGATCTTCCGGGGGTTTGGAATATCCCTCAATCGAGTAGGGGTCTGTGAGTATCCCGCAGGAAATTCAGATAAAAGCTCTGTTTTTGAACATTTTCGTGCATAATTCTCTCTAATACAACATAGGGGATATTTTTTTATTTTTTTTTTCAGGAAATTGTTGGCGAGGGATGAAAGTCTCTCTGTCTTCCTCCTCCCCCTTTCCCCCCGGTAACTACA
Organism: Thermobia domestica; assembly: GCF_964235325.1. NCBI lineage: Eukaryota > Metazoa > Arthropoda > Insecta > Zygentoma > Lepismatidae > Thermobia > Thermobia domestica. Next base: position 200,083,055 of record NC_137467.1, read on the forward strand.
GAGAATATCTCCAATGATTTTCAGTCATTATGTAAATAGAAATGCAATCCTTCAGACAACATACCCTCACTATATTTCAACATTTAGACAGTCGGTATGTCACTCGAAATCATAATAAAACATACAGCCTCTGCTATCGTGTCCTAGTCGTTTTGGTTTCAATAGATAATAGAATCAAATGAATTAAAAGGTAATGCAGAGAACAAAGTCCCCGATTGAGCGAGATTTATAAAAGTGAAAAATTTCTTAGAGTACTCACCTCTGATGCAATGAGTCCCAGGCCGGGTGAATTATGACTGGACAACATCATGCCCGAATATTTTCGTAGTATTCAGCTGTTTTCTCCCACATTCTCCCAATTATTCATTATTATTCATATTCAGTAATCATTTGAGTCCTTTGGCCTAAAGAACATATTCGGAGAACATAAATTAAAGATTTCAATTTTCAATATCAAAAGTCAGGTTAGATGTTACATTATTATTACTATTATTATTTTTATTATTATTATTATTATTATTATTATTATTATTATTATTATTATTATTATTATTATTATTATTATTATTATTATTATTATTATTATTATCACGAGGAAGGATCAAATTGTAAGACATTTTTCCAGATGATATTATATTGATGTGGGCTCTGCATTGACTCGTGTTCTTAGCCAACTGGATCCAGTTTTTACTTTGTATTCCTGTTGCTGCGAGATCCATCTTAATATTGTCCACCGATTGGATCCAGTTAAAACTTTGAAAGCGTTCCTACTTTCTTCCATTCTGGATTACATGAGCTGAACACCTGAAGCTACAAGATTTGATGACCCTAACAAGGTTTGCTAAATGATATAACTTATGTAGTTCTTCGTTATGAAGTTTCCGCGTCGTTATGAAGTTTGTTGAAATTTGCTGCTACGTCCTTTTTTTAAACTGGTTTGCATAGAGCAAGAAATATCGAGTTGCTACTTTTTAAATCGATTCTGCTTCACAAGAATAGGTTCCACCTTTTCATTAACCCTATACTCAAATTGGAAATGGTTCAAATTAGTCATTTCCAGTGAATACATCCCACTGTTATGCCGGCTAGGCTAAAGGCGACAGTGATGATGAGAAATGAATGAAATGGTGGAATGAAGAAAATGGGAGGAAACGGAAGAACCCTGGGGGGAGACCCACGCACACGGTGTTTGTCCACCACAAACCTTACTTGGCACCAGCTGGGATCGAACGAAGGACACCATGCATCAGAGGTGAGCGTTTTACCATTGAGCCACCGCGGCCCTCTTTTGTCATTTCCAGTTTGAACACTTATCATCATGAAACAGAAACGGTAATAGATATCGACAAAAAAACATTTTTTTCAATTGATACAGCGTCTCAACACTATATATATAATCACGATCTGCAAAACTCTACCGAAACCGAAAGGGTTGAATTTACTAGTACTACATTTCCAATACTGATTTTCACAGAGTAGAAACTATAAGAGATATTGGGAAGAGGTATTTTGCTGTTGATTCAGCGCCCTAAGAATAAATTTTATTTTGTCCCTTAACCCTCGTATTATCGTTTTGATTGTATAGTAACATAAAAACCGGAAATGATTGATTTCTACCACTTCCGGTATGAAAATTAGCTCCATGAACGAATTTAACTCCTAACATTTGATTCTCTACACCCTGGTTGAAATTGATGGTTACCCATGAAGTAGTTCTTTGAGTTTTATTGTCTTCCGGAAGGGCAAACAGAGTAAATATAGAAAGAGATTTTGGTAAACCATCATCATCATCATCATCATCATAGTTATTCTGCCATTATTGGCAGGTCACTTCTCGCAACTGAGAAGTTTCCATGCTCCATGGACTTCCGCTAACCTCTTTTTCTTCAAGTACGATTTCTTTGTTTTGATATCATTCATTAATTCAGGGAGTATCGAAGCAAAACCTGTTAAATCTATTTTTCAATTTTGTCAGGAAACGGAAAAAAAAAATGTGACTTCATTATGTTTCAGAATTGTTGAACAATTGTTTCTCTTTAGTGGTAGATTTCACTCATCTTCGTTAAGTAGTGACAACTAAACAAAAAAAAATGTTCAACAATTCTGAAACATAAGAGAGTCACTTTTGTTTCGTTTCCTGACAAAACTGAAAAATGAATTTAGCAGATTTTGCTTCTATACCCCTGAATTGTCTCATTCGCCCCCTCCCTATTTTTCCTGCCCTCTAGCACGTCCCTCATGATACAGTTCCTTCTTATTCAATGTACCAATTAGTTTTTCTTCTTCTTCTTAATACAGTGGAACCTGGATAATTCGAACCTCAAGGGACCAGTAGAAAAATTCGAATTATCCAAAAATTCGAATTAGAAAAGTTTTTGTAAATGGTTGAAATAAACAATCAAACTTCAGGTTTTAACTTAAAAGACCATTTTTGGAGCTAATAACGAGTGTTTTAAGTTCCATACACTCATTGTAAAACTAGAAAAAACATAGGTTAACACAATATGAAGTAAAATACTGTACTGTAATACGTACGTACATATACTATTAACTGTATTATGCATGAACATTGAAAAAATCATAAAAACAGAAGAGAATATTATTGTATTAATAGACAAATAACTGTCATGAGACTCAAAAAAAATCAACATTTTTCAAAAAATGCGACTGCTGAACTGTGTCGGGAAGTGCCATTACTGTGATTTATGAGCAGTAGAGACGTTTACGTTTAATTTTATACACAAAATGCACATCGATAGCTGAATTAGGATTTAAACAACATCGGAAATGTCACTGTTCGTCTCAGCGAGCCCGAAAACTATGGATTCGACAGTAACAACAGACAATTTCGATAATATTTCTATATCTTTCTCCTCCCCCAACTTGCGGGGCTTGATTTGGATTTTAACAGGATTAGGAGTGTCACTGTTCATCTAAGCGTCTCCAAAAACTGTGGATTTAGTACTAACATCGGTGAGTTTAGATAATTTTTCTATATCTCTCCCCTCCCCCAAAGTTGCGGGACTGAATTTGGATTTAAACGGCATCGGAAGTGTCATTGTTCGCCTCAGCGACCTCGAAAACTATGAAATCTACACTGATATCAGTCCTTTTCTATTGTTTTTATATATTTTCCTCCTCTCCCTTCCCTACGTTGCAGCGTCATAGTAAAATGATAAAAAACATCCCAAGCCCGAAACTCATTTATGTTAAAAATTTGATCGAGAAAGGTCAGATAATTAAAAAAGTTATTAAGTCACAAATGTAGTCACTTTCATTTTTATATATATTGTAATATCCTATGTGATGTTGTAAACAAACAATTCCACGCATCAGTATTTACAAACACCACCACGTGGTTCGGCAAGAAGATCTCCCACCAGATGAATCTACAGTCACAAGCAGACGACGGCTTCTGGTCCCTCCCACGGAGCAGAAGAGGACATCGGAGCATCAGCGCCACCGCCACCCAAGGGACCCTATAAAATGGATGGACAAATGCAACTCGATACCAGTTTTCTGGTGACCCTCTTATTGTTTGCTTCGGAACATTAGGAGTAACCTAACCCCAGGGCCTCTAGTCTGCTATGGGACTACGCCTATCATTTCTCCTTGCCTAGCCTGCTTCGGGGCTGTGATTGGGAATCCCAACCTCAGCCGCTTAGCCTGCTTCGGGGCTCTGTTGGCCATCTAACCTACCCACTGCTTGCTTCGGAGCTTTGAGCACCTAATTCCACTCCTCTTAGCCTGCTTCGGGGCTCTGTTGGAGATCCTGTCTGCGACCTTACGGTCAAAGACCACCTATAGCTAACCTTTGATATTAGAGAGATTAATTTGTACGGTATTTTGTGAAAATACTTTTATAGTGGGAGCTTTTATAATAAAATTGGTAGTGGGAGATCGATTCCGGACGCTTTTTTTTTTTAATTAAATGCTCTACCTGCAACCTATATGAGACAAAGTTTTACAATATTGATTTTTGTATATCTCTCCCCTCGCTCTCCTCTTCGTTGTACCGTCAAAGTGAAATGATAAAATCCATTCAAGGCCCGAACCTCATCAATTTTTGAAAATTTTATCGAAATCGGTCGGCTGGTTCAAGAGTTAGAAGTTGCAAACATAGTCACTTTCAATTTTCATGACGAAAAGATTGTATATTATGTATATTAGAAGAGTGTATAGGATTATATACTGTTACATATCAGCGTGTTGTTTCATTTCTCCGAACAATCAGACACATACCTCTTAACAGTGATGTACAAAATTATCCCATGACTACTTGTAATATACCGGTTCCTGCTTTGAACATGACTTCACAAACTGATGGAAAGAGATGCTGACAGCATGATGCGGGGTGTCAGTTACTTTAAAATGTGTTCAGCAGACAATGATTATTTTCTGCAGAATACGTGCCCATTGCATTATTGAAGCCAGATGAATGTTGTGCCATGGTTTCAAAAATACATTTCTACAGAGCTGACAACACATGATATTACACTTTTGTGAAATCATGTAAAGAGAATGTTAAACACAGTTTCCACTATTACGTAATTTTCTCTACGCTGCCACATACTCCTCCTACCCCCCCCCCCCCCGCCTCCTTTTATCTTGTTCTGTCTGCTTGTGTGGCAGTTAAAAATATATGCATTTTGCATATCATTCACGCGTGCATGGATCTAACCATACATACACGCACCCACACACACACCAAAAAATGTGAAATTAAACTCGGGGACAGTTTTCATTTCAAGCTGACGTTTCACTGAATAAATATTTTTTCTGAATTTGTATGAAGCTGGCTGTGATAAAATAACGTTTAGAAGATAGTTATCAGAACACATGTAAAGTTAATTGAAATTACAACCAATAAATTTTTTTACGAGTTTTCTTTTTATGTGTGTGTGTCTGTGTGTTATGTGTATGTGTTTGCGGTCTATGCTCACGGATTGGTTCACAATTAATACAAACAAGTTAATTCATTTTTTTTTTTTTTTAAATTGAACTCTTGGTGAAAACAAATCTGTTGTGTTCTTGGAAACATCACTGATACAATCAAATAGGCGTGCTTTACAGTTCCTAGATAAATAAATAAATATATATTGTCTAAGGTATCCAATTAAATTGACTTAATTACTTTTTTTTTTAATTTCTAAAACTAGTTGTCACATTCTATCCTTCAGCTTGCTATACTTAATAATTCTGATGTACAAAAATTCTGATTAAGTAATAACGTATTCATTTATTACCAACAGAATGCCAGTTCTTCGCACGGGGAGAATATGTTTCATTTTGGATATAAAGGACAATAGGGGCTGAATTTGGATTTAAACAACAACATCGGAAGTATCATCGTTCATCTCAGCGACCCCGAAAACTATAGATTTCGACATTAATATCGCTCATTTTCAATCATTTTTATATATCTCCCCAAATTGCGGGGACCTGTTTGGATTTAAACAGCATCGGAAGTGTCACTGTTCATATCAGCGACCACAAGTTAAAGATCTAGTTGCTCCGGTTTCAGCATTGAATTTTCATAGTTCAGAAATCTACTGCAGCAGATATGAAGTGGGTCAGTGGATCGTGGGTCAAGTCGGTCAGTGAGTGGTGGGTCCACAGGACGTGACCCACAGTGATCCACCGACTCACCATGATGCACTCTGACCCACCGACCCATCTTGTTCAGTCCATTCCCTAACAGTACAATTACATAACAGGCATATGTCTATCATGTTCCCTCAGGTACATGGGAATGTGTCCTGTATTTGCCTTATGTACCTATGAGAGAGAAAATACATGGATGGCACGTGATAGTCACAGTCTATGTCCGCCCCTAGGCACATGCCTGACATGTACCTGGGGGAACTTATCTAGTATGTTCTAGGTATGTTCTTCCTCGTACCGTAAGCGAAAATTACTTCTACAAAATATGTTAAATCGCCTTTATGCGTAATTTGTTTACACGAACCCTTTCATTATGTATGAAAAATTCATCTTAATTTTTATTCATCAGTTATGTCATTTCTTTCTTCTAAATTCATCTCCCAAATTTGATACATTTGTTGCTTTTCTCAAAGCGATTGTGTACTAGAAGGACAGAAAGTGGAGCAGAAAGCGCGAGAAACCGTTGCTTGTTACTGCGCATAAGCAAATGCAAACAGCTGGTGTCATTCGTGTGTCGTTGCTGCAGATATCAATTATGTGTTATAAGTATCTGATAAAGTATGCACCTAAAGAAAATACCTCGAACATGAAAGATATGTCCCAACAGACAACATAAAAACAAATGACTATAACAGTGCGAAACTAAGCCAGGTATATAAATGCTACATTTGTGGCACATAGTCGCAAATATCAATTAGGTGTAACAAGCACTTAAAACCTTAGGTAGCTGAAGTACATACTTAGCACATGAATACCATATGTACCAAGTGTCAGGTATATGAAAAGTAACTGGGACACCTAAATGGCACATGCCTAGCACATCTTGTGCTGTTAGTGTTGTAGACAGCATCTTCTGAACACTGGTGAAATTGTCTACGTTTTACTTTCAAGGCATCCATTTTTATTCCTTTTTCATTTGTTTCTATTTACTCACCTGAGGTGAGTATATTTAAGTAAAAAAAAAAAAAAAAAAGAACTTCAGACACTTTTGGACATTGATATTTGTAATTGTAACAATAGAAATAGGACTTACTACTTGGTTTTCGAGAGACAGTCGAATTTTACACTTTTTTTGTTCTTTTGCGTTGGCCTATTTTATTTTGATTTGAGACTCAAACTTCATCCTATTTTGCACTAAAAAGTATCTGTAATTCAACAAGGAAATAATTATATATGATAATTAAATTCAAATTCATCATAATATGGCCCATGACAATCACTTTATCATTTTATATCGTAAAACATCAGATCCACCTGTATTGTAACAGAGTCATGCCTTGACTGTTTGGCAGTAGAAATTCAAACTCCGATTAGTGATAATTTCACAGTTTTGTTTTATTACAAGTGTAAACTCTTCAGTCAGTAGAGAGGAGGGCGTGGATCATGGGTCAGAGTTGATTGCAATGGGTTCTGGTGGGTGGTGGTTCAAAGTGGGTCGTGTGTCCCGGTGGGTGGTGGGTCAGAGTGAGTTACAGTGGGCAGGCACGTAGCCAAGGAGGGGTCCGGACCCCCCCCCTTCGAGACCAGAAATAAAAAATTTAGGGAAGGATGACACAAAATGAAATGAGAAAAAGAAGGATCAGCGTTAAAAATAAACTACAGGAAGCTTTTGGTTACTCTTTTTATGAGGAAATTTGTATTACTTGCAATACATGGTTGTGAGGTGAGCGATATATCCTGGAAGAGTCAGGGAATTTGTAATTTCTAGAAAAGTTGCGGAATTCTCAGAATTTCTGCTACTAGTAAGGGAGATTTCAAGCTTCCGAAAGCATAGTACCGTTGTGTAACAGTAGACATTTTTTTTATCATAATTTTTCGTCATCGCATCCTTGTAATATCAAACATGTTATTTCAAAAACAATTTTCTACTGCTCCTTTAACTTGTCATTTGAAACAGACAGTAGTTGACGGAATAATAAAATCAAAAATATATGTGGGAATAAAGTTCTGTTAACACTTGATTCAACAGAAAAAGGAACGAAGATGTTGCAAAATATTTTACAAGACATTATTGAGTATGTACACTCATGTCCAAAATTATTGTTGCATGTCTATAATTGTCTTCTTTTAAGAATATAATTGGATAATGACTTTACAGGGTACTTTTAATACTAATACTATATGCATAATCGAGAAATGCATATTTGTGGTAAATTTCATAGGAGAGAAGAATTATAAATAAAAAAATTATGATGAGTAAAGTAAAATGTTGCAAAATGGACAAGAAAATTTTTCTTATTTACTGCTCTTTTGACTTGAAATTTCCCACATCCATGTCTTTGCCGATTATACACATACTAACACTATAAGAAATACTGGGCGGATTCGTTATCAAATTATATTCCTAGAACAACATATTTATATACATGCGACAATAATTTTGGACATGAGGGTAGTTTTTCTAATAGTGAATATGTACTTTTTATAATAGTTGAGGTCATAATGAAAGGAAAATTGTTATATTTGAATAAACAGAGGAAGGATGTAAATATTGTATAATCTTTTTCAACTCTTTTTTTTTTTTTTTTTTTTTTTTTTTTACTCGAGATTTCTTCCTTCATACCTTAGTTTATTAAAATATTTACGAACATATCCTCACAAACCAATTCATGCTGATAGTAAAGTAGTTTAGATTGATCGAGCTCCTGGGCCTTCAGAATATCATGTCACTCCCCCCCCCCCCCCCCGTTAGGAAATTCTGTCTAAACGAACCAATATATGTTCCAGTAAAATTGTTTAGAATGATCGAGCCCCTGGTGTGATGACAACAGTATTTCATATCACGGACCCCCCCCCCTTCACGAAATCCTGGCTACGTGCCTGCAGTGGGTCAGTGGATCATGGGTCAAATTTTCGTTGACGCACGCCATCTTTGTACTGTAGTTTAACACGGCGTCATGAAACTCACAATCACCATACTTTCTTGTCTCCTATTGTCACCTCAAAGCAAACAGTAAAATGGATCGTAAAGGAGACTTACGAGGGTGATTCAAGAAGTAATGCCTCAAAAGTGATACCTTTATTTGTGTTTGACAGATAACACAGATACAAGTATCAGTGAAAAATTTGTAATGTCAGCTACAAATGGTGGCATCATTTTCAACATAGTCCCAATTACGGGCAACAGAAGAATTGTGATGACTGCTAGCGACACTATTGCCAAACTGCTGTTTGCACCTCCTTATCATAACTGTAGCGTTGGATCTTAAGGTGATCCTTAAGAGTCTTCATCCAGGCGAAATTAAAATACCGCTAATTTTACAGTAATTATGTGATATCTCCCAATAGATAAAAGATAATTGAAATGTGGAACAAGAGCGCCCTAGACAATATTATTTTGCGTGAGGTACCGTTATCACAAGTCACCTAGTGGCTTTCCGTTTTCAGCTGTTAAGAAACGCGAAAATAAATGCCGATTTTCAAAATGGCTCGAAATCGAAAGCAGAAAAGTGAGTCGTGATAATGGTTTCTCAATTAAAATAATATTGTCTAGGGCGCTCTTGTTCCACATTTCGATTATCTTTTATCTATTTGAAGATATCACATAATTACTGCAAAATTAGCGGTATTTTAATTTCGTCGGGATGAAGACTCTTAAGTTTGGAGAAGAGCCAAAAATCGCAGGGCGCAAGATGCGGACTATATGCACGATGAGACAGAATGTCAACAACACTATGCCAGCAGATGGGGCAACTTTGAATTGTTTGGCGACGACTGACGCATCGTTTCTGGGTCATAATGCACGACTCGTAGCCAGCGATTAATTTTCCTGGGCGCAAACCTTCCACAGTTAGAACTTCAATGACAGCCCGCTGTTTCAACTGGACGTCACACTGGATTGCTCCATTACTCTGGAACAAGAAGAGGCAGGAAGGTGAAACAAGTGACATTCTATAGCTTAAACATCAGTGCACTAATGATAAACAGTTCAGAATGTTTGCAATACTATTGGCCAAGCAATTAGCTTTGAGGCATTACTTTGTGAATCAGCCTCACAATATAGATTCAGTGTCCTACGAGTAGATATCCTCTGATGTCTTATCCGTTATTGGTAACCGGAAGTGGTATAATTATCACTTCCGGTTTTATAAGGGATTCATATAGTTTGAAAGTCTACCGAAGCTTCACAATATAAAACAAAAAAACACAATTGTTTCCTTACAGTCCGCCTAAAAAATATAAATAGGTATTTATGTGTGTGTTTGTGTGTTCCACCCAATTTGCAATAGATTATGGATTTGTCATTAAAGAATTTTGCAGGTTAAATAGAAATTTAATGGCGCCTACAGCGTTTCAAACGTTGAGCGTGCCTGCTGTTTAACAATGCGAAATGATGGAAAGTTGGTAAAGAGATTGTGGAGGCGGGGAGGGGGAGGAAGTGAAGTTTGGCAAAATGTCAGGTTGCAGATGCAATCAAAAAGGTTTGCAAATTGCGTTCTGGAAAATTGGTTGCAATAAAAAGAGCAATATAGTGCTTATTATTCACTGGTTAAAATTTACGACAATCGTGCTCCTACACATTACTGCGTACAGAATGGAGGCAGATTTTTCCCCCGGCTTTTTACTGTTGTTTTTGGTTCCTTGTATCCCCGCACCAACTACTTTTTTTTCTTCTATGGTCCGCCGGCCTTTCTTTCCTGCTTGCTTATGTAAATTTTTGGACTTGGAATAAGGCTGTGTTTCACTTGTTGAAAGATGTAAAAGAGTTAGAAAGAGTATTTCCCTCTGATACGCTGTTTATTAACACATGCTCTTTTCTGTTTTTTTTTTTTTTTTTTTTTCGGAAAAGTTCATGATTTATTACGAGTGGTAAATCTTGCCAGGATTAGCCTTGCTTTTTTTTCTTTCGCTTTCCTTTCACAAAACAGCGATAAATTTTTATCATTTTGTGTTTGCCCCAGTTACACAAGATTAATAAATAATGGAATCTGAAGAAGACCAACGAAAGGACAGGAAATGCCGCAGCGGAGACTTCTAACATTCTCACTGACTTTGTTTCTCAGCAGAGATATTTTTTCTCTTCATTCAAGATACTTTATTTCTGTTCTCATTATCAGTTACCGTTTCGATACAGATTACTTAATAGATATATCTGAAGAGAAAATCAATAACATGATAGAAAACGTGAGGAAGGGCTGTGAAGAATATTGGATGAAAATAAGTGTTAGAAAGACAAAAGCCAAGGTAATAGGAACGAACTGGTCGGTGTCAAATATAGAAGTAGGAGGGGAGAAAATAGAGCAGATGACTAGTTTTCGATACCTGGGTAGTATTATTAGTGATGATATGAAGTGTGAACGTGAAATAAAAGCAATGGTAGGAATGGCGAAAGAAGCCTTTAGGAGGAAGAAAATACTATTTTGTGGGACCTTGAATAAAGAGTTGAAAACAAGATTCATAAAATGCTTTGTGAAAAAAGATGAAATAAAATCTTTAAGTTATACGTCCCACGCTTATGACGGTTAGGCTAAAGGAAACGTTGTAGATGAGAGATGAGTGAAATAGTGGAATTAAGAAAATGGGAGAACCCCGAGAAAACCAACGAGCATGATGTTTGTCCACCACAAAATCCACACGGTGCGAGCTGGGATCGAACCAGGGACCCCAAGCACTGGAGGTGAACGCTCTACCACTTTTTTTAAAAAAAAAAACTTCCTGACTTATTTTCTACTTCAACCACTTTTCAAGACTACTAGACACGACAGGGACACGAACACAGAAACACCGAGGACAGTTAAAATTCCACCCTTGCTACTACAGAGGGACTCGAACCCCCAATGGGTTTCACCTCACGATCATCAGCCTAACGCCTCAGACCGCTCGGCTACACCCACCGGCTACCACTGAGCCACCGCGCCCCCACATAAAATGCTTTGTGTGGAGTATTGTTCTGTATAGAGCAGAAACATGAACATTATATAAAAGTTATATAAAAAAAAACAACTGGAAGTTTTCGAAATGTGGGTGTGGAGAAGAATGGAAAGAATTAGCTGGGTCGAGCGGAAAACGAATGAGAAAGTGTTGGAAATGGTACGGGAGAAAAGAACAATTTTAGACATTATTAATAATAAGAAGAGAGACTGGTTGGAACATTGGCTAAGGAGGAAGTATATCATAAGGGACGTGCTAGAGGGTATGGTGGCAGGAAAGAGAGGGAGAGGGAGAAGGAGACTACAATTAATGGACCACATCAAAACAGAAAATTCATACGTGAAAACGAAGATAGCGAAAGATCGTGGAGCATGGAAGCTTCTAAGTTGTGGCAAGTGACCTGCTAATACTGCTAAATACTTGTATGATAGATAGATTAGAAAAACAGTTAATCAATTATATTATTAGCGTACAAAATGGGAGAAAAAGAACGAAATTATGACGTATAGTAATTATTAGAACTGAACAAAATGATACTGCTGATTGTAAATCATCATGTGTCCTTTTCGAGATAATTGAGATTTTTTTCTTTGCAAATCTAAAAAGTCCAGGGATCCTCAACCTGGTGGTAGCAAGTGGAGATGAAAAAGATAAATGCAGTTAAGATCCAGTAGGTGGGAACTATTTCTTGTAAAGATTACTTTTAATTTCTTGCTTTGATAGACAGTTTTATGTTCGTTTTTATTGTGAAATGTAGAAACAGTTGGAAATAATTATTAATGAAATTGGTGAACACTACAGAAAATTGAGAAAATGCAAATAAATGATGTCTCATAAAAAAAAAATGCAACTTTTAAAATGCCCTCCATTTCTGTTCTAGTAAGTTGGCAGCACTGAATGTTACACGTTTTCCTTCTGTTGTCTTTGTGGTTAGCAGAGCATGATCGTCATCTATTTTCTGTATGACCAGGAATTCACAACATTTACCACGTTTGTAACAAGTTTTAAGCATGCAAACACACTATTCCATCGTGAAGAGCTCTATTCCTAACCGTACAGAAAACAGATAACAATCATGTGCTATTGAGATAACACATGATTGTTATCTCTTTTCTGTACGGCTGGGAATGGAGCGCCGAATAGCACATGATTGTTATCTGTTTTCTGTACGGCTGGGAATGGAGCGCCGAATAACACATTATTGTTATCTCTTTTCTGTACGGCTGGGAATGGAGCGCCGAATAACACATGATTGTTATCTCTTTTCTCTTTTCTGTACGGCTGGGAATGGAGCGCCGAATAGCACATGATTGTTATCTCTTTTCTATACGGCTGGGAATGGAGCGCCGAATAGCACATGATTGTTATCTCTTTTCTATACGGCTGGGAATGGAGCGCCGAATAACACATGATTGTTATCTCTTTTCTGTACGGCTGGGAATGAAGCGCCGAATAGCACATGATTGTTATCTGTTTTCTGTACGGTTAGGAATGGAGCTCTTCACGATGGAATAGTGTGTTGTCATGCTTAAAACTTGTTACAAACGTGGTAAATGTTGTGAATTCCTCCTCATACAGAAAATAGATGACGATCATGCTCTACTAACCACAAAGACAACAGAAGGAAAACGTGTAACATTCAGTGCTGCCAACTTACTAGAACAGAAATGACAGGCATTTGAGATATTGGGATACCCTTTACAATAGAAACTGTGTGTTAAAAGAGAGGTTACATAATATACAATATAATCGATAAACAACAATAATAAAAAGCTTATGACAAATAGGAAATTACTTATGGGAGTCGCTAGCAAGAGGATGTAATAACAGAGGATTGTGATATGAAATACGTTGGGAACGCCTGCTGTACTGTTGCCGCGCTACTTATTTATATATTAAAATGCTAGGTTTATATGTTCGTCTCCAAAGAAAAGCTTCTATGTTTGTCTCCAATCCTTTCGACAATGAAATCTCGGAAACCACAAGTGCTAGAGAACTTTTTTTTGCCATTTTCGCTGGTCAATTTCAAATTTGTGTAGGTTGTGCAGTTATATTTGAATATTTAAGAAGCGTGACCGTTATTTCTTTATTACATTTTTACGCGTACACTGGAAGTGTTAACATTTTAAGAAAGTAAAGCATCATATCCTATGAGTTATACATTCCAACAGAACATAATTGTATAGAGGGGCTCTATATCTCTCAGGCGTTTGTTTCGTGGCCAAAAGGTAATGAAAAACGAAGGATAACCTGTTCTCCAGGCTAAGATGAATCTTTTTGCTAGGAGTGTTTTGTTCAATGAACACCATATGTCACTGAAATTATAATTAATTGTGTGTATGTAATGTATTTGCTTATTAATACTGCATGCAAGAGGAAAGAAAACTCTGATCATACATGAATTAGAAACTCCAACGGGAAGTAATCTCAAATCTTGCAAACGGTGCGAAGTATTGCAAAAATAATCGAAGAAATCTCCCCTTATTAGTACCCCTTGAGGATTTCAATGAAGACATCTTTCACTTGTGTCTATAGAGGAACATGTACAGATGTTGTGAGGAATGACAAGGAGATTCATGCTCATATGTGAATGATGCGCTGTGTAGAGAGAGCCGATTCAGCTAGTTATCTGTTAAACTTTAAGTGTCGTGTAACTGTAATGTTATCCAAAGAAGAAACATATTCGTATATCAACCGATTTCTATCATAAATGTTAATAACAGTATCGAAGTTAATACGTAATTTTGGATAATCGAGAAAAAACTTTTTTTTCTTTCTTGTAAACTTAAAAATTGATGTAAAAGGCCCACGCCATCTATTACGGTGAAACTGATACTGAAATAGGCCTCATCAACCTCTTTCAGATTTGCATCTAAATCTCTTTTCCATAGTTGATCATTACTTTAAGGAGTGTCTACAGTATCTCTTAAAAAAAAATATACAGTAAACTACAGCAGTTCCGAGGACCTCAACCAGAGGGTTCTGGATCATCTGCGATATCCTGTAAATTAAATATAATTAAGCCTACTGGTTGTGTCAACTGAAGTATGGTTGAATCCTGTTTCCGTGGGACAACCTTAGATGGCGTGGCTGTACTAGCAAATCTTAAACTCTCTTTCCTATTGTACCCGAAACTTAGAAAATGTGGCTTATCATTATGATTTACTGAACCGTTTACATGTACTGTATATCACTTGACAGATCACGTCAAAGTGAACCAAATGACATTCTTATTCGCAGATTTCGGTAAAATCGACAGAAAAGAAATTGGCGAATGTTTAGTTCAAGGAGGTCAGCTTTTTTTCGAAAAAAATTACAATTTCGCTAATTTCTGTTAATATTATGTTAGGGAGCCCCGTCGTAGCTAAACTGTTAGCGTATGCGCCTCTGGAATGGAAGACCCGGGTTCGATTCCCATCGGAAGCTCATGTGGTTTAGATCCCACGTTAAGCTGTAGGTCCACCTCTTATATAGCCTCGTTGCTAAAAAAGGACGCTAAACTGAAATCAACACAACTCGATATTAGGTTAGTTTAGTTTAGGTTACGTTAGGTTAGATTAGTTCTAATTATTTGCATCATTGCATTCATATTGCCTTACGTGTGCTTCCGGTAAGTACATATAGTCTACAGCAATTCGCATTTCTCATTTCTACAACAGCGGGAGCGCGGTGGCTTAGTGGTAGAGCGTTCACCTTTGGGGTCCCTGGTTCGATCCCAGCTCTTGCCGTGTGGACCTTGTGGTGGACAAACACCGTGCTCATGGGTTTTCTCCTCCCCGTTCTCCCGTTTCCTCCCACTTTCTTCATTCCCCCATTTCATTAATTTTTCATCATCACCGTCTCCTTTAGCCTATCCGGCATAATCGTGGGACATAAAACTTAAAGATTTCATTTCATTTTTTTTTCATTTCTACAACATGTACTATGATTCCATTCTTAAATAAGACACAAATAAATTACGTTTCCCTTACTTCAACTCATTTCTCCTCTAAATCTACTTTTTGCTTACTTTTGCCCCCCTCATCTAAACATAGACCACGAAATGTTATGTCGTATTCGTTGTCCATCTAAAATAGTTGATGTATTATTATTATTATTGTTATTATTATTATTATTATTATTATTATTATTATTATTATTATTATTATTATTATTATTATTATTATTATTATTATTATTATTATTATTATTATTATTATTATTATTATAAAGTAGTGTTATGTGTTTATCAGTTTAATAATTGCTGGTGGATTTCATGAAAACCAAATGTTCATGTCTTTCATAAAATTTGTATAAATGTGCCCGTTAATTTTTTAAAACAACTTCCTGAAACATTCTATATTTGATAGGACTACACGAATATTCGGAAAGGGGTTTGTCAGAAACACACTGTGCTGTTTTACATTATTTATAAACCTGAAAGGTTGTTTGTGTGTAGAAAAAGGGGTCTAATAAAATAAATTAAAAAAAAAAAGCTTCCCCAATTATTCGACTATCTAAATAAAAAGCTGAATAGAATCTAGTTGCTTTGTTAGGAAAAGCATGTCCGTTCAGAGTTAACTTCAATGATATCCCCTCCCTGCATAAACACTGTACACCGAGGATAAAATTAAAATTTAGTAACAAAAAAAAAAACTTTTCAACGTTGCTGAGCACACTAAACGCCTATACAACCGCAGGATACAATACGCATTTAATAGAGCATTAAAAGCATCTAATAAAAGAAAAAACAGCTTATTGTGTGGTGTGAGCGTGCTCTAATCTTGCTGAGCACAGCACCAGAACGATGTATGAACTAACGCTGTACAATGTGCAGAAGCCAAACAGGAGAGTCAGTTAGTGTAACGGGGGGTAAAATGGAGTACCGTCAGGGTTGCAACTTCTGTGTGAAATAACCGCACTGATACAAGTTTTAGCATAAAGAATGGTTCTTGAATTATGTGTAAATATTTAAAATTTATACAGTAGTGTCCCGAAAATTCGGCCTAATGTCGACCGAAGGGTGGCGGAGTTTGTGAAAGTGCTGGATTATCAGGAATGGAATTAAAAAAGAATAAGAACAAGTATTTCCTCAGAAAGTATAATTGTATGCAGTGGCGGATCCAGGATATGATCAAGGGAGGGGCTAAACCATAATTTGCCGTTTTATCCAGTGTAAAGTTGAATTGAAGCCCATTTTATCCTGTGTAAACCTGAGCGTCAAGGGGGGAAGCTATTAGCCCCTTAGCCCCGCCTTGGATCCGCCCTTGATTGTATGTATTGGTTGCTTGATAATACAACAGAGAATAAACTGCCCAATTACCCTTAAACAAAGGAAAAGTACATACTTTATGAAGGCATAGAGCCTTTATTATACATTAAAACAAAAATTAATGAATACACACTGTACAATAATTTACCTGAAAAGGCAGACCTCAGAAAAATACTTTATGAATGCATAAAACTGTCTATAATAAAAAGTAACTAAGAGGGGACACACGCGCGCGGGCAATGACCTTGAACAGGTCTGCGCTGGGTTTCTTCGTTCTGCCAGGTAAAGGTCTGCACGGGCTCGGGCTTACGCTTGACCCGACCCGCGGGCCGGACCCGAGCCTACAGTTAATATGTCACTACAGACCCGGGCCGGGCTCGGGTCGTAAATTTTTAAATATACAACTATATTTCTTGGTCCTAATTTTGTAAATATACTGTACAACAATATTTATTGGACCGTTCTTTCTGGAGAACTTTTAAAGCACAACTGGAAAATTAAGCCTCTAATTGCTGTAAATATAAATACAATTTTGCGTTAATTATCAACTTTCTGTAATTATGGCTTATTTCGGGCTCATTTGATTATCACACAAGCTCGGGCTGGGCTCAGGCCTAAATGCTAAAACATATTTCGAACTCAGGTCGGGCCTCACATTATAAATTCATGGGCCGGGCTGGGCTCGGGCTGAAAATTTCTGGCCTCTACTGCCAGGGTGTGACCGAGTTACCCGGACTGCCATGTTATCGAGGACCGAGTTTTAGGGACTCTGCTGTAAGGTGTTCTGTTTGTTTAAGTTCAGACCGTTTTCAACACATTATTAAAATTCCTGCTCCCATGATAACTTCATGAGAGCACATCTTCAGTGAAATTTGAAACCAGAATCACGTATCAATAATCACTTTTTACCCTGAAAATTCAAGCTGATATTTGGATTAATTCATTTTTATATATTCTGTCTGTGAAAACATTCTCCTTAGTGCTTTACTCTTAAGAGTCTTCATCCCGGCGAAATTAAAATACCGCTAATTTTACAGTAATTATGTGATATCTTCAAATAGATAAAATATAATCGAAAAGTGGAATAAGAGCTCTCTAGACAATATTATTTTAATTGAGAAACCGTTAACACGACCCACTTTTCTGCTTTCGATTTCGAGCCATTTTGAAAATCGGCATTTATTTTCGCGTTTCTTAACAGCTGAAAACGGAAAGCCACTAGATGGCTTGTGATAACGGTAAATCACGCAAAATAATATTGTCTAGCGCGCTCTTGTTCCATATTTCTATTATCTTTTATCTATTTGAAGGTATCACATAATTACTGTAAAATTAGCGGTATTTTAATTTCGCCGGGATGAAGACTCTTAACTCGTTTGCGAGTCGAGACAAGATAATTCATGAGTCTCGTGAGCAAAACTAGTTCATGAGCAAATCTTAGATCCCAGTCACTGCTTTAGTATTACATTACACATTGTATAAAAACTATAAATTAGTAATTCGCCGTGATAGGGCCTCTTAATGTCTTACGTTATGCCCTTTAAGCTAAGGGACACGTATGATTAAGGGACGTAAATGAATCGGTGGAATGAGAATATAGGAGAAAGTGTGAGTACCGCGAGAAAACCCATGGACACGATGTTGTCCACCAGAAACTGACTCGGTTGGGATCGAACCAGAGACCCCATACCCCGTAAGCACCGTGACCTTCTCTGGACGATTATACAAGTATTGGTTGAGTTGTAATATGGAAGAAAATGAGAGGATCTCGAAAGAATCCAGACACGATGTTGTCCACCAAACTGTTCTAGGATCGAACTAGAGGTCCCCTCACACTAAAGCTGATCATTGTACCTCTCTTCTTTAAGATCGCCCTATCTGAGACCTTGTTCCCTGTATTCTTAATTCATACTTTATTCGACGGTCTACGAAATCCAAGCCGATAAGGAAAGGAAAACGAAAAGATAGGAGAGAGTTAAAAACATCCACCTCCTCAGAGAAATTCGACCCTCAAAATGGGTTTCAGTCAGTGAGGATTTCTACCGAGGGACAATTCCAATACGCTGGAGTTAAGGTAGTATTAGGAAAATATTGATAGCCTTTGTTGAGCACGATGGGAGATTTGTCCCCGGGGTGGATTTCGTAGCTGCGGGGGGAATTCGCCCAGGGCTGCCCCCTAGGCCACTCAGCTTTTGTCAGCGACTACCACCCTTATTTTGAAGTAAAGAGAGAAAAACTGTTAAGTTAGCAACTACTCTGACGTCTAATGTCCCTGGTTTTATCTTACTGTTAGTACAAGTGAGTTTGAGGTGGACAACATGGTATCCGCATGGTTTCTCAGGTTTATCCCATTTCCTCCCACAGTTCCATTCTATTATTTCTTTCATTATCATTCACTCTCACCCGTTGCATTTGTAACACACATATATAATTAAATATTGGGTCCCAGTTCTATTGAAATTACTTCAATAATCACCAAAATTTATCACGATAGTTATTTCAATAAATTAAACTATTTTTGTTACTTTTTGAACTTTGTATTTCGTTGATACTTATAATTCATTTTACAGAAATTAAAAATACACTTCGATCAACTATGGCTTCTTCACTTGTTATATTTTATCAGCATAAATAAAACAAGTTTAAACAAGTCTGGCCACAAGATTTGTTATCATAAGGTACGGACTATTGACCTTGTTGTCCTATAACTAAATATACATCAGCCTAAAGGATATATGTGTGGAATGTTAAAGTAGGGTCTTCACTACAGCGAAATTAAACTACTGCTAATTTTAGAGTTTTTTGTAATTATCTTCAAACTCAGTGAAGTATTTAGGGGGGCTTCCGGGTTTATCCCCCCCCGCCGAATTCTTACTTATTATAGTAAAGTATATGAAATATCTTGCAGAATTTTCACATTTTCAGGCAAAACCCCCCACCCGAAAGTTAGTTAGCAAAGCCCCCCAAAACAAAATCGTAAATACACCACTGTTCAAAACAAATAAAAATATTCGAAAAGCAGAAACGTAGTGAATTAGACAATACGATTTTGCATATGATATCGTTATCACAACTTGTCTATCTGCTTTCGATTTGCAACTGTAGATAGATTTAGTATTTTTTGTGAGTTCTGTAAATAGCGGCATACCAAAAGCAGATAAGTGAATTGTGGTAAAGGAATCACATGCAAAATCGTATTGTCTAGTTCACTGCGTTTCTGCTTTTCGAATATTTTTATTTGTTTTGAAGATAATACAGAAAAACTCTAAAATTAGCGGTAGTTTAATTTCGCTGTAATGAAGACCCTTAACAACGATTCACAACCAGGCGAACTGTAAATTTGCGGGTTGAACTCATTATACAGTATGCGTTCAGGAATAACTTGACACTAAAGAGTTGTGCATAGTCAGTTGTTTCAAAGAATTTGATGCTATTTTGTTTGCTAACTCTATATATAATGTCGTCCTAGACTCTATGTTACAAATACCATAGAATCTTGACGGGAAATCATGATTTTATGTCTTCGTGTATATGGCTACCCTACATAGACTTCACAATTGACGAAACTGATTACATTTCCCTGTGTAATAGTGGGTTTCACACTGTGGAAGCATAAGCCAAGCTTTCAATCTGTTCAGCACAGATATCAGTATAGTTGGTAGGCATATGTATGTGTGAAATCGTGTGTGTGTGTGTATGTATAGTGGTTTAAAGCTTGCATGCTAGGGTTTTGAATGATGTTTCCGAAATTCCATTGATTCCGAGCGCCACTAAACCAAACGGGATCTCTTCCCTTATGACATCATTGCTAGCGTGTACATTGTCAACGGCTGAGGGGTCTCTGTACTGCAGTCGTTCTCCGCAATTGCTATTTGCTTTAGAAAGTAGCGAAATGGGAAATCACACATTCGAAATTCTCGAGAGCCCTATCTGTCTTCTCGCGTCTTTGCTTTCTCTATATTCATCAGAACGCAGTTACATGGCTGTACACGAATGCTTGATTGCAACAAACGTCGATTTTGTGTTTCAAGTTTAAGTGAAGAGCAAATTAACTATCTTAATTCTATAGTCATTAGTAGATACAAATACAAGGTTATTTGAAAAGAATAGTCCAAGAATAAAAAGTATTTGTTACGACGACGAAGTGAGATTTATATCTGTTAGAAAGTACGTGCGTCCGTTACTCCACGTGATAACTCTTGAGGAAAGCGATTTTTTATTTTCTTTTTTTTTTGCAATAGACGGCTAGAGCGATTATTTATACCGAGTTCGTTAATGGAGATAACCCGTTACATATTAATGGATAACGGCTATTTTAACGATAACAATCTATATCTTATACATAAGCGATTTTTAAAATTCTGTTCTTAAGGGGGATTTAGGATTTATTTCTGGGCTTTCGGCATCTAAGACCATTTAGCCCTTCACGCTTTGAGGGATGACGTCCCTCGGCAAGCACACTATCCTGGGAAAGGGAAGGAAGAAAGGATTGGGGAATGAAGGAAGCGGCCTGGGACCTATAAGTTAGGTACCACCCCGACATTTGCCTGGTGTGAATGAGGAAAACCCAGGAAAACCTTATTCAGGGTGGCTGGCCTGAAAAAGCGTTTTACACTTTTTCGACCGAGTGCCCCCGCCGAGAATCGAACCCGAGACCGCTCGCACCTCTGTTCTTTGCAATAGATTGCTAGAGCGATTGCCTCGGTCTAGTTCGTTAATGAGGACAATCCGTTAAAACATAACGGATAACGTTTTTATATACATTACAAGTGTTGGATAAGCACTCTGGATAGCACGACAGACATCCAACCAATAATCCAGTTCTTCCCAAACGTTCCAACATACCCAACATTACTCTATTGTATTACGGATGCGTTGCCTCAAATCTTCCAGGTGTTATGAGGTACTTGTTTCTTGAATTTTGTAGGAAAATGTCTCTGCACTACTACGACAGCCCCTGTTCATGTAAATTCCGCGAAACAATACGCACACCTTCCTGGTCGCCATCTGCATAGTTGTGTTAACGTAACAACTAGCGCCTCTAGCGACTTCGATGTAAACTACAAACACAGAGTGTAAAATATACAACCTTCTTTCTATTTCTGACCAATTTTGATTTTATAAGTCGTTTCAGCTTAAAAGGTCCGTGGTATAGTGGAATTAGAGCATTGAACTCATGTGCCCGTGATCCCGGGATCGATTCCAGTCAAGGTACTCCAATTTTGGCGTCCACTCATTGTCGCGAGCTAAACTGTGGAAGGTGTGATGACCAGAAAGCTCCCTATACGTCTGTTAGAAGTAGAGCACCGAAACGCACTGACCAAAGCGTTGATCATCGCTAGATTGGATATAGTTTTTTCAGTAGGGAACAGATGGAGTTGGAGCAGGCTCGCAAGTCCGCGAGGGACTCTTACGCCAGTGGTTAGTCGTTTCAGTGTAAAATAAATACGCATTAGACCTGAAACATTCAAAGAAGTCCTGATCAATACTTAGTCCTAAACAATTTGAACTAGAAGCTTGAAATTTGTATAGTCATAGGATTTGTGATGTAATATAGCGCTAAGGAAGAATTTTTGGACGTTCGACGTCAATTGGGGTAAAATTAGAAGTTGCGATTATTATACTGAGGTGTTCATCTCTGAAGATTAGATATATATGAAACTTGAACACAAATTAAACATAACTTTCTTACAAGGCTGTCTATAATGTTTATTATAAATTAACGAGAAATGTTACAGTTTCGGAAGTATATCACTTCCTTCTTCAGACGACTACTCCAACTCTATTATATTATATTATGTTAATTTATAATAAAGAATATAGACAACCTTGTAAGAAAGTTATGTTTAATTTGTGTTTAAGATGGACACAAGGCCTTTTTATAAAAATATATATGAAACTTGGTTTTTGCACTTCTCGTTTAAAATAATTAAACACGTGATTCAGTATATTTTAATACTTGGCCTAGAAAGAAAGACGCAAGAAGAACCCACAGTAATGTATGAAGACATTTATTATACGTATTCTGATGCAAAGAGTAGAACAAACGGAAGGAAATCATCACAATGCACCACGAAATCAGATATTGTGATGATTTAAACATACAGTGCACTCCAGGCGCGCATCCAGAATTTTTTGTTGGGAGAGGTCCTAGCTTTGGGGAAGATGGTTCAATACTACAAGCCATTAAATCTATATAGCAGTGTTTCTCAAAGTGTGGGTCGTGGACCGTTTCTTTGGTGGGTCGCGAGAAGTTTTTCCTTTGAATTGTGAAAATTGTATTTGCATGCAGAAACATATGTTGTAAAGTAAGTACTATCAGTAGATATGTTGGGTTAGGATGGAAAGAGAATGGATGAGTGAACATCTGTCATGGGGTAGGGCATTGCATTGAGAATAGTGTTAGCTTTGTATTACCTTTGTATGAAAAAAAAATAGAATTATAATTTACCAAATTGAAATACCATCATTACGTAAAATGACAATGTGTATTTGAATAAAAGTAGGTGGGCCACAAAGTACTTTTTAATATTTAATGTGGATCGCGGTAACAACAAGTTTGAGAACCACTGCTATATAGTATTCAACGGGTATTATTCTGCACCCGAAAAGACCATAAGTAGGAATGTGCACGAGACGAGACGAAACATAATTTTCCTGACAGAATTTTCGAGTCTAGACACAGCTCTTCCAATAGATATACACTTTCCGAGTCGAAACATCATTTTTTACAGCACATTTTCGAGACGAGACAGCCCCAAATGTTGTCTCGTGCGCATCCCTAACGATAAGTAATTGTAAAATACTTCCGTTTATATTTTCAGACAGCAATGATAGAACTAGAATGTTTTTATAAGAGGAAAAGTTCGGATGAATTTTCATGCTACATCAATCATTTGCCTGTTAAACGAGTATAAATATATTGAAAACCTATACAAATGTATGTTGAGTTATTAAGTTTGGGGAATTCTGATCCCGTGGACTCACCCGTGGGTTCAACTCTGGTGCCGAATACATACTGCATAGCGCCATCTGGGATGGATATTGGAATGAAATGAAGTTTATAGTTATGCCCTTTGCTGTAAATAATGGAGCACGGTGGCTCTGTGGTAGAATGCTTATCTTTGACGCGTGGGGTTCTTGGTTTGATCCCCGATCAAGTAAACATGTGATGGACAAAATCATGTCCGTAAGTTTTCCCGGTGTACTCCCGTTTCCTCCAAGATTCCCTTTTCACCAATTCTTCCATCATCATTCACTTGCCTTAATCATCGTCTCTCTTAGCTTAACGGACATAATCGTGGGACGTTAAACTGAAAGATTTCGTGTCATTTCATGACCTAAAGAAGACGGATAATTAATTACAGTGAATGGTAATCAAATAATTGGTGGAATGAGAATATGAGACTAAACTGACGAACTTCGAGAAAGTCCACGAACAAGATATTATTCACTATGGACTTACATAGCATGGGATCGAATCAAGGACTTCTTGCATCAGAAGTCACTTCTCTACCACTGAATCGCATGCCTATAATTTGCACTCCAATCATTAACAACCCACAATAGCTGGAGGACGCAAGTGGAAGGAAATAAACCAATCTCTATACTCAAAGACATCGACTTGATATTCTCCTAGTGGAACTGGGGAAAACCCTGCAAAGCTCAATCAGGATGACCAGATTCGAACCCAGTACTTCCTAATTTCAAAGAACCACCACTCTACACTCCTCCGTATCATGAAAAGAGAAAGTACATGCTATGGCCCATGATGTGAAGAACCTTAATGCAGCACCTCTGTTGAATACGTGATAAAATATACTGTACATATGTACTCGCATACAAACACAGGAACGAAGGTTATTCAGTGTATTATTTCTCCCACCCAAACGGGGACAATTCTCCTGCATTGAGGAACATTGTTAACACGTATTCGGAGTCTATTCACACAGAGACCGAGAAACTATTCCATGGAATGCAGACTTCATTGCACAGCTGTTTCCTCCGTTTTGGTAGTCGCATCGACGCCTCTGCATCTGCTGTGGAAGCTGATATTGATGTAGAACTGCGGTTGGAGGTTTATCCTTATGAATGCTTCCAACTATCATAATTTCCCTTTCCTCCAAGCATCGTGTGACAACCTCAATTTCAAATACGGCTTTTATTCCCCTCCGAAAAATATAAAATAATGCACTCTGCAGTGCACTCGAAATGACACATAGGTATAATTTTCAGTTGTGGACCCATCTGCATACACATATAGAGCATTAGGAACCATTATAAATTCTACACGTACTGTACGGATTGTCTATAAAATGGCCCTGTGTACACTTAAAATTGAGGTTCAATTGTTAAACCATTGTGCAATGCATCTGCCACATTTCTCAGAATATCGTATATATAAGAATCGCTTTATATGTATTCTGTTTCGAAGTACTTCTGACATCTCATTATCACCATAAGAGACAGTTAGCCTCCTCTGTTATGTCCAGAAACAGTGAAACAATCCAGGGATATAGCAGCAAAACCTCCTAAATCCATTTTGCAATTTTATCAGGAAACGAACAAAAAGTGACGCCCTTATGTTTCAAAATTATTGATCAACATTTTTTTTTGCTTAGTGGTAGATTTCACTCGTCTGCATTAAGTAGTGGCCACTTAAAAAAAAAAAAAAAAAAAAAAAAAAAGAGTGTCACTTTTTCTTCGTCTTTTGACAAAATTGAAAAATGGATTTAGCGGGTTTTGCTGCTGTACCCCCTGACTTGTGCATTGTGGTTTCTCTAATTTTACAAGATTATTTGTGCATAATAGAAATGAAATGATATTATGCCTTTCAGTTTAGCTTTCCATTATTATGCCCATCAAGCTAAGGGAGATGATGATTAAGGCAAATGAATGATGATACAATTGGTGGAATGAGAGTGTGGGAGGAAACGAGACTATCTCGAAAAAACAACGGACAGAATGTTGTCCACCGGGGATTGAACCAAGGACCTCACGAACCAGAGGTAAGAACTCTACCATTGAGCCACTTCCCCTTCACGTTTGTCCAGCTACTTATGGATTTATGACGAAATGAATTTACTTTAACATCCCACAGTTATTCCCTTTAGGTTAAAGGAGACGGGCAATTACTTTAAGTAAATAAGGATTAAATTAAATTTCTATGCTCTCCATCGGGTTCGAATCCGGGACCGTATGCATCAAATGCACAGGCGCTAGTTACCAGTGTAACGAATTGAGCTTAAGTCTTCGTCTTTTACTTCAGTTCAGTTCAGTTCATTTCCTCTCATTATCAGAGATTCTTGGTATGAGTAAGGAACCCAATACACTGCTCTAATACTCTTCGTATTTTCTAGTCTTGTTAAAGCTTCGCGATGGATCAGTTTTCAAAAATACTTCTTCCTTTAACTATATAGATAACCGTACTCTGCAGTATTGTATAAAGATATAATTATACAGTTTTGTACACTTATCTATGTTCGACTAACCAGTTGTCAACAGGGGCACTTATGACGTGGTCCAATAAAGTTGCATTTTTTTTTTCAGCGGAATTTGGACGATAAATCCGTATTTTAGTGGAAATCCCTATTTTTACGGATATGAACAAGTTAAAAGGAACGAATGATAGAAATAAGCGACTGAATAGGTATAAAATAGCTAATTGGTTGATATCAATACAGTAGAAGGAAGATGAAATTTAAAAACACCCCTGGTTCGACCGCACATTATGAGAGTTTGCGGTGAACATCATTTCCGTAGATTTTCTCGATGTTCTCCCTTTCCTTCAACATCTTCATTCCACTGATTATGTCATAGTGTTTCACTTTCATTAATTAGCCGTAAGTTTTACGTCCCACCGTTATGCCAGCGAGGCTAAAGGAGACAGTTATGATGAGAAATGAATGCAATAGTGGAATGAATAAAGTGGGAAAAAGCGGGAGAAAACCGAGATAACTCACGCACACGGTGTTTGCCCACCACAAAGTTCACTTGGCGCGAGCTAGGGTCGAGTTGATTGAGTTGATTTTGAGTTTAACGTCCCGTTCAGCAGCGAGGCTATATGAGACGTGGACCTAATGATTAACGTGGAGTTTGAACCCCGTGAGCTCCTGCCGGGAATCGAACCCGAGTCTCCCACGCCATAGGCGCGTACGCTAACCGCTTAGCTACGAAGGAGCTCCCGAGCTAGGGTCGAATCAGGGACCCTGTGCATCAGAGGTGAACGCCCTACAACTGAGTAACCGCGGCTCCCGTCTCTTTTAGGGTGAGAGCATAATCGTGGTACGTAACAAAAGAAATTTCACTTCTTTATTTCTAACATTGAATGAAATGTTCAAAAGTACAGAATGCACACACACGAAAAAACTTATTTCTAACATTTAAAAAGATGAATAAATGCTCGTTTTAAACTCTACAAAAATCAAAAGTAATACTTTTCAGCAAGCTTTTAATCTGAAATTGGGTGTTTTAGAATAGATTGACCCTTATTTAAAAAGCTTTTGAATACACACATATATGGACATACATGCAATCAACAGTTTTAATCGAATGTTCACTTGCAAACTGATCATTTTTTGGAAATATTTTTGTTGTATGCGTTTCCACTGTATATGTTCCCAAATTTATTGGAATTATTAAGCATTAATTCATTTTTTGGTTATACGTGAAAGATAGGATGAACTCGATAGAGCTAAAGACCTATCGCTCTTTCAAGCGTAATTTTCAATCGAAATCCTTTTTTTCGCCTGACTATGTAGGAGACTCAACGAATCACAACTTAATTCTTTCAACTTTTGGCCTGTTTTTGGCGCTTTGCCTTCGTCTGAAATCGACGCTTGTCTGCGCTCGCTGATTGAATTCACATTAAGGGCTCTGGGTCGCTAGTTTCATCTAGACGCACCCAACTTCATCCAGTGGATGGGAGGAGAAAAAGGCATCCTCAAAACCATTAGTGTGAGTCTGAGAGGGAAAAATTTACCACATTTGGGGGAAATTTTAGAAGAAAAATAAAGAGGTAGAGGAAAAATTCATGTAAAATAACACAAAAATAATTAAATTTATCACTTTAAGAAGAAGGAAATAAGTACAGAGTGAATCATTGTAAAAAATGTTTCCATATCTTTTTATTGACTCCCATTTTATTCTGTTGAAATCTAAAATATAGCAGGAATTACTACAATTAAGTTCTTTGTGTAAGTTTGACAAGCATTCGACATAGAGGCTCTATAAAACGTGATGCTACCAGGTTTATAACCACACACAGAGCCCGAAGGACAAGGTATGGCATAAAAAATATATGTCAAACATGTCCGTAATAGGGCACATACACATGTCGTAATGATACTAAACACACTGCCAACAACGTGAATAATACTGTCACTAAAAACACTGCAAGAAGACGCTAGAAATATTAATTTTAGTGGAAATAATGCTGGTTTAGTCACTAGACAATATTTAAAAGGTGCTAAATTTATATTCTAACAATGATAAATGAGGTTTTGATAAAAAAAAAATATCCTTAAAAATTTCTAGATCAAGCGACTAAGTGCTACATTGGTAACACGGATAACAAGAGACAAATGACAACCGCCTCACGTTTCCGCGCATGTGTATAAATTTTTGACGTACAAGTATATCATCTCAAACATTGCCCCAATGATCAAAGCATAACATACTAATCAGTCAAAACTAATGAAAACAAGGCAGTAGATCATTTTGACATGCTATAGTTGCTCACATTTTTTATGTTCATGGCGGACATATCCGTAATGTCAAAAAATCGACATGTTTCCTTATGTCGACCATTAGAAGGCAATTCATTTGTACACATTAAAGTATGTCCAAATTTCAAGACATGCATTTTTGTGTCGTTTTGAGTCGTTTCGGGCTCTGTATGCAGGAGGTTGTCCATGGAAAGTTGATCCCTCTTCAAGATTGCCTGCGCCCCTCACAAGGGAAGTTCGGGAGAAAGCTCTCGTCTGCAGAGAAACTAAGCATACTATTTGAAGGATCAATCCATGCTGATTACAACAAGTTAATAAAATTCCTGTACTGTTGAGAACTGTTCGGGAGATTCAACTTGGAAGTTTAATAATAAAAAAAATGAGTATATGCGCATTTAAACGCGTTAAGTACAACATTATTAGCAACGACTGTTGACATACCTTATTGAAATCTACTGGAGGTAACAGAAAAACCTGCTTTTTAATAACTAACGGGTTTGTTAGTTAAAATTAGTCATTGTACTGTTCACAATAATGATTGGTTCACAGAGATGACAATAGAGCTGTGCGATATCGAAATTTCGATATCCACATTCGATATTTTTCTGATATCGATATCGAATAGATATATCGATATCGACAATATCGGATATCGACATCGACAATATCGATATCGGATATCGACAATATCGAATATCAATATCGACAATATCGAATATCGACGATATCGATATATCGACGTCGATATTTTTGCGATATCGATATCGACGTCGATATTTTTGCGATATCGATATCGACGATATCGATATATCGACATATCGCAGAGCCATAGATGACAATTAATCACTGTTGTTATTCTGTTCTATGAAGAAATGAAGCAGCTAATTAAGGGCTCATGTGGCCTTTTTAAGCAGATTGCCTATTCTTGTTCTCGTGTGTCTAAAGATTCACTGATGTCAGATTTCATTTCAATATTTCAAAAAAAAAAAAAAAATAGGCTGGTACACTTCTTTGAATTTGACGATGTCTTATGCTTTCTGATGCGTCAGGTGGTCAAAATAGAAATTTTCTGATGACTAAGTTTACTCTTTGGTTTGCAAGAGTTTATAAAAAGAATGTGCATCAACTTTTTTTTTCCGGTCAGAGGGCATAGTTTGTCCCAGTGCAAACGACACTTTGGTTTCATCAGAAAGAAAATATTACCAAAGGAAGTGATTGGTAATTCAAAGCGTTATCTAATTGCAATGGTGTTGTGGAAGGAAAAGTCATCACCTTTTGAAATTGTTATGAACACAAAACTTCTACATGCCTTTTGAAACTTTTTAGTGGGAGCCTTTTCTAAATAATTTCCTTTTGAAAAACAAAACTGTCTCAAAAACATAGGTTTCCTTTACTATATTCAAATCAAGTCATTACACAATGATGCGAGGCTGTCTTGTAAAACTTGCCTTGGACAATATAATGTGTTTACCTATTGGTGACCTATTCAGGAGACTGGAGATTTGCGCAACGTAAGAACTACAAGGCGTCCTTACCCCGAAGTAAATCAGTCAAAAGACAATGATGTTATAAGTTTTGTATCGCTTTTCACAGAAGGGCAATGTTAACATTATCGAACATATGATTTCACAATGTTCATAAGTTTCCTGAATCTTTAATATTGCTTTTAGTTATCCGTTCTATACTACAAATATGTTCTACGTAAGACGAGCTCAAACATATTGCATACTGTATGAACACTCAGAAAAAAACCGTACGTTGCGTACGTAAAAATGTAGATTACATGTGTAAATTCAGTAGTTTTCGAAGTTAAGGTACAGCAAACGTATAACTGAAAAAGTATGTTTTAAACGTAATTTCCGTATAAGTGTTCCGAATAAACGTACTTTCTATATGAATGAAAAGAGCTGTATATAGGAGGTCAGTATCTCACATACAGATGGACGTATATAACATATAGCTTACGTATGTAACATACATATACATATAGGAAGACTGTTAGATGCCAGACATCCTGCAGCGGCAAGATGTAACATCTGAGGGCAGTGCATATGTAGAACACGAATAACGTATGCTCCGTGCTGATTTCTGTAGTAAGCAAGAGGATATGGTATATTTGTACAATATATCGCTGTCCGGAGAACGGATTTTTCTCAGGGCATCGCTCGCTAATATACAAGTGCAATACGTGTTGTCGGTAAATTACGTTTTGTAAAGGATGTATCCCCTATACGGTTTGTTGCGCAGTAACCGTTATTTTATTGACAGCATACAGTATTACCACTTTCTTGTTGCATTTACTGGAAACATAATTTTCTCCAATGTGCCCTTTTGTGTAGGCCCAGGCCCATATCCAGGGGGGTCTAGGGGGACCGGGCCCCCTAAAATTTTCACGGTAGGTTTGCAAATGAACTATAATATGGTGATGAACTATAATGTTTTTGGATCGGGCCCCCCTTAACTTCAGCCGGGCTCCCCCTACATTTTTGGGCTGGCTACCAGCCTGTGTAGGCCACCTTAATTATGCGTTACATAAAATATCTGCCGTTAATCACATTAATACTGGATAACTACCGTGCTAATATAATTCTTTTCCATGTGGAACAACATACACTTCTTCAAATATAAGATATTTTCTTATTCACCTCAATCACTTGTGGGCAATATGGAAATTTTAAAACTTTTCTGTCCCTTGGGAAAGCTCTTTTATACTTTGATAAGATCTCTTCTTCGTAACTATATCTAGATATTCTAGCCTTGGTTCTGGTGCATGGGGTCCCAGGTTCAAATCCTGCTCCCGCCAAGTTAACTTTGTGGTGGACAAACACCGTGTCCGTGGGTTTTCTCGGGGTTCTCCCGTTTCCTCCCACTTTATTCATTCCACAATTTCATTCATTTCTCATAATCACCGGCTCCTTTAGCCTAACCGGCATAACTGTGGGACGTAAAACTCAAACATTTCATTTCATTTTATTTTCTATCCTTGCTCTCTTTCTCCCTCTTCCTGGTTTTCCTTCTGCCTTTCTCTCTATCAGCACGGTGATCCAATCGGAAGTGCCGAATAAGATGGCCAAGCATGCTGTTTCTTCTTTTTTCTATTATCTTCATGCTCTGTTGTCCTTCATTAGCTTCCTTTACTTTTTCTTTGTTCCTTTTCCAAAATATGCGCAGCATTCTGCACCAACACCACATTTCAAATGCTTCCATCTTGGATATTTCAGCTTTTCTCAATGTCCACGTCTCTGACCCGTACAGTGCCAAGTTCCATAGCAGTGTCTTAATAAATCGTTTACAAACGTCCAGCGACACATTTCTTGATGTTAGTAGTCCTCTTTTCCAATTGAATACTTGTTTAGCCTGTGGTATTCTGGAACTTACGTCTTTTTCACTTCTTCCGTCCGAGGATATTAGACTTCCTAAAGAGGGAACATCTTGACGTCTATGATTTTTTTTTTTTCATCTAGCCGTACGTTTGGCCCTTCCTGCCCTGATCTTGTGTACTTCATCTCTTACTACAAGATATACACATCATAATATCTTAAACATACTTTTTCTTCATTTTCTATTGCAGACATCTAACCTAACCAACTCTACCTACAGTTGAGAAATTTCTTCTCCGTTTTCTACCAAGTATTTTACAAGCCTATGAAGCTATAGAAAAATTCTGTACCCAATAGCAAAATTTAGCGTTATCAAGAGAAAAGATTTGCAGTCCTAAATCAGACGAGGTGAAATTAGAACACTAAAATCCCTTCTATTTTCCAATGGTGGATCCAGCCGGTGGCCTAGGATCCTCTAGTTTTTGATTGACAAGAATAATTTAAGCTATTATTTATATATTTTGAAAGTTTATAGTGATATACTTACCATAGTGTGGGTTCTGGCTGCCCCCTCCCTACTTTTCACCTTCTACATGAGCCATTATTTACAAGTACAGATAATTAGACATTGCATTGAAATGAAAGAAAGGGGTTTGGTAGTAAATTCCTCAGCACCCACATCATAACATTAAAAGTGTAGGCTGCTTTAATACATACCTTGCACTGAGAAAAAATCGTTATCCGGACAGCGGTATATTGTATATACAAATATACGAAATCCTTATGTTCACTATGGCAACCAGTACGGAACATACATTATCCATATGCTCAACGGCGCCGACTTTCCAAAATTTATGTGGGTGCATATCAATGGCGGGGACTGTTATATTTTTTTCAGTTGAATCTCGATATTTTTTGATTGATTTCTTTTAGTTAAAATCTTTTATGAACACTATCATAAAGGGTTGTGCTGTGATAAAGTAAAATGTACCGGTACTATAAGGTTAAGTTGGAACTGCCCTATTTCAGTCGGTACACGACTGACTGACACACACACAAGTGAAACGGATTCAAATCCGAGTCCAAGGTTAAAGATACGTTACTGTAATGAATATTCTTAGCATATGTAATCGTAACATTATGTGTATACGTTAAACAAATTACATGATGCACAATGATTGTAAGATACAATAAAAGTAAATAATTTTAACAGTATCGCGGGAAGCACTTGCAAGGATTTTTGTCCTGAACATAAACTTTAAAGTAACTAACTTACGTCTTGGTTGCCTTTGCACAAACACATTTGAAACCAGGGGGCGGATCCAGGAGGGGCGATTGGGGCGATCGCCCCCCCCCCAAAAAATGAGGAAACTTTCTTCTTTTATATGTATAAGTAATATCCATCCCAGAGTTTGGAGCCCTTAAAAGTACCATTATGATGACCCCCCCCCCAGAAGTCGGTCCTGGATCCGCCCCTGTTTGAAACAAACAATTATGTTTTAGAGGTTAGAAATTTTAACTTCCATCTCAATGTTTTAATTGCTTATTATTTTTTGATAATGAAAAGTGAGAATTTCATTTTGTTTCTAACTTAAAATCTTGTGGATGCGCCGCACCCAATTATTTCTGTGGGTGCTGAAGCCCAGGAGCACCCACATAGTCGGCGCGCATGCATATGCTACATCCCTTTCCGCTTAGATGTTACATCATGCCTTTGCAGGATGTCTGACATCTAACAGTCTTCCATACATTACATACGTATACGTATGTTACTGACGTCAGCTATATGTTACATACGTCTCTCTGTATATGAGATAGAGACCTGCACAGGCCGGGGCCGGCCCGCGGGCCGGGCTTGGGCGGGCCGACTCTGTTATTTCTTTGGGCCGGGCCGGGCTTGGGCGGGCCGACACTGTTATTTCTTTGGGCCGGGCCGGGCTTGGGCTGGCTGACACTGATTTCTCTTCAGGTCGGGCCGGGCTGGGGCTGATCAATTGCAATTCTTTAACAATTATTGACTTTCGTTAAACGATAATTGGAATAAAGCCGAATGTTGAAGAAGTGTGTCCGTGAAAAATGTTACAAAGAATGCAATAGCTATTTACAGTTTGTGTTGCTTAGCGGCTCCACTTTCACTATAGAGGATTGCAGGCATTATGCGGTAAATTGAGCTCTGATTGCCTGTCGCTAAACAATATTGCCATCTTCACTTTATGCTAAAAATCAATTAAGTTAGATTTTTGTTACAGGGAATGCAGTTTTTGTTCTCTCGATGACAGGCAAAGTTCTAGCAGGCAATGGTACCATTCGGAAGGCAAGCGTCAGGTTGTGAACCAAAGTTTAGAAAATGTTTCTGAGGGTTAGGTCAAATTTAGTACTAAATTTTGAGAAAAATTCGGGCTCGAGCTATTTTTTTAAAAAAAATTTATCGGGCCGGGGTCGGGCCAAAAACTTTTAAAATTTATCGGGCCCGGGCTGGGCCGGGCCTAGGTACGTTCGGGCTGGATTGGGCTCGGGCCGAAAAATTCGGCCCGTGCAGGTCTCTAATATGAGATCATTATCACCTATAGTACAGTTCTTTCGTTACGGAAAGTACTATAAAATATACTTTTACGGTTATACGTTTGCTGTACATTGTTTCTTAAGTCCAAAAACTACAGGGTTTAGATATGTAACCTTCCTTTTTTACGTACGCCATATAGTATGTTTTTCTTTTCTCACAGTCAGTGTACCATCATCTGAGTTCTGGCTGGGCCCCCAGTTTTTAAGTTCTACATCCACCACTGCTTTGCTCATACGAACTTCTCATAATGATGTTGTGCGAACTTATTTTAGATACATCAGAGAGATATTTAAAATAAAAAAACATTGTTATTATTTTGAAAAAAAAGTTTATCGTCACTTGAAATTCGCAGAGAAAGAATATTTTTCTAGCCGATTCCACATCCTCCCTCTCTGCTTAAAAAAAAAAAAATCCCCATCTTTTTCCAGAGACTTCAGCGGGATAAAAGGGCGAGTATTATGTATTTAAAATTTAAAAAAAAAAAAAGTTGAACCATGGAGTGGTTGTCGTAGCCTTGAATAAATCAATAAAGTCAGCCGACGGCTATCAAAAAATAGGCGCATAGGACGAGGGTGTGGGGGGAGGGCCTTTCGAATACAAACTGCGAGAATTGTCAAATCGAATTTATTTACGGCGAAACGCAGCTTTGAAATTTACTCCATGAGCGCTTCAGGGAGGTTTATAAACTAGCAAACGAAGAAAAATCCTGTGAGCAAAATCTGATTTATTATTTCTTTCTCACCCTCTCCTCTGAATCCCACCACCGTTTTGACTTTTTTTTTTTTTTTTTTTTTTTTGTCATCACTTCACAAACGCCATCTAAGCAACTGTATCTGCCGTGCGTATTTTAGTTATGAAACGTTTGCAGGTGAAAACTGTATTTTTTATTATTTTTTTTAACAAATCTAGTACCGTTTGTTTGTTTCAATTGATGTCTATCGTTGTGTTTCAGTTTCAGCTTGTATGCTAGTGACGTGTTAGGTTTATGTGTACAAATACGTCCTGATACACACAATTCTGCTGATATAAAATCCCTTCTAGGAAGAAAAAGGCGAACCAATTGAGTTACGAATATTCCCTCCGGACATGAAGAAATCCAAGCAAAATAAAAACCGAGAAAGGCTCTTTATGCTCACATGTATCCGCGCATATATTTGATATATCACACTAAATCTAACTTTTGTCGTCGGATATGTACGCGTGATGGCATTGCAGTTTTCGATAAAAAGCGAAACGCAATCAAAAGAGATTTTCATACCGCAAGAGATTTAACTCATGCACAACACAAATATAGAATTAATAGAGTAGAAGAGGAAATTTCTAAAAAAGTATCTTGTAATACCATTTACAGTTAACTTCTTCTCAAATACGCACCCATAGGGAGTCTATCAGGTCTAGACACACACACACAAAAAAAAATTACTATTTCAATATGAATTTGTACACTTTTCGATAAACTCTAGTTGTTTAACAGGAAAATGATTGGTATAGCATGAAAATTTGATCTTATAGTCCATCTGCAGTCTGCACTAAAAACAATCTAGTAGCATTATTTTTTTTTCTGAAAATATAGGTGGAAGTATTTTACAATTACTTATCATCTTTTCTGGTGCAGAATAATACTCGTTCAATACTCATAGACAGGCCCGTATCCAGGGGAGTTTAGCCCCCCCAAATTTTTTGCGGACCCCCTAAAATTTTCACGGTAGGCTTGCCAATGAACTATAATATGGTGATGAACTATAATATTTTTGGGTCGGGCCCCCCTACCTTCAGCCAGGCCCCCCCCTACATTTTTGGGCTGGCTACCGGCCTGCTCATAGACGTAGTGGCTTGGAGTATTTATCCCCCCCCCCCGAAAGCTTGAATCCCACCCAACAAAAATTTCTAAGTACGCCTTATCGTTAGATGTGGATAGGTTGTTGAGTTATGGTTTAGCA
The DNA here is from genome assembly GCF_964235325.1 of Thermobia domestica. Classification (NCBI taxonomy): domain Eukaryota; kingdom Metazoa; phylum Arthropoda; class Insecta; order Zygentoma; family Lepismatidae; genus Thermobia; species Thermobia domestica. The sequence continues at coordinate 200,119,390 of NC_137467.1, forward strand.
TGCTGTTCAGCAGCGAGGCTATACAGACCCATATCCACGGGGGGCTAGGGTGGGCGGACCCCCCTAAATTTTCACTGCCCATCCCTAAAATTTTGACAGTAGGCTTGCAAATGAACTATAATATGGTGATGAACTATAATATGATTGGATCGCCCCCCTAACTTCTACCGCCCCCCCTACATTTTTGGGCTGGCTACCGGCGTGGGGCTATATGAGACGTCGACCTACAGCTTAACGTGAGATCTGAATCATGTGAGCTACTTCTGTGAATTGAACCTAGGTTTCAGATCTGTCGCACCAAAGATGTGTACGCTAACCGTATATCAATAAGAGAGCGATACATTTATATAGTTTACAGTTTTTGACTTCCAAACTATGCCATGCTTAAATGTCGGAAGTCCTATAAAATGGCTTTGTTGATCCGTCTTAATGTAGACAAGTATCAGAAGAAAAAGTCAAGAAATATCGATAAGCGAGTTTTTGCAATCGATTCAGAGTCCCAAAGATAGGTTCTACGGATGCGCACGAGACAAGATTTGTGGCTGTCTTGTCTCAAAAATGTGCTGTAAAAGTGATGTTTCGACTCGAAAACTGTATATTTTTCTATTGGAAGAGCCGTGTCTCGACTCGAATTTTGTCAGGAAAATCCTATCTCGACTCGTCTCGTACGCATCCCTAATAGGTTCCATTTCCTCCGCCAACCCTCTATCCAAATCGGAAGTGGTTACAATTAGCCATTTCCGGTTTGGCACACAAAAAAACAGACTTTAACAGTAGAAAAAGCACGAGAAGACAGTTCACTGTACACTGTTAGACATAGATAGGCCTCTGCAGCCAATGTTCCAGACGTATTAATGTTATCTGCACAACTGGAATGGGCCGCACTTCATTGGACCGCAGAACAATGGCACAACGTTCTATGGTCCGATGAATCGCGAAACTGTCTGCAAACTGCAGGAAAAAAAAAGGGTACATTGTTTGTTGCCAATAATAATGTATCACTTATTTTGACGGAATATTGGATAATATTTACGTACTGGCATATAAAAAATGCACTGTTAACACTTTTAGTCCCAAATATTTAAATACCAAATAACTCAAAAACACAACTATTTTAGTATTTTTCTTAATAAATTGAAAATGTTAAGTATTTTACTCCAGTATTCTTCATCTTTATAAAATGTAAGTATTATTTTAATAAGTGATAGAAAATGTCTGTATTTCTAGTTCCAAACAAAGCCAATCTTGGTATGATACAACTTGAAGGATTCTGGTACGCAGAGACCAAAATTGTGTTTCAAAATTCATCGTCTTTTTTTTTTCATTTTGTAATTTGTTGGTTTCTCATTATCAGAACACACTTTGTACTACCGTTTCAGTCTTTCTTTCTTTCCGTACCTTGAACCTTTACCGGAAAATGCGGGCCAGTCAATCTATTGGATTCCATGACGTCCGAGGAACGTTTCCAGCTCCAATTACATCCTTTTGAATCACAGCTTCCCCTGTTTCCTCTAGAAAGCCTGCTAAATGCTCTTTCTTTGTTCTTTCTTATATTTGTAATTTCAGTTCAAAATCATTTCTCGTCGAGAATTCTGTCGAAGAATTTGAAGCTTGAAATATATAGAACGATAATCATCCCTGTTGTCCTGTATGGTTTCGAAACATGGTCGCTTACTCTGAGGAGAAAACGTAGACTGAAAATATTTGACAACAAGATCCTGAAGTGAATATTCGGACACAAAAGGAACTGGAATGGGGTATGGCGGAAACTTCATAACGAGGAACTACATAATTTATACGGTTTATCCAGCATTGTTAGGGTCATCAAGTCTACGGAGGGCCAGGTGGGCAGGTCATGTAACCAGAATGGAAGATAAAAAAAAAGCTTTCAAAATTTTAACTAGAAATTCAATCGGAAAATGACCATTAGGAAGACCTAGGTGCAGATGGGAGGAAAATATTAAGATGGATCTCCCAGAATTAGGAATAGAAAGTAGAAACGGGATCCAGTTGGCTAAGGATAGAGGTCAATAGAGAGCTTTTGTGAACGTGGCATTGAACTTCCGGGTTCCATAGACCATAGAGTTGGTTAGTTTGTTTATTTGTAATTTCTTTGTATAGAGTGAAAGTATTTGTTGTAGACATAATCAGAAAATGGAAAAACGTTTTCTTTCACCACTTGACCTGTGTTCCGCTGAAAGAGTAGTAAGTTGATATTGTTTTCGAAAGGGAAAATTTCGTCCTTTTTTTTCCCAAAATTCACTTTTAACGATTTCTCAATCCTTGGGATGAAATGTTCCACAACTACTAATTTTACAGTAGAAGTGAATGAACAAGATGGATATATTCTTTTTTATATAAATATGACTAACTTTACATTGTGATTTTTAGCAGAAACCTCCCCAGTTGCATAAGTTGTATTGCCTAATCTGACAGAGCTCATCCTATAGATTCAGAAACCCTTAAAGATCAATTTAACAAAAACAGAAAAAAAAGACCCTTTTGAAAATAAGTTCTTCAATTGGTCACTTCTGTCCACATCAACCTTGTTTATATGGTAGTCAACCCGTATCCTTTTTATTATTATTATTATTATTTATTACGGGACATCCTTTGAATTCCATGGTTAAATGGGATAATTAAGCTATATGATTAGTTGAAAACATCAAACGTCTTTCCGTTTGAAGCAGAAAGTATTGGTTCACACGTATGTTTTCCATCATCCTCAATATAACATATACATTAAAATAAAATGTGCGTGCTATTCACGCAAATGGGACACTCACAGGATACCAATTGCACATGGTGGGTTCAAATATATTAACACGTTCGCTGCGGCAGTGTAAAACTGAGTTTGGATCTCAGTGCTATACGAGTCACCGTGTGTCTCGTTGAATGGTTTGTCCGTCGCGTCGGTGCGTTAATGTTAAAAATCTGTACAAACGAAAATACCACAAACGAACAGAGGTAATAGAATGCATAAAACGGTACAGCACAAAAATGAAATATCACACGAGCCCCCGGTGACTCGTGACGCACCGAATGTGTTAAGCAGTAGAGTGTAACTATTTATTGTTTGTCTTCCCCTAGTGGTGATACATATATTTTTAACAGTGATGCATACTACTGAAAACCGAGCGAAGTAGGTCAAGTGGTAGAGCGTTGGCTTTGCATTCGGGAGGTCGCGGGTTCGATTCCCGCTGCCGACCATCCTGATCGGGGTTTTCCAGGGTTTCCTTCAATACTACCAGGCAAATGCCGGGATGGTACCTACTAAAAACAGGTCCTGGCCGAAACCTTCCCAAATCCTTTCCATTGTTGTTGTTATTGTTAGATATCCAGTATAAAATGGCCTCAGAGCTGTATCTGGTAATTGTTAAATAAAAATAAATAAATAAATAAATAAAAAGTGTGCCATAAGTCATGAAGAGGTTTTATTTGCTAGTGAAAAATGATTTCATGTAAATGTTCACCATGATGAGTTCTCACGCATAAAATCTTGTCACATCACACTTATCAAAATCAATGTAGTTATCGCTTGGATTTCCGCATGGATATTCTCCTTCAGCTACTACACTGTTTATTGATATTTACCAGTTCTTTGAGGTGGCTCCAAAGGTAAAAGTCTGGTGCCTTCAAATCTGGCGAAAGTAGTCGCCAAGGAATGTTTGCATTTCGTGAAATGATTCGACTCCCGAAAATGGTTCGCAAAAGTTCGATTGTATCACTTGATATGTGCGCCGTGGTGCCATCTTGCTGAAACCAAACGTTTCGCAATTTCAAGTGTAAGGCAGGATTGAAGCCCATTTTGTCCAGTGTATACCTGAGCGTCAAGGGGAGCCATAGCATATATATATGCGTGTGTGTGTGTGTGTGTGTGTGTTTTGTGCTTTATTTCTCGGTAACTAGTGGTGGGATCTGAACCAAATTTGGTGGCAAGCAGCCCATCTTCTACGGGAAAAGATCGTTATATTTGGTGGACGAGATTAATGGAGAGACAAGCTCGGCTCGGCAACAAATGCTGGTTCGACAGATTTGCATACCGGAAGCTTCTGAATTAAGTTCACCTCCTCTTTTTCTTAGCTTAATATCTGACGATTATATACGAAACTAAAAGATTATGATTATGTTAATGAACGAATTGGTGGAATAAAGAAAGTAGGAGGAAACGTTAGAACCTCAAGAAAACTACGAATGCAATATTTGTCCACCACAAAGTTCACTTACGAGGAAACCGATCCAAGTGTGACACGAAATTGTGGGCGAGTTTATGCACAAACGAAGTGAGAGAAAAACCCATTAGAGAGAAAAACCCTCGCTCTCAACCGTTTAAGGGAAAGGCTGGTGCTCCGATATTTTGCGAATTTTCGGCTATGTTGCGAGTGAATATGTTTGAAAATTGCCTTGAAACGCCAAGAAAAATGCACCAGGGTGGAATAAAAGTGGTGTTGAATGTTGAGGTGAGTGGCGTAGCTTTTAACCGGGGCCGGTATAGGAAGGAACTTAAGGAATAACAAACGCCATTGACACGAAGAACAATATTGTATGATATTACATGCTAATATATCATGTCGCTAGTTCGTAGAAAATGAGAAAAGATGTATTAATTACATTGCCGAAGAAACAGAGACGTTATTGTGTGAACAAAAATACAATTGTTATATTCTGTGCAAAAGTGCTATAGGAAAACAAATTAAATAATATGAATCATAAACACATATTGTTGCAGATGTAAGTACGACAGCGTATAGTTGTGTGACATATATTAAAACGCAATGTATGGATCAATAAACAAAAATAGCATCTTCAATTTAAAAAACGAAAACCGGTACGCCTTATATACTCCATATATCACATACAGTTCCGATCGGTTAATAATTGTAGAAATTCGTATAAATGTTTGGAAAATTCGGACGGCCACCATTTCTTACATTTTTCATCCTATTTGACTGATGATACTTTTATTCGATTCAGCCTACCAAGAAACCTGAGCATAGATACCTAACACGTCTATTTCAGGCAACAATGGAACTCCGGTATTTTCGCCTTAACAGTACAAAACATTCTTCCACTAAAATTTTTATGGACTCTTCGGTTTTGTAACCCTAATGTCTAAGACGACGTTTTACTACAGTTTCGTGGATGAAGGAACTATTCATCTTCAAAAGACTCTTTTTTCTTGTGTTAAGAGCCTGCCTTACTAAAAATAATACGAAATTTACCATTTTTCTTTTGCTTGATTATTCATCAGTGAAAGGAGATAATGAAATGCAAGTTACCACAATCATAGATAATGCTATTCTACAACAGAAAATATGAACCTGAAGAATGTTCAGTGTTGCAATCCACAGAAATTACAGTGTTGCCAGAAAAACAATTTCCCTAAAATCTAAGTTAAGACGGCGAGTAGAGGAATGAACTCAGCTGCATTTGATTAGGTATCATGTTGTTTTGGTTTCTTGTGAACTACTTTTTAATTATCATTATTATTTAGTTTTAATAACTGTATGTTAAATCTATTTTGTTTATTACAAACTAAATACAACTATTATTTAAAAAGTAGTTCACAGGAAACCAAAACAATATGATACGTAACCAAATGCAGTTGAGTTTGTTCCTCTACTCGCTATCTTAACTTAGATTTTAGGGAAATTGTTTTTCTGGCAACACTGTAATTTCTGTGGATTGCAACACTGAACATTTTTCAGGTTCATATTTTCTGTTGTAGAATAGCATTATCTATGATTGTCGTAACTTGCATTTCATTATCTCCTTTCACTGATGAATAATCAAGCAAAAGAAAAATGGTAAATTTCGTATTATTTTTAGTAAGGCAGGCTCTTAACGCTACATATTCAAAAATTCGCAAAATATCGGAGCACCAACCTTCCCCTTATTCCTCTATATCCCCGGAACGGTTGAGATCGAGGGTTTTTCCCTCTAAAGGGTTTAATTGTACACAAAAGCACTTCGTTTGCACATAAACTCGTCCACAATGTCGTGTCACACTTGAATCGGTTTCCTCGTTAGAGCAAGCTGGAATCCAACAAGGAAGACCAATCACCAGAGGTGAACGCTCTACCACTAAGCCCCTCATCCTTCAGATACTACTTATAAGTAATGCATACGAGGTAGAGCTAAAAGTTTCGGGAATCACGCACTGGGAACAATGTAATCTGTTTGATTTTGTTGTAGTTATAAACTGTCATCGTTCTTCACTTCAAAACCGTATGTAACTCTTAATCTTTGTCGTTGGTCCTCCGGGCCGGATCAGGATTCAACAGTGCAGTTAACAAGGTAGGTAGTGAGTGCATATTTCAATATAATATTATCCTTGTATCACTTATACAAAATAAGCCTGTAAAAGCAAAGCCTCATTTAGAACGTAAGTGTTAAAAGTGTATTTAATTTGAGTGAAGCATGACGGACAGAATGAAAGAATTAGTTTTCAAGAGAGATCAAATTAAGGCCAAACTCACTCGTTTTAAACCTTTTGTAGATAGTTTTACAGAAGATCAGAATATTACGCAGTTAGTGTTACGTTACGAGAAAATAAAACAGTGCTATGATGAATTTGATGCAATACAATCCGAAATAGAAATGTTACAGGGTTCATCAGAAATTGATCAGGAAACGCAAGAAAGAGAGCAATTCGAGAGTACTTATTTTGATTTAGCAGCTAAGGCGGAAGTGTTCATAAATCAACACAGCTCCAGTGCAAAGAAAAATGAAAACAATGAAGCAAGCAATTCTAATCCATCAGTTAGGTTGCCGGTGATAAACCTTCCGACCTTTTCTGGAAGCTACGATGAGTGATTGTCGTTCTATGACACGTTTCAGGCATTAATACATAACAATAGCACATTGCAGCCAGTGCAAAGGTTTCATTATTTACGTTCTTCTCTACGTGGGGAGGCTCTTGGAGTAATACAAGCCTTGGAAATTTCTTCTGAAAACTATGACGTAGCATGGACTTTACTCAAAGAACGTTTTGAAAACAAAAAGTATATTGTTAACAAACACGTCAAAGCTTTATTTGAAATGCCAATGGTGGAACGTGAGTCGGCTGTTTCGCTTAAATCTCTTTTAGACAGCACAGTAAAACATTTGAGGGCTTTAAAATCATTAGGTCAACCAACAGAAAGCTGGGATGCATTACTTATATATTTGATTGCGACCAAACTAGACAATACAACACATAAGGAGTGGGAGAAAACACAATCAACGAATGAATTACCGAGCATGTCACAGCTGACACAATTTTTACAACAGCGTTGCCAAGTTTTAGACGCAGTTGATAATAAGCGTAGACCTAAAGAGACACCCTCAGTTCCAAATAACAAATATCAACAAACAAATAAGGCAGGCAAAAAGAGTTCTTACTCAACGACAGCACACGTAACGTATTCCGACAACAATGCATGTCCCAGCTGTAAAGGCTCACACAAATTATTTCAATGCCAATCATTCTTGAAAAAATCTATAGGAGATAGAATTAAAGAAGTTAAACGTCTTTCTTTGTGTATAAATTGTCTCAAACGAGCGCATAAGGCAAATGAGTGCTTATCAGGTAATTGTAAAATATACAATAAAAAACATAACACATTACTGCACTACTCGCGTTGTCCATCGCCCACTAGAGCGAATGAACCACAAGATGAAAGGGAAATAGGTCAAGGTCAAAACACGCTCGCTGCGACCACATCTCTCGAGCAGGAATATGAAGGTAAGAATATTCGTTCTACAAACAGCGTACCGCAGAATCTTAGGAGACCACCAAGCGTTATGCTACCCACAGCTCTAGTATATGTTAAAGATAAACAGGGTAATTTTCAAATGTGTCGAACACTTCTCGATTGTGCTTCTCAGTCCAATTTTCTAACAAACAGAATGGTTCAATTATTGGGACTAACAAAGAGTAATAGCGTTGTACACATAAATGGTATAGGTAATGCTAATACAAGGTCATACCATAGCGTTCAGGCTACAATTAAGTCAAGACATAACAATTATTCAGCCACTTTAGACTTCATCATATTGCCGCAAATATCACAAGACTTACCTATGGTTCGTGTAGACACGTCATCGTGGGAAATACCTTCCAACATTGAATTAGCAGATCCTAGCTTCAACATACCACAGCGTATTGACATGTTATTGGGGGCGGAAGTATTCTTTGATCTACTTTGTGAAGGGCAAATAAAATTCAAGGCAGGGTATCCAACCTTGCACAAAACATTGTTCGGCTGGATTGTAGCTGAAAAAATAGACAATCAACCACACATTTCGACAAATGTGTGTCACCTCTCCACAACAGAAAAAAAACACGAGCAATTACAAAAATTCTGGACGATAGAAGAATGTTCAACAAAACATCCATTAAGTCAAGAGCAGGCAGAATGTGAAAGACACTTCAAAGAAACACACCGGAGAGACGAGACTGGGAGATTCATCGTCAGACTTCCCTTTAAAGAAAATGTGGGGAATCTTGGTAAATCCAAGGAGATTGCAACGAGAAGACTTTATTCAATGGAAAAAAGGCTTATGAAGGATCCTGAGAAAAAAAGGGCATATATAGCGTTCATGAAAGAGTACGAAGATTTGGGCCATATGGAAGAAATAACTAGAGCAGAGAGCGATACAATGATGCCAGACTACTATCTTCCCCATCATTGCGTTATGAAGGAGACCAGTACTACTACCAAACTCAGGGTTGTATTTGATGCATCGTGCAAAACAACTTCTGGACTTTCATTAAATGACACGATGAGAGTCGGGCCTACAATCCAAGAAGAATTATTTTCCATAACAGCAAGATTCAGGCAACATCAATACGTCGTGACAGCTGATATAGAGAAGATGTATCGCAACATTAGGGTACATGATTCAGATGCAAACTACCAGAAAATACTGTGGAGAGAAAACCCTCAAGAAGCAATAAAGATATATCGACTCAAAACTGTAACATATGGTACTGCAGCAGCTCCTTTTCTAGCCACTAGATGTCTTCAGCAACTAGCCATAGAAGAGAAGAATAATTTCCCTAAGGCAGCAGAAGTTGTAATGAGGGATTTCTATATTGATGATCTTCAAACAGGGACAAACACGAAGAAGGAACTACATGAATTACAAGGTCAACTCACAACTCTTCTGCAAAGAGGTGGTTTTTGTTTGAGAAAGTGGTGTAGCAACGACACTTCACTGCTTTCAAAAATACCCAGTGAACTTCAAGAATCAAATTTCACCATTCAACCAAATGATGATTGCATCACAAGAAGTTTAGGATTGTTGTGGAATCCCATTAAAGACACATTTTCTTTCTCTGTCAAACCAAGAAACAACCCTCAACAAATCACGAAGAGAACTATTCTTGCTACAGTAGCGAGCATATTTGATCCCTTAGGATTAATAGGACCAGTTATTCTTAAGGCAAAAATATTTCTGCAACGTTTGTGGGAATTAAAATTGAATTGGGATGAAGAAGTTCCAGCCCCATTGCATTCAGAGTGGGAAACTTTTGAGCAGCAACTTCAAGAGTTGCAATCACTACATGTTCAGCGGAAGGTTATTCAAGAAACACAATCGCAGGTAGAAATTCACGGATTTTGCGACGGATCTCAGAATGGATATGGAGCTTGTATATATGTAACATCTAGTACAAAAAATGGAAAATTCACAGCGAACTTACTGTGTTCAAAATCTCGAGTAGCACCTTTGAAGAAGACAACTATTTCTCGCCTAGAACTTTGTGCAGCTTTGTTACTTGCACAGCTAACTCAGAAAGTAATACAAGCGTTACATTGCAAGATCGATAAGGTTGTTTTGTGGTCAGATTCCACCATTGTATTAGCATGGATAAGAGGACCTTGTTCTCAATGGAAGACGTATGTTGCAAATCGTGTAGCGGAAATTCAACAGCTGACTTGTAACTATGAATGGAGACACATCAGAACAGAGGAGAATCCAGCAGATCATATATCGAGAGGATTAACACCATCAGAGATTCTTGATAATGAATTATGGTGGCATGGGCCTTCCTGGCTATCTGAGAAATTAGACTCACAGACGAGGGAAGATGTTTGTGACCTAAGCGATGTTCCCGAGCGACGAAAGAATACAGCAGTGATGGTTTCTACAACACCGTGTCAACTCTTAGACAGATATTCTTCATTAAGAAGATTGCAACGTGTAACGGCTTATTGCCTACGATTTGCGCACAACATGAGAAGATCTAATTGGGACAGACAGCATGGACATCTTACAGTAAGTGAATTACATGAAGCACTCGAATGTCTTATTAAACTATCACAGCAACAAGCATTTCACAAGGAATTAAATGCATTGAGATCAGGAAAGGAAGTCGACAACCAAAGTCAACTGAGAAATTTGAACCCATACTTGGATGAGAGGCAAATCATCAGAGTCGGAGGAAGATTAAATGCAGCAGATCTTACTGAAGGACAGAAACATCCTATTGTACTTCCAGCTAACTGCAACTTGACAAAGTTAATCGCTCAAGAAGAACATAAGAAGCTATTGCATGCCGGACCTCAATTATTGTTATCATCCTTGCGACAATCATATTGGCCAATACGTGGACGAAACTTGGTTCGTCAAGTTGTGCATCAGTGTGTCACATGTTTCAGAAACAATCCTAAAGATGGTAAACAGATGATGGGAGATCTACCAGCTGACAGAGTTCAACCAACAAGACCATTTCTTCACAGCGGCGTTGACTACTGTGGGCCCATTTACCTTAAATCGAGTAACCGACGGGGAGCCAAACTCCATAAGGCATATATAGCACTTTTCGTGTGTTTTGCGACTAAGGCGGTTCACATTGAACTTGTTAGTGATCTAACTACAGAGGCGTTTATTGGAATATTAAAGCGATTCATGGCTCGTCGAGGAAAATGCGCTAAACTGTATTCTGACAATGCAAGTAACTTCGTTGGTGCAAAAAGGGAACTACAAGAATTGAAGACTTTATTTGAATCAGAACACCATAAAGAAAAATTACATAACTTTCTAGCAGCTGATAACATCACGTGGGTTTTTATTCCAGCAAGATCACCAAACTTTGGAGGCTTATGGGAATCATCAATTAAATCTCTCAAATATCATTTAAAGAGAGCCGTGGGAAATGCTTCACTCACCTACGAAGAGATGAACACTATTTTGACACTGATTGAGGCTTGCTTAAACTCTAGACCCTTAACACCATTATCAAATGATCCAAACGACCTACATCCTTTAACACCTGGTCATTTCCTAATAGGCGACGCACTCACTACCATGTCAGAACCTAACTTGAAAAATATTCCTGTCAACAGACTTTCGAGATGGCAATACATACAACAACTTCATCAGCAATTTTGGTCCAGATGGTCAAAGGAGTATCTATCAAGTCTTCTAGAACGATCCAAGTGGAGAAGAAAATTCCCAATCTTCTGGAAGGTGGTTTGGTGCTCATCAAAGAAGATAACATTCCACCTCTAAAATGGAAAACTGGACGTATTGTGCAATTGTTTCCTGGGAAGGACGGAATAGTACGAGTGGCGACAGTGAAAACTACCAGAGGTACAACAACAAGATCTATTCGTCAATTGTGCCCGCGCCCTAAGGAGAGTTAATGTGTTGGTGTATTCATAGTGTGTACATTGTGTGATTCATAGTGTTGTGTTGTGTGTGCATTGTTCTGTTTATGTTTATATCATTCATTCATAACTTGTGTTATATATTGTTGTGTATATTAAGTTCATGAACCAAATTAATCATTCATAGATTTGTTGAAGAATTTCCTTCAAGGCGGGCGGTATGTTCAGAACTGAGCGTTCTTCTCAATAAAAACTAACGCCAGTAAGTAAATGAAGAGGCAGCAACATAAAAACTAATACTTTTTCTCCCCAGCAGGGGTGAGTGTGTGTGTGTAAAAACGTGACACCAAGAAGGCAACGGTAGCTACGTGTATTGTGTTAATATCGCATTAATCTACATATAACAATGTTCATCTAGCAACTTTGTTTGTATTTTTTGAATTCATATAATATTGTGTGTTATGAAATACAAATGTATTGAACAGTCTCAAAGCAACGTCGAAGAATTATTAAGAAACCAGCGCCTACACAAGGATTACAACGACCACAGGGAACCAGTTTGAAGTTAGGTGGTCCTGGTCAAAAATAGACCTGACGAGGGAGCGATCCCACACAATTTAACTCAAGCACAAAAACATGCCCGTGTAAAGTGATGCAAAGCAATGACGAAACGATTCAAGTCTGGATAATCTAATTTGATGTTTAACATCGTATCAGGTGATAAAGCGTGGATTTATGCATACGAACCGGAAACAAAACGACAATCTAGTGTGTGGTTCTTCCGCGATGAACCTAAACCAACCAAAGTTGTTCGTGCACAGTGTTCCCAAACAAATGATGCATCATTTTTTGGTAAATTATGTCATATTTCAACTGTCTCACTGAAGAACCGTAGAACAGTCAATGCAGAATGGTCAACCAGAACTATATGTCAACCAGAAGAACTGAATGTCCAACCTCAACCGTCGAATCATTCTGCATCACGACAATGCCAGATCACACACAGCAGCTACAAGTGCTTTTCTGGACCAGGAAAATGTTGAAGTCATGACAGAACCGGCTTATTCCTCTGATTTAGATACCAGTGATTTCTTTTTCTTTCCAGATATAGTTCTATCGCATGAAACAATGCAATGCTGCACAAAGGTAGTACTTTGAAAAGCAATTTAAAAAATTGCTGTACTTTGATGTTCTTGCCTTCTATCATTTTCTCGAAATTTTCAGTGCAACTCTCGCATTAAAGTGCAATTTTACACCAAAGAAGTGGGTAGTTAGGCAAGTGGCTGACTTAAGATATTTTAATGTATTTGAAAAATTACTTCTTTTAACATGTGCATTAACTAGTCACTGCTATTTTAAATTGAACATCTTTCTCTCTCTCTCTCTCTCTCTCTCTCTCTCTCTCTCTCTCTTTGAAAACAGAATTCTAATTTATTAAATGTAGTCTGAATAATGCAAAGTAATTTACCTGTTTTATTGCTAACACTTTGTGAGAGAGAAGTTTCAACTTGATTTGAGCCAGTGTACTTCATGTTCTTTTCTTTTATTTAGAACCACTTTTCGAGAGCTCAAAAGCCACAAACAACATTCAAGGTAGATCTTAAAACTTAGGAAAGTTGAAGAGTTCAGCAACGAAACACTTGAAAATAAATGTTCCTCCACTCGAATGGAAAAGTTCGTTAAAGCAAAAAATAAAGAGAAAACGAAAGAAGCAGCAAAAGGAGAAAGGGTTAAAACGAAAAAAAGGTGGGTGTCGTGATTCGGCATAAATCAACACACAAAACTTGTGTTGTTTGTTTCTTTTGATTAAAAATAAAGATTTCTATTTACCTTCTGATGCATCTTTTCTTGGGTTCAAGTTTTTCAGTGGCGTCTCGGCGTGTTTCCCTCCCGTACATCACGCAATGCATCAGTCCAGGAGTCTAATCAAAGTTAAAAGGGCGCAGCAGGAGTAGATAGAAAGGGTGGGAAAAAGAGAGAATCGGTCAAAGGAAACACTTTGATTCAGGGAGGAAAAGCAAAAGATCAAAGACATTACAGTCCAACGTAAATTTTAGCAGCACGCATCTCGCCATTTCGTTTTTTTTTAACAAATCTTTTTTTTTTTTATTCTTCGTTTCGTTATTTTTTTTTCTAATTCCCAAAAGCAAAGCTTTCCTCGCTTTAATGAATGGTGCTCATGGCACTGTGCTCCACTCAATCCTCGCAAAGAGTAAGCAAAGGGCTCTCTCTTTCTCTCTCTCTTTCTCTCGTACACACAAACATTCTAGCTTATTGGCTGCATTTTTCCCTCTTCTTCGTTTTCTTTCGTAACCTGCGAAAGCTACAGGCGAACCTGAGATTATAAATTGCAATTCCCGCCTCTATGTGTGAGCGGCCTCTCTCTCTCTCTCTCTCTCTCTGTTCATCCTACGCATAGTGCCTCGACAAGCACCCTAAACCAATAATATTAATCTTTTTTAAAAAAACTCATCTGCTGTAGGAAATTAGTTTACTGTAATGTTGCAAAGAGACTTTGGTTTTTGATTTGACCTAAAATAATTAGCTAATGACGTAGCGATGAAAGGATCCCCAAGTGTGTCACTAAACTTTCGAAACTACATATAATATGCATAAGTATGCCAGGTCATATATGGTAGATGGGCTCTGTCTGTCTGTCTGTCTGTTGACAGATATAAGAGGGAAAACGGTACAAGATAGCGAGACCCGACTTTGTGAAAGCGCCCTAAGAACAGGTTCCATCCCGTCCTTTAATCTCAGAACTTTCAACGTCCTTCCGGCAGGACCTAACGTCATAAAAGTCCTGCCATGTTTATCTATAAATTAGGGTACTTTGTGTACGGCCAGCAGGACAGAAAGTTCTCCTGATGGAAAGAGCATAAACTCTAGTTTTAGCACAAAAAAGAATCATGTTGGTACGATCGTTAGTTCAGTAATGGCAGGATGTTTTCTAAAGGTTATCGTGTGTACGTTTACGCTCCGTTTTTGATCCACCAATCATGCGTGGAGAAGAGCGAATTTCGGAGATAAGTGGAAATCAGTAAACCTACTCGTTATTGTTTATTGTATATTTTAAAATGCGTCCTGCCGGCAGGACAGCGGCTCATGTACAGAAATCCTTCAGAAAGAGCCTACCGGCAGGACAAAGGCTTGTACGTTCGCCTCTACGGAACTATCTGAAGTTGATCACCAGAGAGCAAAACACAATAACGTATGAATCGAAGTGGTTGTTTGGAATCGATTTAGTGCCCCCAAAATAGAATCCATCTCTACATTTTTATGTCTCCACTAAAACCGGAAATGAAACAAATTTGATACTACTTCCGGTTTTAATAGAACAAAAGTGTAGGAGATGGTAACAAATAGCTTCTTGATATAGAATCAATATGCAAAAGAAAAATTCCATTTTAACCTTAGTGACCTTGAAGAGGCCGATAATTTCAAGTTCTGCGAAGTGTTTTGACGAGAGATGCTTATTGCACCAAAAGGATCAGGTCAAGAATTGCCGTAGCCAAAGCATTCGAAAAGGAAAGATCACTCTTAACTAGTAGGCTTAATATTGGATTAAGAAAGAAGTGCTATATATAGAGAGAGCATAACACTTTATCGTTCAGAGACTTGGATGTTAAGGAAGCTAGAGAAGAAATATTTAGAGCTCCTCCGTGGCTAAGCAGTTAGATTAAGCGCCTTTGGCGTGGGAGATTCGGGTTCGATTCCCGGAGGGAGCTCATGTGGTTCGGATTCCACGTTAATCAGTAGGTCCACGTCTCATATAGCCTCGCTGCTGAACGGAACGTTAAACTCAAAATCAACTCAACTCAAGAAATATTTAGAGAGCTTCCAAATGTGGTGCTGGAGGAAGATGAAGAAGATAAAATGGACAGAAAGAGAGAGTAGCAAAAGAAGTTGTTTTAAAACGGATAGGAGAGAAGAGGATGTTTCTAGCCAGCATCCTTCGTAGCAAGGCCAATTCAATTGGATACATCTTGCGAAGAAATTGTCTTCTTCATACCGCCATAGAAGGAAAGATGGAAGGAAAACGAGGAATAGGAAGAAGAAGAACATAAGTGATCGATGATTTGAAAAGTAGAAGAAAATATTGGAAATTAAAAGAGGAAGGTGAAAATCGAAAAACATGGAAGAAACATTTCCAGGTCCAAATTGAAAATTCAGAAGAAAAGAAGTAAGAAAAAGGAAGAAAAAACCCTCACTAGTCCCATGTCTTGCCAAAAGGCAGAATACTTAATAATTCTAATAATAATAATAATAATAATACATTTGTAGTAATAAGAAAAAATAATATTAATACAAGTAAGACGTAACGAGACATTCTTTTTGATACAGACTAAGGGTCCGATGAATAGATTTCATTAACATTCTTTTGCAACCGGAAGTTATAGATCTGTACTTCCGGTTTCAGTATTCAATTCGAATAGTTTTGAAGAGTACAAACGCAGAGAAAAGATCCAGATTTTTTATTTTTTTCATTTTTTATTTTTATGTATGTATGTATGTATGTATGTATGTATGTATGTATGTATGTATGTATTTATTTATTTATTTATTTATTTATTTATTTATTTATTTATTTATTTATTTATTTATTTATTATTTATTTATTTATTTTGATTTAAGTTAAATAGAGTAGATTAGGAAAGCGATCTGCGTACGTATTTCAGGTCCAGTTCCTATAGCAGTGTCATTTGTTCACAAAATGAAAATATTTTTAGTGTACTGATTTCTAATCTATTCTCGTTTTTAAAAGAAAAAATATATTTACTTTTTGAAAAACGCGAAAGAATTAATTGTCATTTTACAGCAGGAGCTCACTCGGGCTCGCGCTCTTCAATTCGCTTTACGCTCACTAACCTCAATGAAATGCACACTAGATAAGACTTATTATATTGAAATGAGCTCACACTCACTAATCTCAATGAAATTGACGCTAACTCAGACTTATTATCTTCAAATGAGCTCACGCTCACTAATCTCAATGAAATGCACGCTAGCTCAGACTTATTATCTTCAAATGAGCTCACGCTCAATAATCTCAGTAAAATTGACACTAACTCAGACTTATTATCTTCAAATGAGCTCACGCTCACTAATCTCAATGAAATGCACGCTAGCTCAGACTTATTATCTTCAAATGAGCTCACGCTCAATAATCTCAGTAAAATTGACACTAACTCAGACTTATTATCTTCAAATGAGCTCACGCTCACTAATCTTAGTGAAACTCACGCTAGCTCAGACTTATTATCTCCAAATGAGCTAACGCTCACTAATCTTAGTGAAACTCACGCTAGCTCAGACTTATTATCTCCAAATGAGCTAACGCTCACTAATCTCAGTGAAACTCACGCTAGCTTAAACTATTTATGTTGAAAGGGGCTCACGCTCACTAATCTGAATTAAACTCACGCTGGCTTAGACTCATTATGTTCAAAGGGGTTCACGCTCACTAATTTCAGTAAGATTTAGGGTATCAAACTCTCACTAGCCCAATTTCGCAAGCATTAAACCTTATTGGGCTCAGGTTTAACTGGAGCTTGTACCC